>NC_090277.1:103991972-104303279 GCF_040414725.1 Anabrus simplex | reverse complement strand
TTAATAGGTTTAGACTACATTGCTGATACAAATATAATTATTCAAAGGATGAAATCAGCAATGCCTGCTCATCATGACAGGAGGTAATCAATCCTCAAACTCCACAGCACATTCTGTCTCTGTAGTAGGCCTTTGTAAAATGCTGTCATAAAAGCGTTCATATCTCATCAGGTAAGGTTTAAAGGCATTTAGGTCACGTATATTCTTGATATTGATGGGCACATAAAACAGACAATAACAAAGAATAATGTAGGGCTCAGGGCAGGTACTTCCTTGCCTAAGTAAGAAATATAATCTTCTCCTTTTACCGTTGCATTCCGAATAATATTACGCATGTGAGTTTGTTTGTCTACCACTCTTTGTTTCCTTTTAGATACAGGTCCGTCTCCTGAACTTTCCGATTATCAAAACACTGCACTAAACAAGAGAAACACTTTTTTCAATCAGTTGTTTACAAAACTACTAACATGTGATTCTAGAAACACAACAATGACAATAAAAACAGCTGAAGAGCTGGCTATTCTGGATTTAGAGCAGCAGCGCCAACCGGCAAGGTGCGGCTCATCACAAAATGTACCAGCAGTTTACTGCAGAAACCAGCCAAGTGGTGTCACTTAACTGGTTTCTGTACTAAATATGAAATTCTGCCAATAACTCATTTTTTCATTTTTTGGCACCTGACTGCTTTCTGAAATAATCGATTCATATAGAGGCAACTCAGTTTTTAATTGGTAGGCCCACCGCGAAGTTTCACACCACTCCTCACAGTAGAGAGGTTTTAACATTTGGCCTGCACGATTAACCGTACTCGGTCATAACGCCAGTTTACTCCGATTAGCAACTCTTTCATTGCCTTTAAAAAACATGTTTCGACATCTGTTCATAATAAATAAAAGTAACTGCTGTTTTAATCCGAACACCTTTTATGTGACCTAATCCATTTTAAGAACAAAGGAAAGGAGGTGATTTTCAAAAAGTTCTCTACAGCATTGTCGTTTTATTGTTGTTGATTTTGCGATCTTCTTGTGCAGGCATTCGTATTTTTTTTTTTTTCTTCTTCATTCCCTCAATGTTCGAATTAATGCATATTGCAAAAGGAAGGGCATCATTTTCTGAAAAATCCACAAGATGGGTAAACCGCGAGTGCTGGGATTTGCTGGCCCTTTAGACAATATTTTAAAAATATATTGTTGATTGGCCATTACACCATTATTTAATTGAGAGTTTCATGAACTGGCTAGTGTATCTACCGTATTGACTCATGAAGGAACTTGTCCTTTTAGGTGTGACTGCCCTGTCCTACATTCAGAAGCAGCGCGAACCTCGTCCGCAGTAGTTACAACATGTGCTTGCAATTTCCGTTGATGGTTCGCTGGAATACTGGTGTTTTGTTTCAGGATCACCGAAATGCACGCCGTACGGTTCGGTTCAGCATTTTGTATGCTGATGTGTACGCGGCTTATACAGCATAGTGATGAATCTCTGGTTTGCTAAACAAGTTCGTTCCAGATCTGCAACCCGCGCTACAGTCAGGACAGAATGGTTGCCAGGCTAGGGGCGGACAGGTTTCCTTCCTCGCGCACACAGAGGTTCCATTTCCTGAAACATGGCAGCTATCTGTTATAAGCAACTCTGGTCTATTTTGCAAATATTGTAGGGAGGAGACTGCTGACCAAATCGGAAAGCAATAGTTCAAGAGAGATTTAATAATTGTGAGGAAGAGGAAATGAAGCGCTATGAGTTTACAGATTTCTGTGAAATGGTAGAGTGTGTCTAGTCATTTTATGCCGTTGGCTGTATGTTTGTATGTGGCTGTTGAATTGTAATTTGGTATCGCAAAAATAATATTAACTCTCGCTGTTGCGTAATTGCTGTGGTGTGCTAGTCAAGCGGGAGATGGTCTATGATCACTATCTTAATAGTCACGTAATATTAGAAGCTTGCCAAAAGTCTTTGCCCACACCTCCAAATTTGACTACCTCGTGAGATCGTGAGTCTGATCTGCTGTAACAGTAAATGACCTTCATAGACATTGTATTGAACTTGAGGCCCGCTCCCATTTAGTGGAATGGAATGGAATCGAACCGAACAGAACTTGTTTTTAACATGTGTTTAAATGCGAGATAGACATGGCGATCGCCACGAGTCGAATCGAATCTAATCGAACCGAAGGGAGCAGGATTCTCTGCCAAGAATATTTTTCGACTAGCGGAACGGAATCGAACAGAATTGTCAAGATTCGTGCAACTTCGTAGACGGTCGGGTCGAGTCGAGATCTTTAGGACGACCATTTGGCGGCACGCCGGCAAATGTGTAACAGCTTCAGCTGGAGAGTCGGTTGTTTCTTGGATACGGTCGGAAATGTTCTGTTTTGTGATCGTTTATTTAACTTATTAATACTAGACACGAAAAAACGCATTAGTTTAGTTCAAAAATATAATTTCCTCTGATACAAGATCCACGAGCATTACTACAACAACGTAAAAAGTAATGCCTGGGAGGATATAAGCAAGGCTATGGAAAACCAAACTTATTAGAATATCCAATTTTGTGGTAGGTTACTGTAGTCTGTATACAATTTATTTCATAATTTTTGTTGACTTCATCACAAAATCATGTTATGTTGGAGTCCACATACAGTATATCAGTACGATAATTGACATCACATCTCACATAGGATGTATCTTCTTTAAGTGTTTATTATATTTTCAGTGAACGATTTCGTAAGTGGCATTCCCTAGGTTTCAAACTGTCGTTTGTGTACTGTGCGGTTAGGGTTGCGTAGGTATGAGTTTTCATTCGGGAGATAGTGAGTTCGAAACCCACTGTTGGCTGCCCTGAAGATGGTTTTCCGTGGTTTCCTCATTTTCACACCTGGCAAATGCTGGGTCTGTACCTTAATTAAGGCCACGGTCCTAGCCCTTTCCTATCCCATCGTCGCCATAAGACCTATCTGTGTCGGTGCGACGTAAAGCAAATTGTAAAAAAATAATAAAAAGGAATGTTGAGGCTACCTCGATTAATGATTCCATCCTACCACGGGACGTAATCTACTGCGTTAAAGTAGTTTTAAAAATGATCACGGCCTCCCATTGCATCTGATGTAGCATTTTCTCCTGTAAAATTGAACTTTTCTGTTAAATTCTACTATCTGAAATAGTTGTTGAAATTGCAATACAATAACTCTGAAGTAGGCCTACCGTCGAAACTAGCTTCATCGCGCATTCAACATTCAAATAAGTTTGAATACTCTCCTTTTGGCTATCTTGTTAATTTCATGCACCCAGAAACTTCTCCGATCTCTCATAATTTTCTACCTCCTCACACCTTCTGTCAGACCGTCCATTGCAAGCCTGTGAAGTTTCTCGTAGAATCCCGTTCGATTCTGTTCCGCTAGATGTGAGTGGTCGAGTGGAAATTTCGGCTGTTCGGTTCGATTCGATTCCACTAAGTGGGAGCGAGCCTTTGGTCGCCTTATCTACCAAGCTTCCGTTGTGGAGACGGGTATATGACTTGACATTCTTGGCTGTGCGGCGGTTTGCAACATATGTTAACGTGCCGGGCACGTTGGTTAAAATTAGCCTAGGGGTAACAATTCAAGTAATAGAGACCATTATAGGGACCTTAAATGGGAAAATTCGTGGTAATTCTGGAAACTGGCGTAATTTATTTTTCTGCATCGCTGAATTCGAATTTCTAACTTCCCACCAAAATTCCTCCCGCAACCCGCCGAAATTTCGAGAAAACCTCCTAATGATGTGGAATTTAAAAAAACACTTTTGTCTGTATTTTTGGGATATGATACGTAGAAATGTAACAAGAAAGGTCCTTTGATATTTTGATGTACGACGATCGGAGGGGCGGGAGAGTCGTTGAACCCACTACAGAAAACTACGTTTTTTAAAGACCTAATCCATTGAAAACACAGTTTATGATCACTAGAGAATGGTACTAGTATGCAACTATTTTGACGTAGTCAAAACTATGTCATGAGAGTAATAGTCATATTTTGCAACGTGGTACATTGAAATTACTCTAAATCATCTGTTTGAAGGCAACTGACACATTTTACAAGTTTTTCTGAGTGTGCGATACATACATGTCTATTGCTCTGTGCACAGTATTGCTTCGGCTTGCTCAAATTATTGTACCCTTTCTGGTTTTAGCCTCTCTCACGCAAACGTAACACCGGTCTTTCTCTGATCTCGATGGGGTCGTTCCAGGTTGATTTTCTTGCGTAGGATAGATTCCATTGACTAAATAATCTACTTGGAAAGCCCTTTTGGATTTTGCATTTCTGTCTTCCACTCGAGGTGTCACCATTTCCAGTCCAGTTTGCAAAAGGAATAAGCTTTCGCCTGTTACGTTTTGTAAGACTGAAATGTACGAAGAATGTAGATGCTTAGAAAAACTAAGTCATTGTTGAAAAGCGCCATTTTTGACCAAATCACGTTTATCGGAGAATACAACTTTTCCTTTATTTTTGACTAGCCGTATGAACTTTGCAACCTTCATTAGTCGTGTACCACATTAGGCCACTTCGCGAACCCCAGCAAGCGGCTTACAGTACGGGGTGACTCTCCGTGGTCGGCGAGGACTCCTATGGTGCCGTGTTGGTCTGATAGAGAATGTTGTAGAGGGCACTCGGTTACAGAGAAAACAGCGCAGGAAAAGTACAGATCTTATCAAAAAATATGTTGTAAGTATTCTAAAGTGAGAATGTTGCTTCTTATGATAAAATAAAACTGAAAATAATTTCGAATAATATTAAAACATTAATAACCGAGCTAGTTGGCCGTGCGGTAAGATGCGCACAGCTGTGAGCTTGCATTAGGAAGGTAGTGGGTTCGAAACCCACTGTCTGCAGGCCTGAAGATGGTTTTCCGTGGTTTCCCATTTTCACACCAAGCAAAAACACTGTCGACGTCGGCTTGTGCATCCTGAACCAGAGCTCCGCTTGCGAAACAGTGTCTTACCAGTGGTAGACACCTGCGGATTCCTAGGTCTCCATTTTGATAAGAGACTAACGTGGCAGCCCCACATCGTCAGTTAAAGGTTGCCTACATGAAGAGACTTAACATCTTTCCATCTTTACGAATAAGGAGGCAGCAGTTACTGCTCACGTACGCTGCCAAAATTCGTGAAATGATGCTACATCCAAGCTATCAATGCATATTTAGTACCCAGTACCACCAGAGGTACCAAGATCGGCCGAATGCCACACGGCCGGTTGGGTTTCTAATTGATAGCTTGTCGTGATTTAAATATAGGTATCGGCGGTTGCCTCGAACAAACGTTTAGCGAGGTACCTCCGTGGTTAGTTCCGCGACTGGATATTCGTCTAGATCTACTCCGTGGACCCAAGGTGAACACGGATTCCTCCGTTTATCGGAAGTATTTCCAGGACTTCGTTCACAAGTATCCTGCCGTGAAACATATCTTTACGGATTGATCTAAAATTGAAGAAAATGTTGCTTGCTCTTTCGTCACCGATGATATGAGCACGAAGATCTCGTTTCCTAATGTATATAGCGTGTACATTGCAGAGCTTTACGCCATCTTAGAAGCTCTGGTATACTGCGGAGCTTTACGCCATGTTAGAAGCTCTGCAGTTTGCATTGGATGACGGAAGAAACCACTTTCTTATGTGTACTGACTTGTTAAGCTCTCTGCAGTCTATTGAAACCTGTTTCTCGCATCACCCACTGGTACAGCAGATTCATGACCTTCTGGCTAGGTTAAGTGATGCTGGCACCAGAATCACTTTCGCGTGGCTTCCAAGCCACGTTGGGATTGCGGGAAACGAACTTGCGGATGAAGCTGCAAAGGAAGCTGTACTTTTACTTCCAAGACGTATCGATGTATCTGCTAATGGTATTTGTTCTCAGCTACGTCGAACCATCTTGGCGTCCTGGGAATAGGAGTGACTAACTATCCGAACTCTCTTGAAGCCAAGAGCAATTAAGAAGGCAACTGCCGTGTGGCGGTCCTCTTTCCAGCCTTCACGGAGAGAGGCCATAGTATTGTGTAGGCTGAGGATATAGGTCATTTACGATCTACGCACTCTTATCTCCTAAGGAGGGAAGACCCCCCAGTGTGTTCTTGTGGTGCCGACTTCACCATGGCCCACATCCTCACAGAGTGCGCCGGCCTGCAGGAAACACTCGAACGCATACTAGCCGATGACGCGACTACTGCTCATCTCGTCATCCGCTTTATGTGCGACAGTAGAATTATCAAGGGTATATAAATTGCAAGTGTACTGCTAATCACGTTCCCTTTTGATTCGTTAGTAATTTTTTCGGCCTAATTCAATAACTTTTTGTTGTATTTATTTTCCACTAATTTGTTCAGAGAGGTTGATTACCTAGTTGTACTTCCTCTTGAATCAAAAATCACCACCACCACCTTCCCACTCCTAGCCCTTTCCTATCGTATTGTCGCCGTAATATCTATCTGTCGGTATGACGTAAAGCCAATCGTAAAAAAAAAGAAAACGAAAAATAAATAGATGTTGAATAAAAGAACAGTGTCAAAAGTTAGGAAGTAAATAACAGTACAGCTGATATTTTTTGTGGAGCTCTAGTATTATGAACGTGTTTCTATACCTGGAATTTCGATAACTCGAAGTATTTTCAGCCTCCGCTGGCACTTCGAGATGATTTATGGAAAACTTGTAATAGGCTGTACAAGTGGTTCCTGAGGATGATTATGGAACTTTTCGTGGCGCGATTGCAAGGCTCTTATCTAGGTCAAATTGTTTGCAGAACTGGACAAAATGTTGGGTGATGGTTCGTCTCTACCGTGCCACTTGGCCAACCACCGAGATGTCTGACAGCTGCACTCTTCTTTGTTGTAGGGAATTGTGTGATGTATGACGTAGATGCTGCACTGTAGTTGTGGACTTCAGCTGGTGGTTGTGCGTCGGTCACAATTCTTATTTCCATCCCATGCTGTTGTCTCCGAAGGTTGTACAATAATTAGTGGAGATCCCGGGATTTTCCTGGATTAACAGTGATCTTCTTGTCAGGCTGAATTCTTTAGAAGTTTATTTACTTGACCACTTTCTCTTGTTGTTTCAGACAAAAGCTGACGTCACCGAAATGGAACCGCTTCAAAGGAATTCGGCTCCGTTGGAAAGACAAGATACGATTAAACAACGTCATCTGGCGGTGTTGGCACATGCAATGTGAGTACTACAGTTCTTATGTGCACATGGGTCCGTAAACGTTTTGTAACCATGTTAGAACACATTTCCTACAATTCTGTAATCGTGGGGAACACACAGGAACAGAACGTGGCAGCATTCAAAATGCCCTCCTTTAGCATGAGGCATACATGGAGAATGGGGTTCACATTGGCCCCGTTGCCTTGCAAGGTTCCAGCCAGAGACATTTGAATTGGTTCATAAAGAAAGGACATCAGTCACATTTTTTTGGAAATTGAGTTTCTCATCTTAATGGTCATCATTAGAGCCCGTATTATATGTAATTACATGTTCTGTTCCCATATATGTGGCTTCAAAAAAAAGGCTAAAAATGTCTTCAAATTACACCAAAAGGACCATTATTTCAGGATATTAAAATTACATATTTTTACATATTTCTATGCATAACAAATATTTTGATCAATATTGCATTTTTTTAAATATTTTGGAGAATATAGCGCGTTTGAAAGAAAACTACTTTTTTTAAACTAATTTTACTTCGATTTAATTTTTATAATTAAACACTTGAAAATAGTTTTAAAAAAACAGGTGCGTCTCTAACATTTCAAAATAATTTAATAATTTAAAGTGAGGTATTTTGTCAAAGAATCGCATCTCTCAGCTATGTTGACGGTGCAAGTCTTGGGTGCCTCGATTGTGTTTATCAATCTTCCCTTGCACAAACTTTGTCACAATGTCCTTCTCTCAGTCCGACTCGTTGGCTGAACGGTCAGCGTACTGGTCTTCGGTTCAGAGGGTCCCGGGTTCCATTCCCGGCCGGGTCGGGGATTTTAACCTTAATTGGTTAATTCCAATGGCACGGGGGATGGGTGTATGTGTTATCATCATTTCATCCTCATCACGACGCGCAGGTCGCCTACGGGTGTCAAATAGAAAGACCTGCACCTGGCGAGCCGAACTCTTCCTGGGATATCCCGGCACTAAAAGCCATACGACATTTAATTTCATTTTTCCTTCTCTCAGATTTATTTTGCGATCCCTTCGCCAGTCCTCAGTTTAATGCCATATTATGTCAAAACCGCCTTGTATTGCCCAAGCTTCACTTCCATAAAGTCTTCAGAAACATTTTTCTTATAAGCAAATTTTTTGTGTTTGATAAGATCAAATTTCTTCTCTCTTGATAAGGACCTTCCTTGCTTGAGGAAGCCGACAATTGAATATTTCTTTACCGGGCAATTTGAAATACGCGCCAGTGACTTCATGTGAAGTTGAAAGGTCTTTTTCAGTATACAAGAACAGACAGAAGGCATTCGTTGACCGCAGACAATTTGGAAAATTATGTAGTTATTAATTAGGCGTTCAAATGAAAATTAGAGGTTGAATAACATCTGCAGTTTTAATTTTTTCGGTTTTCTTTTCTTTTCAGTGTATAAGAATGCATCAAATAAAGTTTATATACTAAGTTACATATTTAATTACATATTTCGTCAATTTAGCTACATATTTCTTATTTTTATATTACATACAGTATAATCCGGGCTCTAGTCATCACATCGTTTGAAAAGAAATGAGATCAGTCCAGCCTCTCCTTCACTGTGTTATTGTGATTGAAAATTTAGCGTTTTGTAAAGAAAGGGCATCGGTCCGGACTGAAGCCCTACTTTTATGAAATACCCATAGAGGCGCTAGGTGTTTGTCGATTAACAGCCCGCTACTCTCATGTTCTTATGCATTGTTTTGACGTCATTGGGAAATCAAGAAAAACTATCTGAACATTTTACTATCATAATAGAAATGTAAAAATTGTTATTATCAAAAAGAGAATGCATATTAGGATTCCTCTGAACATATTTCGTGAATTTATCATCAGTAGTTCATTTGGACGCCTAATTAATAACTACATAATTTTGACGTTACTCTGTGTAACTACAGGGTGTTTACAAATGAATATCGGAGTTTTAAAGCCTTATAATATTGAATACGTTAAACTTACAGTTATACATTATATGTCAAATGAAAGAGCAACTCAAACAGTTTTGTTTGTTGGCACCAGTGCGCATGTACGTTCAATGGTTTCGCCGCAATCCGCTAGACAGCGGTAGTAGCAAAGATGGCAACTAGTGAACAGAAAGCTTTTTGTGTTTTGCAGTTTGCAAAGACAGAATCTGTAGTTACTGTGCAACGTGCGTTCCGCATTAAGTTCGGTTGTGATCCTCTAAGTGATAATAACATTCACAGATGGTATCATACGTTTGAAGACACCGGTTGCCTTTGTAAAGGGAAAAGCAAGGGACGTCCAAGATGAAGTGAAGAGACTGTTGAGCGAGTGAGAGAGTCATTCACTCGTAGCCCAAATAAATCAGTCCGGAAGGCTAGTCGTGAATTACAACTTCCTGCGTCGACCGTTTGGAAAGTTGTAAGAAAACGCTTACAGCTACGTCCTTACCGTTAACAGTTATTACAGGCTCTAAAGCCGGCAGACCACAGATTACGTGCCAACTTCGCAAACGACATGTTGTTACATGATTATGAGTTTATGAATCGTGTTGTTTTCAGTGATGAATCGGTCTTTCACCTTAGTGGACATGTAAACACTCATAATGTGCGCATCTGGGGCTCAGAAAATCCTCACGAGTTGGTACAAATGCAACGAGATTCCCCTAAAGTGAATGTTTTTTGTTTCGTATCCTGGCGAAAGGTTTATGGGCCTTTCTTTTATGGTGAACGTACTGTAACTGGTACTTCTTACCTCGATACACTAGAGCAATGGCTCTTCCCTCAGTTGGAAGAAAATGAGCCAGAGAACTTCATTTTCCATCAAGATGGTGCGCCACCTCACTGGCATTACGACGTACGCGATTGGTTGAACGTCACTGTACCCGAGTGCTGGATAGGACGCAAGGGTCCCAATGACACGACTTGCTTGGCATGGCCTCCACGTTCTCCCGACCTAACGCCATGCGATTTTTTCCTTTGGGGCTTCATCAAAGATCGTGTGTACGTGCCTCCGCTACCAGCTGACCTTCCTGAATTAAGAAACCGGATTGAAGCAGCTGTTGCTGAGATTACTGAAGACACACTTAATAACGTTTGGGAAGAACTCGACTATAGACTTGATGTATGCCGTGTAACAAATGGTAGTCACATTGAACATTTGTAAAGTTCGTAATAAAACTGTTTGAGTTGCTCTTTCATTTGACATTTAATTTATAACTGTAAGTTTAATGTATTCAATATTATAAGGCGTTAAAACTCCGATATTCATTTGTAAACACCCTGTACATCATTATTGTATACTGAAGTATTTTAACATTTTTCGTTATACAGAACCTATAAAATTATATGTTTTATCATTCATTGATGGACTGAGCATAAACCAGACCAGGTAGCTCCAGTCGAGTGCCATCATTTTTGCCAATAAACTCTGCGTACCCTGCAAGGAAGGATACCCAGTAAGAAGAGGAAAATTGATAATCTGAAGAAACTGGTAGAGTATATACCTGATGAGTATCAGGAGTGCTTCACGGAGCTGACTTCTTGGACTACTGCGAGAGGAGGAGATGACAATGAAGATGATTATTAGAGGAGGACACGGAAGATTTAGTCTCATTTCAGCAACAGCTGTTCTTCATCCTGAGACTAAGAACTTTGTTATATGATAATATTCTAACATTTTTCTCTGAGCAAGGAAAGGCTGTATGGAAACTCTAAGTGGTTAGATAAAGCTACTCAGTTGTTAACCTCTTTTATAAAGGAACGTCATCAGTCCACAAGATTTAAAAAAAAGCTGTATAATTCAACTACTGATGATAAATTCATAAAATATGTTCAGAGGAATCCTAATATGCATTCTCTATTTGATAGTAACACTTTTTACACTATTATTATAATAGTAAAATGTTCATATAGTTTTTCTTGATTTCCCAACAGTTAGCTGAATTGGACTGAAGCCCTTTCTTTATGAACCAATTCATTTGTTGATGTCCCATTGGGAGCTAGAGCGGCAGATCACTCATCTTTCACTTAAGCTAAAAGTTATAAAAGGAACTACGAAGGTATGGAAGATTTCCCCTCGGGTTTCACGTAGAGAAGTAGTGTCTTCGGATTGGTCATGGTATAGCAACGCACTTACTGAAGGGAGAAGCCCACCCCGGTGTGTACCGTAGAACACATCCTTTCGGAGTGCATGGACCTGGTCGATCTGCGCCGTAGTCTAAAACTTCCGATTAGCAGTCTACGACATGACGAGCAGTCAGCAGACCTCGTCTTCCGTGTGATGAGGAATAGTGTGGGTTTTTTCTCGTGTTTAAAAGTGATTTTTATTTCTTTCTAATGTTTATTTTATTGTTAGCTACGTATTTTCTATTGACCCTGTTTTAGTTCGTCTTTTAATGTGTTTTTTTTTTTACTTTTAATTTGAATGATGCGTATGATTTCACTTCAAACGCAGTGCCGTGTTCCATTTCAATCTATTTTAAAATCGTTTTATAAGAAAATAAGGCAGTGCGAATTAGATCCACTGATTATTTTTAATTCATAATCATATATTCGTCGTAATTTGTTGTAAATTCTGTCGGGCTGAGTGGCTCAGGCGGTTGGGGCGCTGGCTTTCTGACCCCAATTTGGCAGGTTCGATCCTGGCTCAGTCCAGTGGTATTTGAAGGTGCTCGAATACGTCAGTCTCGTGTTGTTAGATTTACTGAAGGACAAAATTCTGGCACCTCGGCGTCTCCAAAAACCGTCAAAATAAGTTAGTGGGACGTAAAGCCAATAACATTATTGTTTTAAATTATAATCAGTGCATATAGTTTAAAGTTTTAATTATTATTACACTTCGTTTCACCTCGTACCATTAGGGGCCGATGACCTAGGTGTTCGGCCCCTTTAAACAACAAGAACAATCATCATCATCATCAGAACCTAACAGTTATAGATTAACCGAGTCGAAACTGAAGAAAAAAATTCCTTCAAATATCACATATTAATATGCAAGTTCAAATAACAAATACACAGTGATGTAATGGGATTATTGTGACCTTGAGCGGTCCACCATGGCAGTGTCGGGTTCAGTGACGTCATAGTTCTACACGGTGGCTGCGCTTCTTCTGTTGAGGGTGGTGTGACCGTGACGCGGCTGTTACACTCTTTGAGTTACGACCTTGCCTCTGCACACACTACGATCTGATCGTATCCTCGTTTCCCCTGACATTGCTCACTTGTTGCTCTACAGTGCGAGCCTCAGCCGAGTTGCCTGTCTGGGCGAGTGGATGATGGAACACAGTCCTCTGCGATAAGCTTCCGTACAGCGTGATTGCTTCTGATACAGCAATAGTGGTTAGGTTTAATGGGCTTCATGCCTTCTGAATTAATTGTTGAGCACCGCACTTCTGTGGGCTATTGGTATTTAAAGCACGAACATTCCGGGAGAGTGGAAAGAGAATTTCGCGCAACAGTTTCCTGGAACGTGAGTGCCAACGCGTTACGGAATTAAGAAAATTGTGATTAAATTCAAAACTGTCAGTTCAGTGCTCAACAAAAATAAACGAGTTAAACAATTGACTGTCTGAACTGACGAAAAAAAAATCATGATATCTTGGAAAGACCGAGTGATCCCCCCCGAAAATATTTTCAGTTCAGTCACCAGTGATCTGCATTCAGGGCATTCGCCCGGGTGACAGTTGCGTACCTGGTCCTTTTCTTAAATAATTTCAAAGAATTTATAGATGTTTATCCTCTTCATATAAACGATATTTGCTCAAATTTATCCTCTTGAACTCCAACTTTGTCTTTAAAAATGGTGTTATTTTCTACTTAAAAGAAAACACCACTCAGACTTATTCGTCTACTAATGTCATTCCACGCCATCTCTCTTCGGACAGCTTGGAACATACCACTTTGTCGAGCAGCTCGTCTCCTTTCTCCTAAGTCTTCCCAGTCCAGCTTGGCAGCATTTTCGTAACACTACTCCTTTGTTAAAAATCACAAATCGAACTGCTTTTCTTCGGATTTGTTTTCCAGTTCTTTAATGAAGCAGTCCTGGTGAGGGTTCCACACACTGGAACCATCCTTTGTGATCTTAACAAAACATCTCCTTTACATTTTTACTACATCCTGTAAATACCTTCATAAACATACGAAGAGTAACCTTTATTTACAATCTCTTTAATATGATTACCCCAATGAAGACCTTTACTCATATTAATACCTACAGTAGATACCATTGTCTGCTGTCTGTCTCACTACATTGTCGAGGTATTTTTGCAGCCACTCACAATGTTGTAACTTATTTATTTACTAGTCTATACAGTACATCATCATCCGCAAAAAGCGTTGTCTTTACTCATATCATTGATATATATATAAGAAAATATAAAGGTCCAAGAATACAGCCTTGAGGAACTCCCGTCTTGATGATTACAGGGTCGTATGATGCTTTATCTATTATAACTCTCTGAGTTCTATTTTCTAGAGATATAGCCACTCATTCAGTCACTCTTTTGTCTAGTACAATTGCACTCATTTTTGTCAGTAGTCTCCCATGATCTTCCCTGTCAAAAGCCTTAAACAGACCAATCGCGATACAGTCCATTTGACATCCTGAAACTAGAATATCTGCCATGTCTTGCTGGAATCCTACAAGTTGAGATTCAGTGAAATAACGTTTCCTCAACCCGAACTGCCGTCTATCAAACAAGGTAGTAATTTCGCAAACGTGTTTGATATAATCATGGCGGTACGGTTATTGGCGCGCATCTGTGAGCTTACATTCGGGAGGTAGTGTGTTCCAACCACACTGTCGGCAGCCCTGGAGGTTGTTTTCCGTGGTTTCCCATTTTACACCAGGGAATTAAGGCCACGGTCGCTTCCTTCCCACTCCTAGCGCTTTCCTGTCCCATCGTCGCCATAAGATCTGTGTGTCGGTGCTACATGAAACAAATCGTGTATTGTATATATCATCAGAAATAATTATTTCCCGAAGTTTACGTGCAACACATGTCCAAGTTGACTGGCCTGTAATGATCGTTTTTATATTTTAACGCTCTTTCCCTTGTATACAAGTACTGCGTACTTATTTTAAGAAAGCTTTCTGAGCAAAGTGAAGGTTCATTCTTTTATATGGCAGGTGGCAAGAAAACTGAAATTTAAACCTTAAAAGTCACAGAAATGCCAAGTCTAAGCCCAAACAGATCCAGCCGCAATGGAAACATTAAAATAGGCTTCTTCAATCTGTCAAGATGGTGAATTCAGTCCTGAATTAGTGCTTTTTTTCTGATGAGACATAGTTTTAATTTGTATGGACGATAGTAAATTCGCAAAATAACCAGTATTGGTCATGTGAAAGTCCTAGAATAATTCATGAAACTCCACTTCATGATTTGAAATAAGAGTTTGATGCACTATCTCAAGGAATTGTAGGGCCACTGATTTTTAGCGGCACCATTAATTCAAAGCGATGCATAGAATTCCCTAATTAACTGAACATTTTTTTTTTGCTAGGGGCTTTACGTCGCACCGACACAGATAGGTCTTATGGCGACGATGGGACGGGAAAGGCCTAGGAGTTGGAAGGAAGCGGCCGTGGCCTTAATTAAGGTACAGCCCCAGCATTTGCCTGGTGTGAAAATGGGAAACCACGGAAAACCATTTTCAGGGCTGCCGATAGTGGGATTCGAACCTACTATCTCCCGGATGCAAGCTCACAGCCGCACGCCTCTACGCGCACGGCCAACTCGCCCAACACGGCCAACTGAACAGCAAAGGCCATTCGGATATTTCCAACGAGACACATACATATCGTAGTACAATGAATACAGCGTGTGATGTTTTCGGGGACAGAAAAGTGATTGCAGGTATATGTCGTCTCCCGATTTAACGCCTTACGACCTCTATTTATGGGGTGGTTTGAAATATAGCGTGTACATAAGTACCCTCCCACCGCACCATAGGCGAACTGAAAAATGCGATTTGCCGCTCCAAAAGTAGACATTTCGCGTCTAAATTTTTCGTCTTCATGACAGTGAACTGAACACCCCTTTACACCCTCGGCCAGACAGCGCCTAGTTTCTATGAGTAGCACAGTATAGTAGCGTGCCTGCCTCTTACTCGAAGGCCCCGTGTTCAATTCTCGACCAGTTCAGATATTTTTACCTGGATCTGAGGGCTGATTCGTGGTCTATTCAGCGTACGGGATTACGATTGAGCTGTCTGACGGTGTGATGGTGGCCCCTGTCTATGAAGCCAAGAATAACGGCCGTGAGTATTCGTCGTGCTGACCACAGGGCACCTCGTAATGTGCAGGCCTTCGGGGTTGTTGCACTATGGGGTCTGGTTTATAGATATTTTTGAAATATAAGGGAGAACCAAAAAGCATAGAAGTTATAGAACTTCTTTCAGAAACAATGGAAGAAAGAAAAAGAACGTTCGATGGTGACTCGAACCTGTGCACTTGCCATCACGGACCAAGCGCCTTGATCACTATGCTACGTAAACACTTCTTTAAACGCTCGTTTATATGACTGTTCATAACTGCTGTTTGAAAGTCCGACTTATTGGCTGAATTGTTAGGGTAGTTGCCTTCTGTTTTAAGGGTTATGGTTCGATTCTTGGCCGTGTCGGGCATTTTAATAGCGTAGGCTATGGTTAATTCCTCTCTAGCTCAGGGATAGCACACCCACTACAAATAATGACAGAAACACGCTATGGTGAATGCATTCCTCGGTGTTGGGTTGGCGTCAGGAAGGGCATCCGGTCGTAAAACTGGGCTGATTACTTACTTACTTACTTACTTACTTACTTACTTACTTACTTACTTACTTACTTACTTACTTACTTACTTACTTACTTACTTACTTACTTACTTACTTACTTACTTACTTACTTACTTACTTACTTACTTACTTACTTACTTACTTACTTACTTACTTACTTACTTACTTACTTACTTACTTACTTACTTACTTACTTACTTACTTACTTACTTACTTACTTACTTACTTACTTACTTACTTACTTACTTACTTACTTACTTACTTACTTACTTACTTACTTACTTACTTACTTACTTACTTACTTACTTACTTACTTACTTACTTACTTACTTACTTACTTACTTACTTACTTACTTACTTACTTACTTACTTACTTACTTACTTACTTACTTACTTACTTACTTACTTACTTACTTACTTACTTACTTACTTACTTACTTACTTACTTACTTACTTACTTACTTACTTACTTACTTACTTACTTACTTACTTACTTACTTACTTACTTACTTACTTACTTACTTACTTACTTACTTACTTACTTACTTACTTACTTACTTACTTACTTACTTACTTACTTACTTACTTACTTACTTACTTACTTACTTACTTACTTACTTACTTACTTACTTACTTACTTACTTACTTACTTACTTACTTACTTACTTACTTACTTACTTACTTACTTACTTACTTACTTACTTACTTACTTACTTACTTACTTACTTACTTACTTACTTACTTACTTACTTACTTACTTACTTACTTACTTACTTACTTACTTACTTACTTACTTACTTACTTACTTACTTACTTACTTACTTACTTACTTACTTACTTACTTACTTACTTACTTACTTACTTACTTACTTACTTACTTACTTACTTACTTACTTACTTACTTACTTACTTACTTACTTACTTACTTACTTACTTACTTACTTACTTACTTACTTACTTACTTACTTACTTACTTACTTACTTACTTACTTACTTACTTACTTACTTACTTACTTACTTACTTACTTACTTACTTACTTACTTACTTACTTACTTACTTACTTACTTACTTACTTACTTACTTACTTACTTACTTACTTACTTACTTACTTACTTACTTACTTACTTACTTACTTACTTACTTACTTACTTACTTACTTACTTACTTACTTACTTACTTACTTACTTACTTACTTACTTACTTACTTACTTACTTACTTACTTACTTACTTACTTACTTACTTACTTACTTACTTACTTACTTACTTACTTACTTACTTACTTACTTACTTACTTACTTACTTACTTACTTACTTACTTACTTACTTACTTACTTACTTACTTACTTACTTACTTACTTACTTACTTACTTACTTACTTACTTACTTACTTACTTACTTACTTACTTACTTACTTACTTACTTACTTACTTACTTACTTACTTACTTACTTACTTACTTACTTACTTACTTACTTACTTACTTACTTACTTACTTACTTACTTACTTACTTACTTACTTACTTACTTACTTACTTACTTACTTACTTACTTACTTACTTACTTACTTACTTACTTACTTACTTACTTACTTACTTACTTACTTACTTACTTACTTACTTACTTACTTACTTACTTACTTACTTACTTACTTACTTACTTACTTACTTACTTACTTACTTACTTACTTACTTACTTACTTACTTACTTACTTACTTACTTACTTACTTACTTACTTACTTACTTACTTACTTACTTACTTACTTACTTACTTACTTACTTACTTACTTACTTACTTACTTACTTACTTACTTACTTACTTACTTACTTACTTACTTACTTACTTACTTACTTACTTACTTACTTACTTACTTACTTACTTACTTACTTACTTACTTACTTACTTACTTACTTACTTACTTACTTACTTACTTACTTACTTACTTACTTACTTACTTACTTACTTACTTACTTACTTACTTACTTACTTACTTACTTACTTACTTACTTACTTACTTACTTACTTACTTACTTACTTACTTACTTACTTACTTACTTACTTACTTACTTACTTACTTACTTACTTACTTACTTACTTACTTACTTACTTACTTACTTACTTACTTACTTACTTACTTACTTACTTACTTACTTACTTACTTACTTACTTACTTACTTACTTACTTACTTACTTACTTACTTACTTACTTACTTACTTACTTACTTACTTACTTACTTACTTACTTACTTACTTACTTACTTACTTACTTACTTACTTACTTACTTACTTACTTACTTACTTACTTACTTACTTACTTACTTACTTACTTACTTACTTACTTACTTACTTACTTACTTACTTACTTACTTACTTACTTACTTACTTACTTACTTACTTACTTACTTACTTACTTACTTACTTACTTACTTACTTACTTACTTACTTACTTACTTACTTACTTACTTACTTACTTACTTACTTACTTACTTACTTACTTACTTACTTACTTACTTACTTACTTACTTACTTACTTACTTACTTACTTACTTACTTACTTACTTACTTACTTACTTACTTACTTACTTACTTACTTACTTACTTACTTACTTACTTACTTACTTACTTACTTACTTACTTACTTACTTACTTACTTACTTACTTACTTACTTACTTACTTACTTACTTACTTACTTACTTACTTACTTACTTACTTACTTACTTACTTACTTACTTACTTACTTACTTACTTACTTACTTACTTACTTACTTACTTACTTACTTACTTACTTACTTACTTACTTACTTACTTACTTACTTACTTACTTACTTACTTACTTACTTACTTACTTACTTACTTACTTACTTACTTACTTACTTACTTACTTACTTACTTACTTACTTACTTACTTACTTACTTACTTACTTACTTACTTTGTCGATCCCAGGTAATTGGGGAAAAGTTTAGGAAGAACAGCGCCTAATGTAAACATGTAGAAAATTAAAGTCCATTCGAGAGAATTTCCGAGCGGGTATTGCTTTCTTATGAACGTCGTGTAATTTGGACGATGTGAGTGTCCGCCATGCTGTAGACTGCCCCTTATGTCACCAGTGTGCAGAAACTAACCCGTTAACGAAGATCCCGCTCCACCAGAACCAAAGACCTTCTCCACATTCCCCACACTCAGCACTCAATACTTCAACGATCTTTCCTAATCCGCCTCCCAACACTCTTTAACAATATTAATAGGAGACAAGAGCTTGATATAGCATCAGCCCCAGGGGCTCTGAACTTTGGAGCGTGGGTTGGCGACCACGGGGCCCTCAGCTGAGTCCTGGCATTGCTTCCACTTACTTGTGCCAGGCTCCTCACTTTCATCTATCCTGTCCGACCTCTCTTGGTCAACTCTTGTTCTTTTCCGACCCCGATGCTATTAGGTTTGCGAGGGCTAGGGAGTCTTTCATTTTCACGCCCTTCGTGGCCCTTGTCTTTCTTTGGCCGATATCTTCATTTTTCGAAGTGTCGGACCCCTTCCATATTTTCCCTCTGATTAGTGTTATATAGGGGATGGTTGCCTAGTTGTACTTCCTCTTAAAACAATAATCACCACCACCACCACTGATATAGCATCAAATAAAAGTATATTCGAGAGGTGTGTAAATAGTATCTTAAAGATAAGTTGATGTGAAGGGATTATACCGCCATCTTGACCCACGACGACTTGGCTATGAACATGGACATTCTCATCGTTTTCGATTTGGATAGTCATTAGTAGGATGTGTACCTGATCTTGTTATATTTTGTTATGTTTGTTATATTTTATTATGAAAGTTTACGTTTGTTAAATAGTCTGTTGACAGTGCAAGTGAAATTTGCTCAGTGAAGCTGTATTTTGTGCTTCGTGAATAAATAAATAAATAAATAAATAAATAAATAAATAAATAATGTATAGAGAAATTTACTTCCGTCGTAGAAGTATATTTGGATACCCCGCGAATGAGACGTGACACAGAATACAAAGTTGTGTCGCTATGTTGGTCAGCATTATAACGACCACTTGTTAATAATTATATCAGGTCAAGCTGCTCTCTCCCTCTGGGAGAATTGGAGTTTTGCGTGTTCCAGTAGCAACGCGCCCGGTAGAATGGCAACCCGCATGACGATGGAGTGGAAAAATAAAGGAACAACACTTCGAGACTGACTGGAGTATGGACGTAGCACTGGACTGACGGTCTAGAGCAGGAAGCAGTCTTACATTCTGTAGTAGTACAACAGTGAAACTCCGCATAAAACTCTTTCTTTCTCAGGTCCCTACACATCTCATATGTAAAGACATTAAAATGTGCCCCATTTTTTTCTTCTTTTTAACATCGTTTCCAGCCATGTTCACATATCCTTGCCCACCATGTCCTTCATTCTCTTAATGAGACGGTTTCTTCTGTCCCCTGAACGAGGGAAGTCGTTTCGCTGGTTTGACCTTACTTCAGGTACCCTCCAATCCTAGAGTTTTTGTTTAAAGACGTGTCTGTCTAGGACAGCGGTTCCTAACCTTTTCAGTCTTGTTACCGCTATGCCCTATCAGGGAAACTGATTTTTACCCCCCACCCCACCCCTTCTTTAAAATATCATCAATGAAAACAATGCATACATACAAATAGCCTTTATTAATCATAAAATTGAACAAAAATATACAATACCATAATTACAATTTCAGTGTACTTCCTTAATTAATTAATTAATGATAGTTAATGTGAAGATTGGAACTGTTTTGCACACGCAAGTTTTTTAATGTTAGGTTTAGTTTCACTTAGCGCGCATCACAAGTCACAGTGAGACGGCTTCCAGCCTTTGTTTTTATTGTTAATAAAGTTGAGAAGCCACTCTCACATCTGTAACTGGTAAAGAAAGGTGATGTTATTCTCAGAGCTCTGTCAGCTGTAACAGGATATTCACCACCTAGGCTACTTTTCGCCAAAATGTAGCGAGGTCATAGCTTTGAAATTCCAATTTGAAAGTGCTATCCTCGCGTAGTATGAGAAATTCTACTTTGGCTCTCACATCGTCATTTTTAAAAATTTAACCATCAGTAGAAAATGGTCTTAATATCCACGAATTGGATTGAGGATTGTCTATGGCCGGGGAATATTGCTTCATCAACACTTTTACAGCTTGATGCTGTGTACAATGCAAAAAAAAAAAAAAAAAAAAAAAAAAAAAAACCGAAACATACGAGTTAGTGCTCCAGTAAACTGAAACTGAACCGTCTTCCCTCTCCGTCGCATGCCGGAAAGCGGGCACGGCGGTGACAGGTGCTAGAAAGAGAGAGAACACATCGCCACACTTTTTATTAGTGTATATGTAGCGCGAGAGAGCGCAAGCAACGTGGCGATGATCTGTCATTACATACCAAAAATTACCGGCACCATTAGCACCAGGTTCGGAACTCATGATCTAGAACATCTTGTTCCTTTATCCCGCTCAGCCTGAAATCATCAGTCACTCCTTGGCGCCGTCTAGGTTTACCTTTGATATTCCAAACTTGTGTTAGGATCTGTTTCGTCCGTCTGCTGTCAGACATACGGAACACATGACCGAAGAAAGTCAGCCTCCTTTTCCGAATGACGTCCGTTACTTTGCCCACCTTGTTATGCACTTCTTCACTTTTTCTGAGCTTTCATGTTCCTTCTTTTCTTAATGGGTCTTAAGATCTTTCTCCCTATCCTTCGTTCTAATTTCTCGAATTATCGTTTTGAGGTTTTATTTCTCAAACTCAGTATTTCTGATACACATACAACTTCTGGTCTTACAACTGTCTGGCAGTGTCGGATCTTGCTATCTTATTGTATGTTTATTATAATTATTTATTATTATTATTATTATTATTATTATTATTATTATTATTATTTATTCTTTATGCCCAACTAAGGAGTGCGCTTGAATATACTAGCACCTTTTTGTTTTTTTGCTTTTCTTCTTCTCTTCCCAATATCTCTTCATCCTCTCGCTGTGTTCCTTTTTACGTTGTTTAGTGCGTTCTGTGTTTTACTCGGGTGGGCTTTACAGAAAATGTGTGTTTGTGAATTAAGATTCTGAATTTTATTTTATCTTGAATGGTTTCGTCATTAATGCCAATATCGTTTAGGTCTTCACTGATTTATTTTAGCCAGTTAATGTGATTTTTCATTGATAAGGCTAAGTTTAAATTTTTCTTTGTGAGCCTCTTATTATCCATTCCATATAAGTGCCCATAAAATTGTAACCGTCGTTTCCTGGTTGTATCTGTGATTTTTTTCTGTAACTTGATAGACTTCATGTGACTTCTTATTCATCCAAATTACATTTTCGCACTTTGGTCGTAAGTTTTTCCTGAGGATTTTTTCTTGTTTTTCGATCATTTTGTAATTTTGAGATCGACTGCAGTTGATCTCCCCCATAACCTTCAACTGATTAGCATGATTTATTATTATTATTATTATTATTATTATTATTATTATTATTATTATTATTATTATTATTATTACTTCACTGCCTGGCTGGAATCGCTCCCCCTGATATTCGGAGAGAAGTGACGGCAAGATATGAGAGGACAAAGGCGGAGAACAACAGGAATCATCCGCTGTTTGGACTTCGACCTCCTCCCTAAAAGATTAATATAAAGAAAGAACTTTGTTAACGTCTCTAACCACTTTTAAACAAATAATGACAAACAATAGCGCGTCGAGGCCTGTGGCGAAGTAGAATACAACACCTTTCGGAGTGGATGGTACCTCATGAATCTCCACCTCCTGGACATCAGCTCAGCTGGGCTACTTGGAGCTCATATAATCGTTTTACCAGAAGATCTAGGAACAACCTCTTTAGAAAAAACGGACGGAACTTTGTGATTGTGGGTAAATACAAACAAGGTTTGCTTTTTCTTATCCTCTAACAGGAGTATTTAAGGAGGCACATTTCTGTTTCATTATAAAGACTAAGCTGTTTATTGCTCTACCCCCAACAAGTTTTTCAACGCTCCGGAAAGTATAATCGTGTGAACTTTTTACATGCAGCTTGATACTGCAATTTTAGCCAAGGACATTCTAACAATTTGTATGTTTGGACAGACACCTTACAATGATATCATCTTTTTATGACTTGTAAGAGCAATCAGGATCCTGATTTTTCACCATACAGGTTTGGGCGAAACATGTCCCTTAACATTTTATAATATTATTTAATTTCTAAAAAGATCTCTTTGTATTGAATATGTGGATGTAAAAAATAATAACACTTGTAACATACTTTGTATTTACGTACATTTCAATACGGACCTAACATGAGAATTATAACGTGTAATGTAAAAGATGTCTGCCATTACCTTGAGCTGGCGACCCTTCTAGAGGTTGACGAGGCAAGCACCCCCCCCCCCTGCTTCCTCCATGAATACACTCTAAACCTCTTGACTGGAGCCATCGAAAGACAACATGGCCCAAAAGGTCCCACCTTTTATAGCGGAGAGGAATGTTCAAGAATTATCTCGGCCGAAGCTATGGGCACACCCACAAATCCTTATTGGTTAACGTTTTAAGCCGACGGGAAGAGATAGAAGTGCTGATAACTTTAGAACACCAAAAACAATCTACAAAAATTCAGTTTTACCAACCAATGACGACAAAATTTATCTTGAAAATTAATTGTCCATCTTCTCACCAGAGGGAACACATAAGTAGATAGTAGAGACATCTGACGATAAACGTTCAAACTTCTTCCACTAGAAGTTTCACAGTTCGTATTACAGATGGCCTTCTAAAAGGCGCTCGTTTTAATCCGGTATTATTATTATTATTATTATTATTATTATTATTATTATTATTATTATTATTATTATTATTATTATTATTATTATTATTATTCATACATCTTTATAGACCTTTATGCCTTCAGCGTTCAGTCTGCAAGTGTCTGTGAATTTACTATATGTTGCCACAATCCTCTATTTGCAACTAGTGCTGTGGCCCCATTTATTTCTATATCTCTTATCTCCAAATCGTTAAAAACTGAGTCTAACCATCGTCGTCTTTGAATCCCTCTACTTCTCTTACCCTCCATTATAGAGTCCATTATTCTCCTAGGTAAACTATCCTCCTCCATTCGCCTCACATGATCCCACCACTGAAGCCGGTTTATGCGTACAGCTTCGTCCATCGAGTTCATTCCTAACTTAGCCTTTATCTCCTCATTCCGAGTACCCTCCTGCCAGTGTTCCCACCTGTTTGTACCAGCAATCAATCTCGGTACTTTCTTGTCTGTTACTTCTAACTTATGAATAAGATATCCTCAGTCCACCCAGCTTTTGCTCCCGTAAAGCATAGTTAGTCTGAAAACAGATCGATGTAAAGATAGTTTCGTCCGGGACCTCTCAGTTCCTTCTTACAGAATACTGTTGATCGCAATTGCGAGCTCACTGCATTAGCTTTACTTCACCTTGATACAATCTCACTCACTATATTATCATCCGGGGAGCACACACATTCTAAATACTTGAAATTATCTACCTGTTCCAGCTTTGTATCACCAATCTGACATTCAGTTTAGTCTTCGAAAGGCTAATTTTCATACCATACTCACTGCACCTATTTTCAAGTTCCGAGGTATTAGACTGCAGGTTTTCGGCACAATCTGCCATTAAGACCAAGTCGTCAGCATAGGCCAGACTGCTTACTATATTTCCATCTAACTGAATCCCTCCCTGCCATTTTATACCTTTCAGCAGGTGACCCATGTAAACTACGAACAACAAAAGTGAAAGATTACAGCCTTGTCTAGCCCCTGTCAGTGCCCTGAACCAAGAACTCATTCTACCATCAGTTCTCACTGCAGCCCAATTGTCAACATAAATTCCTGTGATTGATTTTAATGATCTACCCTTGATCCCATAGTCTCCTAGTACGGCGAACATATTTTCCCTCGGTACCGTGTCACATGATTTCTCTATATCTACGAAACTTAAACACAACTGTCTATTCCTATTATTATTATTATTATTATTATTATTATTATTATTATTATTTTATTATTATTATTATTATTATTATTATTATTATTATTGTTATTATTATTATTATTATTATTATTATTATTATTATTATTATTATTATTATTATTATTATTATTATACGTTGGCACGTTTCAAACCTGCAACTGTAATCGTCTTCAGAGCAATAACAAAGGTTAACCTTTACAGAAACGACTGATGATGTATCTATCGTCAATGCCCACATTTGTGAGAAAAGACCGACTGGCGATATATCCCCAGTGGCTCCACTACCTAAAACGATCAGCTGGCTGCATGTTGTCGATGGAATCAAGTTGAACGTGGTTTGATATATTCCTCGTATTCACAATAACTTTTCCTTTTTATTTCCTGCTTTTTTTAAAAATGGTCATTTTTGTTAATATTGTGGGAGAAAATCATATCACTATATTATTTACGACCTATGCAGTGGATGAATTTCAAAATTGGCTCCTTTCTCACCACATCATCAGTTCAACATTTTTTAGGCCTTTTTTTAAACTGTCCTAAAAATGTTAATGAAAACTACGGCAATTGTCACTCAATAGCAACTAGATTTAGGCTTTAAAAGAATTGCAGATACGAGGTCTCCATTCCCACTTTAGAACTTAATCGGATAATAATTCTTCCGTTTTTTAGTCCTAAAGGAAGAATAATCATAGAGCGTGAAAGTGGAGGGCGAAGAAAATCGTGGAATAAAATGCTAGATTGTCAAGGGGTGAAAGAAGGAAGGGAATAGAAAGCGCCCGAAACCAGGCCATGAAAGCGCTAGTCAAAACAAAACAAAGCAGACTTGAACTGAGTACCACTTAACTCGCTTTCACCGTTGATTATATGTCCGAGAGGACGCTATCTCCACAGAGTTCACGAGAGATAGCCTCGCTAATTCTGATGTAATGTAGCATGAAGGTTTCATAACGATAGTTCTTGAGATCCTACTCTGTCTCAAAGTCTTCCTGGCACGAATTTCGGTCTTACAAATTCCAGCTCAGTGCAGTGGGAAATTCCTCATTACATATCACATACAGGGACATCATGAAGGAAATGACATTTATTCTGCCAAAATATGAATATCTGAAGAAAAAATGTTTCAGACATCGTCACTTCTTCTGTTTTTGGATATATTTTTTTCGCCACTGTATATATGTTTTTTTTTGACATTTGCTTTACGGCGCACCGACACAGATAGGTCTTATGTCGACGTTGGGATAGGAAAGGACTAGGAGTGGGAGGAAGCGGTCGTGTCTGGTGTGAAAACGAGAAACTACGAAAATCCATCTTCAGGGCTGCCGACAGTGGGGTTCGAATCCGCTGTCTCCCGGATGCAAGCTCACAAGCTGCGCGCCCCTAACCGCACGGCCAACTCGCCCGTTACATCGTCACTTAAGAATGGAGACTTCTATCTGGAGTTTTTCTGAAACATACTTTTATTATTTCTTTGTGGCTATGCGAAACCTCCATATCAATCAATCAATCAATCAATCATTGTTCTGTATTTAGGGCTGTCGCCCCGGTGGCAGATTCCCTATCAGTAGTTTGCCTACCGAGCTCGATAGCTGCAGTCGCTTAAGTGCGGCCAGTATCCAGTATTCGGGAGATAGTAGGTTCGTGGTTTTCCGTGGTTTCCCATTTTCACACCAGGCAAATGCTGGGGCTGTACCTTAATTAAGGCCACGGCCGCTTCCTTCCCACTCCTAGCTCTTTCCTGTCCCATCGTCGCCAAAGAACCTATCTGTGTCGCTGCGACGTAAAGCAACTAGCAAATAAATAAATAAATAAATAAATAAATAAATAAATAAATAAATAAATAAATAAATAAATAAATAAATAAATAAATAAATAAATAGTTTGCCTAGTCCTTTTGTTAAATGATTTGAAGGAACTTGAACATTTATAGAAAATTTCCCCTGTTAAATTTTCAATCTCAAATTCCTGCCTCAACTAATCATATTGAATTCGAACTTTATCTTCATAATATGGTCTTTCCTGCCTGTAAAAGCTCCGCTCAGCTTATCTGTCAACCAGTGTCATTTCTCGCCATCTCTTCACTGAAAGCTCGGAACATCCCGCTAAGTCGAGCATCTCGTCTCCTTACTCCCAAGTCTTCCCGAACTTTTTCGTAACTCTACCCCTTTGTCGGAAATCTCCAAGAACAAACCGTGCTCTTTTCCCGTTCTGGTATCAAGTAATCCTGACCTGGAGCCCATAAAAGGAACTATACCTGAGGTTTTGCCGGAGACTTACACGTTCTCTCCTTTACTTTCTCACCTCAACTCTTATCTGCTACGTTTTTGCTGCCTGGCTCGTTCGGTATTGATTAATTAGAGCGACGATCATTGACAGCTTAAAATGCAAGCTGCTGGAGTGATGATGGTGGTTATTGTTTTAAGCGGAAGTACAATGAGCAATATTTTAATGAAAATTGTACGTGGAGAACAGGGAAGAATTTAGAATTACGGTAAATGTACACGGAATCTGACATTGTAGAAATTGTAAGAAGCTGGCGACTTCGTTAGTTAGGCCATATTCATAGTAGAGATGAAGAAACTGTCATGAAAATCAGATAAGCGCTGACAGGAAAACCGCCAGATGGTCAGAGACCACCGGAATCTGATCTAACCAAGTAGCTTAGGCTTCGGCTAGCTTTGAATAGCCTTCATTCGGGAGGTGGAGGGGCTGGTCCCCACTATCGACTATCCTCAGAATGGTTTACCCTATTTTCCCATTCTCTTGCACTAAGTCCAAATAGACTTTTTTTCCTTCCACCTTTCGAAAATCTGACACCCTCAGCCTGGTTTGAACCCGCGATCTTAGAGTCCGGAGGTGATCAGTCTACCGCTGATGCACAGAGGGAGCTTACGCGCACTCGAGCAAATGTTTTCTATACCATGTGAATCCTACGAATATCGAACTTCAGCCAATCACCCTGTCTGTTACACCTTCAGCCTGGAGGCTGGTTGGATCCTCACATGATTGTAAGTTTCACCAAGAGGAACAGTCCTCTCAGTTTTAATGACCGTTGATGGGATCGGGCTGAGTGGCTCAGACGGTTGAGGTGCTGACCTTATGACCCCAACTTGGCAGGTTCGATCCTGGCTCAGTTCGGTGGTATTTGAAGATGCTCAGATACGTCAGCCTCGTGTCGGTAGATTTACTGGCACGTAAAAGATCTCCTGTGGGACTAAATTCTGGCACCTCGGCGTCTCCGAAAACCGTAAAAGTAGTTAGTGGGACATAAAGCCAATAACATTATTTGATACCTATGTGTTAATATAAGAAATTATGCCCATTGGGGGGTAATTATATTAACGAGGTTACAGATCTCTTCACATAGTTGTGAGAAAATTTAGGGGTTGTAGTAAGGATGTAAAGGAGGGGGCGTACAAGTCTCTGGTAAGACCCCAATTAGAGTATGACTCCATTGTATGCAACCTACACCAGGACTGCTTGATTCGAGAACTGGAAAAGATTCAGAGAAAAGCAACACGATTTGTTCTTGGAGATTTTCGACAAAAGAGTAGCGTTACGAATGTTTTGTAAACTTTAGGCTGGGAAGACTTGGGAACAAGGAAACGAGATGCTCGACTAAGAGCCCTCGAATGTAGTAGGACCAAGGATCCTGTCAGATGGAAGGCGATGGTACAAACCAAACCGTGAACTCTTCCAACACCAAGAAACCCTCACAGATGCCATCAAAAGACGACAGCTGGCTTTCTACGGACACCTTTATAGAATGGATTCCCACAAGAAGTCCTAGAAGATCTTCAAAGTGGCCAGCAAGTGTAAAGCTACTGGATCCTTGTTGATCCAGCAGGTGTAGAAGGATCTTAATATTACTCATTCCCTAATATTTAACAGGAGTGACTACAGTTAAACTAAAAACCAGACCCTTCCTAACATCCCTGCCATGGTAAAGGGATTAGAAAGCATACTGGTCCCTGGTATGAATTTTGTCTTAGGAACATCCACTTTGGTTTTAGAACTGGAGTTTACATACTTGCCCTTTTGGACGAGTTGGTGAGCAATTCGGTTTGCAGATACGTTGCAAAGAGATGATGCTTTATTAGGATCATTACTGAGACGCCTGAGTAGCCTCCAGGCCTTCTGACTACTCCTGTCCATGTTAACCTCTTCCATCAGTTTTAGCCACTGTTATCGTTTAGTCTCTGAAATAGCAGAGAGAAGTTGTTGTCCGCTTGCAATAGTTTCAGCACTAAAAGGATTCCTTTCATACAAATTGAAGTAGTTTTCCAGTAGGGCAGATGTTTCCTGGCAAAGACCTTGTATGCAATTAGTTCTGCATTCTCTAGGAATGGCTTCTTTAGAACACAATCTAATGGCATCAATAAATTGGTTATATGTCTCTGGTATGGGACTGATCATACTCATCTTTTTATCTAAAGAGGAAGTGAAACATTCCCAGTTTGCCTTTTTGAAATTATATCTTCTCTTAAAGTAAACACTCTGTGGTCTGACTGCGGCTAATATCTGGCACATTATGGGACGATGTTGTGTGTTAGGAATAGGAAGGCAGACAGATTTAACACACTGATGGGCAATCCGCTCACTCACAAAAATAAGGTCTGGATTATATCCACGTTTCCACCTTCCACTGTTGAAGAATGAAGGAAGTTTGTCATCATGAATGAGGGACAGTTGGTGTGATTCTGCCCAATACATAACAGCTTCCCCATTCTCATCTTCATCACCATATAATGCTGTGGCTATTGAAATCACCCACGAAGATGGGCACTTTCTGCATATTCAGATTATCAGGCTGTCTGAATGAAAAGCTTACCTCTGGAGGTTTATAAATGGAAAAAAGTGATAGTTACTCAATTCTATTGCAATAATTTCTGTCATTTTCATTTGTGATGGAGGTTGCAATAATCCTGATATTTGGTTTAGTGAAGATGGCACTTCCATATTGGCCATGAGGACGTTCGACTGCCAATCTCGTTCCAGGGATTTTAGGACGTCGTTGATTAACATCCCTATGAGTTTCTTGTATGCATAAAACATCACAGTTATGTTTTAGGCATATTTCATGTAAAAGTTCTTCTTTACAAGAAGACAGTCCTTTAATGTTAAGATAAATAATTGTTAAATTGGGCTCTGATAAGAGCCTTTCCCTACTAGAATGAATCATTTCAGATAGTACTTTAATGATGCTTCTGGAATGTTGACGTTCAGTGCGGTAACGGAAATTCAATTCCGACTACCTATGCAGGGGCACCACGAGCAGGAATGATCAGCCCTCGCCAAAAGGAACAAAAAACTTCATTTATGCAGATGATCGAGCTATTGTCACCCAGGGTGATCAGTTTCAGAGTGTTGAACGGAGACTAATGGAAGCCTTAGATGAACTGAGTCCATACTAAAGAGAAAACCATCTAAAGCCTAACATCTCAAAGACGCAAGTTTGCGCTTTTCACTTAAAGAATATGCAGGCAAGAAGAAAACTGAAGATTTTCTGGGAAGGTGCTCTCTTGGATCATTGCTCAACACCTAAATGTCTAGGGGTGACTCTGGATCGTGCACTCACGTATGAACGACATTGTCTTAACACGAAACGCAAAGCATCTACGCGAAATTCCATTCTTCGCCAGTTATGCGGTACCAGCTGGGGAATGCAAGCTCAAACAATGAGAACTACTGCTTTAGCACTGAGCTACTCTGCAGCAGAATATGCATGCCCTGTTTGATATAGACCATGTCATGCCAAACAGGTGGATATTGCTTTAAATGAAACTTGCCGGCTTATAACTGGTTGCCTAAGATCTACACCTTGTGATAAGGTATATTGCATGGCTGGCATTGCTCCCCCAGATAGAGATGAGCACTATCGACTGAAAACCGCTATCGACTAGTCGGGCGATAGTCCCTTCGAACTATCGACTAAATAGTCGAATGTTTTCAGTCGAACAAAAGTATTCATTACTTCCTGTCGAGAAGACTGAACAGTCGAATGATTTCAGTCGAATGAAAGTATTCATATAACGCAACTAGTCAGTCCATGAAAAACATTCGAATGTTTCCAGTCGAAACTCTCCGTATCAAAAGTGGAGAGTCGTACTTTTACGAATTCGGCTCATTTTAACGCAATTTACCAATAATTAGAAATCACTTGTATAGACACGCATTAAAATCCGATTTACGCACTCGTTCGTACACGGGGCTGATAGATAGAGAGATGCCCTTAATACGAACCAACATCATACGAATGGCCTTTCTTGGTGCTAAATGCACAGTGAAACGTAGAAAGACGACAATGAGGCTCTATTCCCGAACAATGTTAACAATAATAATATGTAAAACGCATTGCTGTAGTACACAATCAAGATATACTGTAGATAAGAACAGCCAAACACAATACTACCGTATTTTCTAGATTATTATTATAGTTATTCAGATTATTATTATTATTATTATTATTATTATTATACCATAGCGATACGCCATGGTTATACCTTATGTATGAATAGGGCTTAACGTAATTAACATAAACAAATATGCAACGAAATAAAGAGCATATAAACGACAAGAGAAAATCGCCATATATCGTAGGTACATATGAAGTTAACATAATTATATATTACATATCCGAAGTGACCATAAACCGATAGTTCCATTCGCTTCCATGTCGCTGTGACTTGAGTGCGACTGAATTCAGTCGATTTGTTTTGTGCTGACTGGACTGTGAAACGTGGAGAGATGCGTGGCGGGAATGCGACTGAATTCAGTCGAGTTGTTTTTTAAAGTAGTCGACTGTTACGATAGTTTAAACTATCGACTAGTACGATAGTTATCAGTCGATAGTGCCCATCTCTACCCCCAGATATTAGACGTGAAGTAGCTGCCAAACATAAAATATCTAAAGTAGACATTTCCCAAACACATCCATTACATGATTATCAGTCTGCTCAACAACGATTGAAATCGAGAAGAAGTTTTCTTCATTCTACTGAGTGCCTTTCGGAGTCACCTCAATCATCAAGACTAACTTGCTGGAGATCCAGAAACCTTCATCTCAATGGATGGATGGATCCTTCTGAAACTCTTCCAGCCGGTGATGAAGAGTCATGGTCTACATGGAAGAGTCTGAACAGGCTACGGTCTGGGGCCGGTCGATCTAAGAACAATATGAAGAAGTGGGGTCTATCTGAAGAGTCAACCCCCTGTGTCTGCGGAGAACAACAAACCATGGCGTACCTCCTTAGATGCAACTCCTGCCCTCTCATTTGCATCATGCAAGATTTAGTGAAGGCTACACCAAATGGTCGAGATCTTGCCAAATTCTGGTCCGATATGATGTAATTGTTACTTTGAATGTACCTCTAGTATGTATTTTTTACCAGTTAGGCCTATTTAATTATTTCTCATTCTTAACTAACAATTTATATGATGTATTGCTTCTGATACGAATAAATAAATAAAACCCCACCACCTTACAGCAGCAGACCACAATGAAATCAGGAAATGGTCCGATGAGCGGTAAATAGATTTCAGCAAGAAAATAAAGGGATTACCCGGCCAACAGAAAAGCTCAAGGTACAAAGATGAAGGCAGCAGCCAAACCCACCAACAAGAACACCAGAAGTGGCAAACATCGACAACAACACAGCTAAAGCACAAGCACCGTGGTCCCGAGGCGGCCCAAACGAACTTAATAATAATAATAATAATAATAATCATAATAATAATAATAATAATAATAATAATAATAATAATAATAATAATAATAATAATGCCAGGCTGAGTGGCTTAGATGGTTGAGCGCTGACCTTCTGACCACAACTTGGCAGGTTCGATCGTGCTCAGTCTGGTGGTATTTGAAGGTGCTCAAATACGTCAGTCTCGTCCGTAGATTTACAGGAACGTAAAAGAACTCCTGTTGGACTAAATTCCGGCGCCCCGGCTTCTCTGCAAATCGTAAAAGTAGTTAGTGAGACGCGAAGCTAATACAATTATTTATTTTATAATTTAATAATAATAATTCCTTGGCAGTATGGTCAAGGTATGGGCTTCCAGTTCAGAGGGCTCTATGTTCGATACCCGGCCGGGCGTATGGTTAATTCCACTGGCTCGGGGACTGGGTGTTTGTGCTCGTCTTAATACACTTCTCTTCATCTAAACAACGTCACACTACCAGCCACCACAGACACACGCACCAGTAATACATACATCCAGGGTTAGAATTAGGAAGGGCGTCCGGCCGTAAGACTAATGTGTACCTCACAGTCCCGTTTTCGCTGGCCCCGTGGTGTAGGGGTTGCGTGCCTGCCTCTTACCCGGAGGATCCGGTTTCGATTCCCATCCATGTCAGAGAATTTTACCCGGATCTGAGGGCTGGTTTATGGTCCGTTCAGCCTACGTGATTGATGACAATCGAGGAGCTATGTGGCGGCAAGATAGCGGCCCCGGTGGTTTAGAAAGCCAAGAAGAACGGCCGAGAGGATTCGTCGTGCCGACCGCACGGCACCTCGCAATTTGCAGGTATTCGACTGAGCAGCGGTCGCTTGATAGGACATGGCCCTTCGGGACTGTTGTGTTGTGGGCAATGGCGGTGATTAGCTGGCGGGGGCGGGGGGGGGGGGGGGAAGGGGTTGCAGACGTCCACCTCCACTTTATGGGGGAAAATTTAAATTTTTATTCTATTTTAGCCGCCTGAAAATAGGAATTATGTAAGAATAGCAATTTATACAAACGCTGTTGTTTCTTCAGCTAATTCTTTCTTGTAAGTCTTTTACTTATTCAGAAAAGTACGTAGAGAAAAAAAAAAGCGTTCGTCGCGGCTAACCGAATTGAACAGCGCCACAAGCAGTGGAGACACACTCAGCAGCGTGTGGAGCCATGTGCTGTGAGGAAGGATAGCAGGAGGTATATTTTTGCCAAGTTCATGGACACTGAAGAATGATTCGCCCGTTTGGCGCGTGCCTTCTTCCGCCTGGCAGTGACAGTTAATATGTCTTGAGTATGTTTAATGTGTCAGTGCAGTTTTGTCTAGTGTTTGTTACTTTGTTAGTGTATGTTCGGCTACATGACTAAATGGTTAGCGTGCTGGCCTTTGGTCACAAGGGTTCCGGGTTCGATTCCTGGCAGGATCGGGAATTTTAACCATCATTGGTTAATTTCGCTGGCCAGAGGGCTGGGTGTATGTGTCGTCTTCATCATCATTTCATCCTCATCACGACGCGCAGGTCGCCTACGGGGTCAAATCAAAAGACCTGCTTCTGGCGAGCCGAACTTGTCCTCGGACACTCCCGGCACTAAAAGCCATACGTAGTTTTTTTTGTTAGTGTATAGTCAAATACTAATTGGCTTTTTAATTGCATTATCACGCCGTACTTCTATTTAATTGTAATACATGTGTAATTATTGTTCCTTTGGTGATTTTTTAAATTAGATAGTAGGCTACTATTGCACTGGAATGGAATGGCATATTGCTTTTAGTGCCGGGAGTGTCCGAGGACAAGTTCGGCTCGCCAGATGCAGGTCTTTCGATATGACGCCCGTAGGCATCCTTTAAGGTGGTAGACTGTCAACCTTTACGTTTCTATCGAAATTCGCTTAGAGAGCATCAAAACATACCATTTTGTAGCTTTTTTTTTCTTTTCCGAATTTGGTGTCTACCCACCAGGCCCCCCTTCCCCGCCATATCCCTCAGACTCACATACTTTTTGTTGTCTACACATTTTAATGTCCCCACTTCTAATTCCCAATCGCCGCTACTGGCCCTGGTTTTTTTTGTTTTTTTGTTTTTTAGTCCCGTTTCCTGTTTCGGGGTCGGGGGAGATGAAATAAGATGGCCGGGTTGAGTGGTTCAGACGGTTGAGGCGCTGACTCCAACTTGGCAGGTTCGATCCTGGCTCAGTCCGGACGTCAGCCTAGTGTCGGTAGATTTACTGGCACGTAAAACAAATAACATAATATAATGAAATAAGATGGCATGTTTTTACGGCCAGATGCCGTTCCTGTCGCCAACCTCCATGGAGGAGCTAATGATATAAGGAAGCTCGAGGGAATCAGCCGGAGAGTACCTCCAGAATGCTGGTTCCGGCTATCTTCCGCAAGCTCTCCAAGCCATCAGCCTTTCCCTGCTCCCTCCATCCATTTTTAATGAACAGCCAATACCCGCCACTAACCACCTATTCCCATCTCCAGCCTCTGCCCCTGCAGATGGCGCATGCTTGGGCAAGGGCTCCGTTCTGAACACTGCAGCGTTGGCAACACGATATGTAGGGATTTACGGCCATAACACCGCCATCAATTGAAGTTAAAAATAACCTTTTCATTGGATAACCACAGTAACGTAAATTGCACAGCATCACTCATGTAATAGTAAATCAACATGTTATTTCTTTTAGTTTTTGAATTTTTGCAGTAATCTACTTAGTGATGGCAAAACTTTTCAAAATATCGATATATCGGTTTTTCGATTCATCTATGTTAAAATATCGATGTCATTGATATATCGGTCTTCAAAATATCGATATATCACTTTTTAAAATATTGGTGCTGTTATCCATTATTGTAAGTCTAGTTTTACATTTAACACAATGATTAAAGTATTCATTAGGTTTATTACGTCTTGACACAGATCAGAAAACAAGCTTAAAACAATGACCAAGTAACATGACTTTTTCACTACAATGACACATTATAAAAACGTTAACTGCCGAAAGATGTTATGATACATAGAAAAACAGTGTATACAAGGTGTCTAGTAACGAGCTAATAACTTACGCCGAAAAACCAAATGAAAAAACTGCAAACGTATAATTTGTGTACGAAGTGAAATGAAAACCTACAACCTGTTTTCCAGTCATTGACCGGGTCAGGGATGTAATGAATGAAACATATATAGGCTGTTATTACAATGGGGTCGCCACTCCCAAGGTGATTTATTAATGAGTGATAAATGCTATGAAATGATAATGGAGAGTGTTGCTGGAATGAAAGATGACAGGGAAAACCGGAGTACCCGGAGAAAAACCTGTCCTGCCTCCGCTTTGTCCAGCACAAATCTCACATGGAGTCACCGGGATTTGAACCATGGTATCCAGCGGTGAGAGGCCGACGCGCTGCCGTCTGAGCCACGGAGGCTCCTTGTGTACGAAGTACATCTGATAATTATCAGAGCTCTATAAAATAACAAAACATTTTCTTCCCAACTTCTTCCTCAGCACTGCCCATTTGTTCGTAAAAAAAAAAAAAAAAAAAAAAAAAAAAAAAAAAAAAAAGCTTGGATAACGTTTTGCCATTTAATCGGTTTCTCATTTCCGTGATGGTGTTACTGGCCTTTGAAAACAGTCTCTCTGCTGGGACAGAGGTCGCTATAATGCTCAAGTTTTGCCCAGCTAGCGTGTAAAGCTATGCACGATGAATGAGTTGTGGTATTATCACTGTATTTACCGAAGTGAATCGAGATATGAAAATTCACATTTCGTAACTGTAGCATGGAAATATTGAAAGGGTCTGAAAAAGAATCAAATCGTAGCCAAAAGTATTAAATTAGACAGAAATATCGATATCGATAATATATCAGACCTCAAAATATCGATGTCGATATATCGATATTTCCATCTCAAAATATCGATATTTCCGATATATCGATATTCGTTTGCCATCTCTAAATCTACTAAGATCTAGAGATGGGTTGTGAGAAGGATTTCTAGTCACCACTCCGAACTGCTCTGCTCTTGGAAAGTTACTGTGACGACAATCTGTGATTTTGTCACAGTCGTGATTTTACTTTACGTCATTCCGTGTTCGGAAACATCTAGTTCCGTACATCTGTCTCAGTCGACTAATGTGGTTGAAACAAAGAGAAGATCGTGAAACACGTTAGATTTTAAGAGCTTGGACGTATATATTTATAGGCTCTACATAATATAAACGACTCATGAATGGTTTATAGGCTACATCGGAATACAAATATCTGAATTGTATGCAGAATGATTTGCTGTTCCTATTATATAATTACACTGACTGAGCAAATGTCATGGGATAGCGGAGCACTGATGCGCAGGTGTGTTGTCTGCGCACCACACGCCCCCTGTGCCGGCGGCAGTTGTATAGGAGACCTTGTGAGCAGTGGCTGTGCAGGTGGCAGGTGTAACATTGAACGTCGTCGTGAGCTGGCACTGCTCGAACGGGGTATGGTGGTCGGTGCCCGACGGATGGGAAGTGCGATTTCGGAAGTGGTGCGGGAATTCGGCTTTACACGATCAACCGTGTCCAGGGTGTATCGTGGATGGTTGAATGCGGGTGTCACCGTCCACAACAGACGAACGACCGGCCGTCCAGCCACCCTCGATGACCGTGACCGTCGACATCTGAGACGGATTGTCAATAGTTATAGACGGGCAACCGAGCAACAAATCACGGCTCAATTCAACACATGCCGTGCTAGACACGTCTCCCAGTGGACAATCCGTAGGGACATGGGTTCTGTGGGGTATGGGAGCCGGCGCCGCACACGGGTGGCACTGTTAAACCAACGTCATCGGGCACGACGACGCGCATTTGTCACCAGTCACCAGGGATGGATACTGGAACAATGGCGTAAGGTGATATGGTCGGACTAATCACGATTTCAACTGCACCATGCCGATGGGAGGCACCGTGTATGGCGCAGACCACATGGAGCGATGGATTCCGCCTGCCTCGAAGGTGTGGTCCAGGGCGCTGGTGTCTCTGTTATGGTCTGGGGTGCATTTTCCTGGAATTGTACTCGGTATGTTGAGCTGCTCGAAGACCATCTCCACCCATTTTTGGCCTTCCAGCGCCCAGGCGGTTCTGCGGTGTTTCAAGATGATAACGCGCCGCCACATCGCTCCCACGTCGCCTGGGAATGATTCCAGGAACATGCAGCGGAGATCCAACGACTGTCATGGCCCCGCAGGTTCCGTGCCATGGATCCTGCACCCACGAACAGACCAGCATTGGCGGCCGCTCTGCAAACGATTTGGTGTCAGCTGCGTCCAGAGGACTACCAGGGACTTGTCGACTCACTTCCACGGCGTCACACTGCAGTTCGCAGGGCCAGAGATGACTATCCCATGACATTTGCTAAGTCAGTGTATGCTGCTGCTGCTGCTGATGATGATGATGATGCTTGTTGTTTAAAGGGGCCTAACATCTAGGTCATCGGCCCCTAATGGTACGAAAAGAGACGAAATGCAATGACAATTTAAAAGTCCAAAATTCATCCACTGACTAGAATTTAAAACATGACGATGAATGAAAGGATAAATATGAATTTAAAATAATCAGTGGAGCCAACTCACAATACTGGAAGTTAAACATAATTCCAAAATCGATCCACTGGCTAGAATTCAAAAAGATGACAGTGAACAATGATTATGAACTTAAGACAATCAGTGAATCCGACTCGCAATGCCTCACATTTCCAGAAACTGTATTGAAATATTAGTATTACTGACCAAGGGATTGTTTACAAAGCGCAGTTCTGAATCAATGATTCTTGTCCATAGAGGTCCAAAATCCAGGTCAACGGCCCCTCATAATGGTACTTATCGCTAGTAAAATAGAACCACGGTATTTCTCAAGAGTAGCGAGACTCACAGTGTTCCAATCGTTACGCTACTACTCACAAGTATTGCACGTCGCACAGGCAACGCAAACCCACGGTGTTCCTCACATAGGTGTACTAATCATAGGGACTCGTAGTGTCTCCCGTGGTGTCTCTCACATAGTGGGTAATAATCACAAACCTATTGTGTAGCGGTAGTAGTGGTAGGCCCTACTACTCGCAAGTAAAGGCAACCCATGGCCTTTCCCGCGTGATGGTACTAATCACAAGTAGTTTCATGGTTCTGATTCAGTCATCCCTTGGTCGCCCCTTTCAGTCGCCTCCTACGGCAGGCGGGGATATCGTGGGTGTATTTTACATCTGTTTCCCCCACCCACAAGGGGTAGACAGAGAGGAAAGAGAAGAAAAAGGAAGGGATCCGTCACTTCGAAAAATGAAGTAACGGACGAAGAAAGACAAGGGTCACGAAGGTCGTGAAAATGAAAGACACCCTAGGCCTCGAATTATCTAGCACCGTCGGGGTCGGAAAAGAACAAGAGTTGACCAAGAACAGGATAGATGAAAGTGAGGAGCCTGGCGCAAGTGGAAGCAATGCAGGACTCAACGAAGGGCCCCGTAGTCGTTAACCCACGCGTGCAAGTTGAGAGCCCCTGGACCCCTTTTAGTCGCCTCTTACGAAAGGCAGGGGATACCGTGGGTTTATTCTTCATTAAAGTCCACCACCCACAGGGGGTATTGTATAATTATGTATTTGCATATAGTAATCAGCACCTACTCCAAAAATAGTCAACTAGTTTAGTCATATTTTCACACATGCATGGGCTATAACATTAAACTGCAAGGAGTCGTACTTGAAGTATTTTGTGTTCATGTTTCACTAAACTTCAGACTGACATTCAAAAATAAGAGCTGTCGAACTTTTTCTTCACTGAGCCGGTTACGACGTTCAGTTAAAAGATATCCAGCTTTTGAAAAGAAACCAACGTTTTATTAGAAAATGTCGGTTTACACGTCGCAATTTGCCTTACTGAAACTTTCCATTGAAGTGCGAAAATCCCAAACATGGCTCAACTTTCTCCTTCTCTCGCCAGATATGCTGCACTAATTCAGGATTACCTTGTGGACTGCGGAGCTAAAACAGTAAATCAATCAATCAATCAATCAATCAATCAATCAATCAATCAATCAATCAATCAATCAATCAATCAATCAATCAATCAATCGATCAATCACTACTGATCTGCATTTAGGGCAGTCGCACAAGTGGCAGATTCCCTATCTGTTGTTTTCGTGGCCTTTTCTTAAATGATTTCGAAGAAATTTGAAATTTATTGAACATCACCCTTGGTAAGTTATTCTAGTCTCTAACTCGCCTTCCTATAAACGAATATTTGCCACAATTTGTCCTCTTGAATTCCAACCTTATCTTCATATTGTGATCTTTCCTACTTTTAAAGACACCACTCAAACTTATTCGTCTACTAATGCCGTTCCACGCCACCTCTCCACTGACAGCTCGGTACATACCGCTTAGTCGAGCAGCTCGTCTACTTTCTCCCAAGTCTTCCCAGCCCAAACTTTGCATCATTTTTGTAAGGCTACTCTTTTGTCGGAATTCACCCAGAACAAATCGAGCTGTTTTTCTTTGGATTTTTTCAGTTCTCAAATCAAGTAATCCTGGTGAGGGTCCCCATACACTGGAACCATACTCTAGTTGGGGTCTTATCAGAGACGTATATGCCCTCTCCTTTACATCCTTACTACAACCCACAAACACCCTCATGACCACGTGCAGAATTTGTACCCTGTATTTACAATCCCATTTATGTGGTTACCCCACTGAAGATCTTTCCTTATATTAATACGTAGGTGAGATCCGTCACGGGTGTACACAGCTCCAACCAAATCACAGGTCGTGAAATTACAACCCACCCCTACTAAGGTCTATGCTCTCTATCCTTTGGCGCTAACAAGATAAGTAATTTCGTCATAATATTGAAGATATAGCCAAATTTTACTTTCATATTATTCAAGAATATAAAACAGTACCCGGTAAGAATCAGATAAGTTGAGTTATCTCGTTAATATTCTGAATATTGTTAATAAAAGTGACTTCAACCAGATAAGTTCGTTGTAGTTATTGTGCACGTGAACATTATCATCGTTTAAATAAATTATTGACACTGAATTTTCACAGCTGCTTCTGTCAGAGAGAACTATTAAATCTTATTAGCTAACAACACACGAATGTAATTTACACCACTTTGTTTTTTACCGGTCCACATAACAAAATAATACTTGGTCATGTAGGACAAGTCACTTTAATTCACGATCCAAAGCAGATGTTCAATTAATTATTGAATTAAACAAAATCTAACAAAAGCCATTATTTAAAAAAGCTGTTCAATATAACGGAGAATGGCTTGACAACATTTGGCGAATCGGTGATTTCTTCTTCTTATTATTATTATTATTTTTTTTTAAGAAAACTGCTTTCCCTGAGAACTTCAATTTTTTGACTTATCTTGTTATTCTCTGGAATGATTGATACAGCGGAACCTCGATATCTCGAATCACGTCCGGAGCGAAATTTTATTTCGAGTTATCGAATGTTTTGAGCTATAGAGAATACAGTTTTTGAGCGTACATAGCGCACAATTGAATCATATGTATCTACGGGTTTACACTGAATACAGTGTTTATTACAGTATTTACAAATGTACTAACAAACTCATATTTTTACGGCATAGCTTTAATTATGACCCTTATTGAAGTAAATGTTTAGAAGATAGAATAGAGAACATAAAGTAGTGAAACAAGAAATATACCTCCGTTAACACCTTAAAAAACCTTAGTCTCTTCTGTTTTTTTTGTTTTTTTTTTCCACTGTTAACCTTCTTTTCTTCCACAAATTTTTCAACAACACTTAGTGCTGTGAGAAATACTGCCATTTATATCTGACTGACACTGTATGTAGGTTCGAAACCACGCAGCCAAGATTCGTGAATGGAGCTTGTCATCCACGACTTCACACCCGAAAAACGAGGCTTCGCCGATTTTCCATTCACTGGAAGTTTTTTGTTTCCATTATATTTGCTCCCAGCATCAGTGTAACCCTTTCTTTACTTGTTAACTGTTCCTCACAAACTACAAATGCCGTATTACACAGTGAATGTTGCACAAACTTCGAGTTACAGAGGTTTTTTTTTTTTTTTTTTTTTTTCTTGAAGGCAGGAAATGTTTGCTTCGAGAAATCGAAAAATTATTGTAACCGAATTTCGAGTAATAGAGAAATAAATACACGCGAAGAATAGGCTAAACGGCCGGGAAATTGAAGTTACTTCGAGATACTGAATATTCGAGTTATGGAGGTTCGACTTGTATTGGTGTTCTATGAGCTACAGAGTTTCGAGTACAGCATACTCAAATAATTAAAAAAAATGTTACAAACGCGTATACCACAAGGTACAGAATTCTAAGCAAAAGTTACAAATCTGAAAATTAATTCTCAATCAAGGAGAATTTTTATCAGATGCGTCTTCTGATGACGCAGAGCACAGTTCTCTGCGAAAAGTAAAGAATTTCACCTTATTTTCTTGACACGGCGTAAGCCCAAAAGCCTATACAGTATCATGTTTACCGAGCTCGATAGCTGCAGTCGCTTAAGTGCGGCCAGTATCCAGTATTCGGGAGATAGTAAGTTCGAACCCCACTGTCGGCAGCCCTAAAAATGGTTTTCCGTGGTTTCCCATTTTCCCACCAGGCAAATGCTGGGGCTGTACCTTAATTAAGGCCACGGCCGCTTCCTTCCCAGTCCTAGCCCTTCCCTGTCCCATCGTCGCCATAAGACCTATCTGTATCCAGTATTCGGGAGATAGTAGGTTCGAACCCCACTGTCGGCAGCCCTGAAAATGGTTTTCCGTGGTTTCCCATTTTCACACTAGGCAAATGCTGGGGCTGTACCTTAATTAAGGCCACGGCCGCTTCCTTCTCACTCCTGTCCCTTTCCTGTCCCATCGTCGCCATAAGACATATCTGTGTCGGTGCGACGTAAAACAGCTAGCAAAAAAAGACCTATCTGTGTCGGTGCGACGTAAAGCAACTAACAAAAAAGAAGACATATCTGTGTCGGTGCGACGTAAAGCAACTAGCAAAAAAAAAGACATATCTGTGTCGGTGCGACGTAAAGCAACTAGCAAAAAAAAAAGACATATCTGTGTCGGTGCGACGTAAAGCAACTAGCAAAAAAAAAGACATATGTGTCGGTGCGACGTAAAGCAACTAGCAAAAAAAGACCTATCTGTGTCGGTGCGACGTAAAGCAACTAGCAAAAAAAGACCTATCTGTGTCGGTGCGACGTAAAGAAACTAGCAAAAAAGACCTATCTGTGTCGGTGCGACGTAAAGCAACTAGCAAAAAAAGACATATCTGTGTCGGTGCGACGTAAAGCAACTAGCAAAAAAAAGACATATCTGTGTCGGTGCGACGTAAAGCAACTAGCAAAAAAAGAAATATGTGTCGGTGCGACGTAAATCAACTAGCAAAAAAAGACCTATCTGTGTCGGTGCGACGTAAAGCAACTAGCAAAAAAAGACCTATCTCTGTCGGTGCGACGTAAAGCAACTAGCAAAAAAAGACCTATCTGTTTCGGTGCGACGTAAAGCAACTAGCAAAAAAAGACATATCTGTGTCGGTGCGATGTAAAGCAACTAGCAAAAAAAGACATCTGTGTCGGTGCAACGTAAAGCAACTAGCACAAAAAGACATATCTATGTCGGTGCGACGTAAAGCAACTAGCAAGAAAAAGACATATCTGTGTCGGTGCGACGTAAAGCAACTAGCAAAAAAACGACCTATCTGTGTCGGTGCGTATCTGTGTCGGTGCGACGTAAAGCAACTAGCAAAAAAAAGACCTATCTGTGTCGGTGCGACGTAAAGCAACTAGCAAAAAAAGACATATCTGTGTCGGTGCGACGTAAAGCAACTAGCAAGAAAAAGACTTTTCTGTGTCGGTGCGACGTAAAGCAGCTAGCAGAAGAAGGACCTATCTGTGTCGGTGCGACGTAAAGCAACTAGCAAAAAACCGACATATCTGTGTCGGTGCGACGTAAAGCAACTAGCAAAAAAAGACCTATCTGTGTCGGTGTGACGTAAAGCAACTAGCAAAAAAGGACCTATCTGTGTCGGTGCGACGTAAAGCAACTAGCAAAAAAAGGACCTATCTGTGTCGGTGCGACGTAAAGCAACTAGCAAAAAAAAGACTTATCTGTGTTGGTGCGACGTAAAGCAACTAGCAAAAAAAAAGACCTGTCTGTGTCGGTGCGACGTAAAGCAACTAGCAAAAAAAGGACCTATCTGTGTCGGTGCGACGTAAAGCAACTAGCAAAAAAAGACATATCTGTGTTGGTGCGACGTAAAGCAACTAGCAAAAAAAAGACATATCTGTGTCGGTGCGACGTAAAGCAACTAGCAAAAAAACATATGTGTCGGTGCGACGTAAAGCAACTAGCAAAAAAAAAGACATATCTGTGTCGGTGCGACGTAAAGCAACTAGCAAAAAAAGACATATCTGTGTCGGTGCGACGTAAAGCAACTAGCAAAAAAAAGACATCTGTGTCGGTGCGACGTAAAGCAACTAGCAAAAAGTATCATGTTTATAAGTACGGGCCGTGAAAGCATCAGTGGCAATATTTCAATATTTGTATGCAGATTCATTAACTGATGTGTCGTCCGGCTCCATGGCTAAATGGTTAGCGTGCTGGCCTTCGGTCACAGGGGTCCCGCGTTCGATTCCCGGCAGGGTCGGGAATTTTAACCATAATTGGCTAATTCCCCTGGCACAGGGACTGGGTGTATGTGCCGTCTTCATAATCATTTCATCCTAATCACGACGCGCAGGTCGCCTACGGGAGTCAAATCAAAAGACCTACAGCTGGCGAGCCGAACTTGTACTCGGACACTCACGGCACTAAAAGCCATACGCCATTTCATTTCATTTTATTTAATTTTTTAAAAAAATTTCATTTCAACTGATGTGCCACATGGGTGATGAGCACAGAATTCTCGCAGTTTCTCAGCTGACAGTAGGTGCCAGCCGACGGTAGGTGACGGGCTACGAAAATTCTCGCTTTTAGGCACCTTGTGTTTTCTTGACTATTCATGAAATTGTGGGCGAGATTCTCCGTTAGTTGCTCTAATATCCCAGACTCGGATTAAAACTAAATGTGAATATCGAAAGCTCATGACAATGACCAACGATAACATTGCATTGACCATTGTTGTGATGTGCTTTGTCTCTTCCACTGCCACTCATCTCCGATAGATGGGATTACTGCTACGTCCCGAGTAAAACAGCCTGCCCCTGAATACTGGCGGAAAGAAGCTGGGGAGTTGGATAACTGGTTGGTGTATGAGTACAGCCAGTAGTAATATAAAGATGGCAATCGTCAACCCGTTATTCTGGTCAAGAGATGGTGCGGGTCACTGGCCAGGAAGGGGCTGACAAGTCGCGTGTTCCGCGCACGTGACTCCAGCACTGTGTTTGCAAACAATCTCGTGACGTCAGAATCATCAAGGTCGTCCGGCCGAGCCCTCTGCAACTAGTGGAGCTGACGTCAACGGATACTAGCCCCGAACTCCGCGTTCACTGCAGTATGTAGAGTTCCGATTAAACTGATTTTGACATAAATATGTCTTATGGATGGATGGTCAGACAATGTTACCTAGCAACCATGCAGGCTATGTCTTATGGGCTGGTTGCCATCTGAAATTAACAGTCGTTGATGGATGGCCATCACCGCGTGACATATTTATGATAATTTGAGTTTCGCAAACGGAAAAGTGGTTTATTTTTACAGTCGGCCATGATACGAGGAACAGTCATGGAGATTAGGTGGTTAGGGAGGGGAGGGGAGGTGGCCCACTTTATTGAAGAAACATTGTATTTTATGCTCCGCACTGCTTTACTTCTAAATTGACGTTTTGGCCGATTTTGGCTCTTATGTATAGACAAGAAAAGGTTCCACCTTATCAATACAATTTTATTATTGTAGGAATTAGCTTACAGGACCGGTTTCGACTTTAGTCATCATCAGCTGTGCATGAATACCTTTTACATATGTGTCAAGCGTTAGTTGGTATTGCCCTTTTCTAAAGGGAGATGCCATAGGGAAGCATCATGTCTGGGTGTCCAAATTGGGCATGTTGAGTGTAAAATAGTTACATATTATAATTCAGATACTTAGGTATAGAGTTATCTCCTTCGAGACTTACGCACGACCAAGACCACATCTTCCTCCAATACTTAAAGATAATATTCCACTCACAGCTGCACATACTTACCTCCGTTTTTTCTTTTTTTTTTCTATCGTATGGCCTCAGCTACCGTGTGCAGACATTTCAATTTGACGCCATCTGGCTGTCTGCTCGTCAATTTCGACGTTCCGTTTTACTCTAGGCCACCACTAGATGGCAGACCGAGTAAACCGAAACTCTCTTGGGCGTCTATGGCTGAGATTTTTAATGAATTTTGTCGGGTAAACACCAAATGTGTCACCAGAGATCTTTTACATGCCGACATCGTACGACATAGAGTGTCGAATGGACTTTTTTCCGCCCTTCAAAAATCCGACTACATCTGCCGGGTTTGAACCCGCTATCTTGGGATCCGGAGGCCGACACTCTACCGCTGATCCACAGAGGCAGCTCTTACCTCCTTGGATTCTGTCAACAATAGAAGCTTTACACCACACATACAAGTGGAGACACCATTTAAATATACAATAAGACTTCCTAAGAGAACTACAGCATTGTCCATGAACGCAAGCACTGAATTATTTACAACATTCGACCCAAAAACGAGAACATAGATATACCCAAGTGCATACATTTAATTCCATGAAATGTTTTATATTCATTATTTTAAAGGATTTAAACATGTACTGTGTATTTTAATGTGTTTAATGTATTTGTAATTTAGATTTAAGCTTAAATTAGGTTTCATAGACAGATTCTAGTCTCGAAGGAGATAGCTCTATACCTGAATTATAATATATAACTATTTTACACTCAACATGCCCAATTTGGACACCCAGACATGATGCTTCCCTATGGCATCTCCCTTTACAAAAGGGTAATACCAACTAATGCTTGGCACATATGTAAAGGTATTCATGTACAGCTGATGATGACTATTTAAAGTCGAAACCGGTCCTGTAAGCTAATTCTTACAATAATAAAATTGTATTGATAAGCTGGAACCTTTTCTTGTCTATACATACGTGAACTATCAATACGGAAATGAAATTAGTAAATCAAGACACGATTTTGGCTCTGTCGGGTGGATATGTGCTGAAACATAGACATCCAACCAATCCCAAGCTGCCATTCATATCGACAGAGTTTGATCTCGGAACCTTGTTGCCAACTCGAATCTTTACATTCACCACGTGGTTCACCTGTCTCGCTCAGCGTGTGTAGTATTCGGTACGGTTCACGATCTTGAACATTTTTCTTCAGTAATTAGTGTTTTTCATATTATTCTGTATCTCTGTATTGTACAATAGTATAGTATAGCGTAGTTTATACAGTTTAGCACAGCATAAGGTAGTACAATATAGGTTTAATAATACAAAGAGCTGTAGTTTTATTTACATCCGTGTGTTGGCTAGTGAGCACATAGTTCGTGTGTGTTTAGGATGTCCCAGTGTAATTCGGGAAAGACAAGTGGCAAGGAAGTGATTCTGAGATCAGTGGAGTGTTCTCTTTGCAGGCCATAACCCTTCCTAGGTCAGCCATTAGCGGTGAGTGATGTGGCATTTCCTCATTCTCTTCTATTCTTAATAATGTATTCTCTTTTTAGTGTCGGGTGTTGTTAGTAAGTGTAGTGTTTGTGAATTTGTTTTCAATGCCGATTCATTAGCTTTTCTGAGTACGGTATTACATTTTACGAGGGCTGTTTGCCGCGGTCGTATTGCATCAGCTGTTCTCACGCCAGTAGCGCGCTGGCAACAGAGGTAAAGGCGATGCTCTTCTGTTTTGGGAAACGTCAATTTAGAAGTAAAGCCGTGCGCAGTATAATTCCATTTTAGCCGACTGAAAACAGGAATCACTTTTTAAAAAGCAATTTGTGTACGAGCCCTGTTGTCTTATCAGCTGATCCTTTCCTTTATTTCTTTTAACTACTAACAAAATTAGTAACGAAAATACGCACGATAAACCGTTCGTTGCGACTAACCGATTTGTATAGCTCCACGGCAGGTAGTGGAGACTTTGCACATGTGTTTTGAGGAAGGTTAGCAGGGGTATACCAGGTGGCTCACGGACGCCGTACTTTCTACTTATAAATGTCCCGCATGCATACGTGATGTGTGGGGTGTCTACCAACTGATTTTAACAGGGGAACTACTGCCAGCGGGCAGGTTACGTCAGAATATGAAGAGATAAGAAACAGAGTCACACTCGCAGCATGTTACTCAGCGCTGGCGGTCGAATGCACCCCTTGCCTTAGTAAACATCGTTTTCGACCGCAAAGTTCTAGGCTGGTGTATGGTTCAGCCGCACAGTATTTACTGTCTGCTTATCGCCAATGGCTAGTGTGTTCAGCAGCGACGAATACATAGACATTATTTTAATCTGGACAACCCGGTCGGAACGCAACCGAAGCTCCAAACAGACGTATGCCTTCTACACAAGTATTTCACCGAACAGTATCGTTTTTGTTTCACACAAGCAACTCTTTTATCGAGTGGAATGTCTACACATGTATAAATTAACAAGTGATTAAATTTCCTTTTCTGCATCTTTGGCGTGTTAACAAACAGTAGCGGCGATTAGGGGGTGGGGCGTGAAGGGAAAGTCGCCCCCGCCCCTCGCCACTTTGTGGAGTAAACATTACATATTCACTTTAGCCACCTGGAACTAGGAATTATTATTATTTGTTTTGCTAATTGCTTTACGTCGCACCGACACAAATAGGTCTTATGGCGACGATGGGATAGGAAAGGCCTAGGAGTTGGAAGGAAGCGGCCGTGGCCTTAATTAAGGTACAGCAACAGCATTTGCGTGGTGTGAAAATGGGAAACCACGGAAAACCATCTTCAGGGCTGCCCACAGTGGGATTCGAACCCACGATCTCTCGGATGCAAACTAACAGCGAATTATTTGTAAAATAAACGTTATCTGTACAAGCCTTTGTGTCTTATCTGCTAATTCTTTCCGTTATTTTCCTTAATTATTAACATAATTTTTGGCGGAAATAAGCACCAAATGCCGTTCGTCGCGGCTAACCGATTTGTATAGCGCTGCGGCGAGTAGTGGAGACTTTGCATGTGCTATGGGGAAGGGTAGTAGGGGAATAATGTTTTTGCCAAGGTCGTGGACACTGAGTTATAATTCACCGGTATGCCGCACGCATTCGTCAGTCTGGCAGCCTCTTCAGTGTCTGTTAGTTCCTTACTGTGTGTTAAAATACTAAATAACTTTTAATTGCATGGTCATGCCGTACTTCTATTTAATTGTACCGGCTGAGCTAGCCGTGGAGTTAGGGCCGCGCAACTGCGAGCTCGCACCCGGGAGATAGTGGTTTCGAATCCCACTGTCGGCAGCTCACTGAATATGGTTATCCGTGGTTTCCCATTTTCACACCAGGCAAGTGCTGGGGCTGTACCGTATTTAAGGCCATGGCCGCTTCCTTTCCACGCGTAGCCCTTCCCTTTCTCATCGTAGCCATAATTCATATCTGTGTCGGTGCGACGTAAATCCAATCGTAAAAAAAATATTCTACTATTTTGCTTTACGTCGCACCGACACAGATAGGGCTTATGGCGACGATGGGATAGGAAAGACCTAGGAGTTGGAAGGAAGCGGCCGTGGCCTTGATTAAGGTATAGCCGGTTGTGAAAATGGGAAACCACGGAAAACCATCTTCAGGGCTGCCGACAGATTCGAACCCACTATCTCTCGGATGCAAGCCGACAGCCACGCGCCCCTAACCGCACGGCCAACTCGCCCGGTGCACGATCGCTTTTTGACCCACAATACAATATGACTATAATTTCGCAACGGCACTTGATCCTTTTAACGTTTAAAAAAAATCGGCGGCGGTAGCGTCACTTCCTTTATTCTGTCTTTCACTCATTAATCGATACGGCCAATCTACCGGCCCTTCTGTCACGCAGACTAATCCCTTTCTCTTTGCGCTCTCGCCAAAGATCCTTCAGTCTTTGAGTTCTCCTTTCTCGCTCGCCCATTGAGATGTTCCGTGGCTTGGTCACTGGCTTTTCGGGTGCATCCTTTACTCCCAAAACTTTTTTCTCCCCTAAATGTTGTTCTCTCCCGTATCTCTTCCTTCTTGACACTCACTTCTGCTACCTCCTTGTGCACCTGTGTAAGCCACCCAGGGTGTGTTTTCCACTTTCCTTGTAGACGGAGAATTTTGTGGTGAACCTCTCTTGATTCATCCTTTTAATGTGTCCATAAAAGGCCAGTCTTCTTTTCATCATCGACGTTGTAATATTTTTCGTGGTTTTATAGAGTTCCTGGTTCGATCTCAGCCGGAAAGTGTGTTGGTCATTTTGCGACTTCTTTGGACCCAAAATTCTTCGAAGGAACTTTCTTTCTCCTTTTTCAAGATCTAAGTCTACCACCCTTGTCGCTGTTCCTGCTCCATCAAGGCTCTCCGTTCTGACCACTGTGCAGTGATGTCTTAATTTGGCTTGAATGGAGATGGACTTGTAGGTTATCGTAGTCACAAAGACGCACACACGAGATGCTTTCAATTGTGTGCACTGTTTTTGTATTTACAAATTATATACACCTTAATAGTTGCACATCAAATGAACCACCATCTTGAATTCAATCCACTGCTACATTAGCTTGTCATCTAACTACGGAACACTTGTACCAACACAAAGTAACCACTTCAATGGAAAAACCACAACATCACTTCACATACTTGACTCGACTAAGGACTCTCGCTAATAACTAAACTACTCAACTTTTTTTCTTTTTTTTTCACGGGGGGCCCCCGTAGCCCGCTCCCCTGCCGTGACCATCGACTCAATGTACATGGCCTCCGACATGCTATTAATTTCTAAGAAGAAAGAGATAGCTGGCTAGAGTGGGAAGTGATACAAGGAGTATCTGCCTGTTTCCATGTCGGACACGTTACCAGGTGAGATTGTGTTGGTTGGGTAGTATTCCTCAACTCTGCCCTTTTATATACCTTGCCTGGCCAGGCTTTCAGGAAAGCATGACACAAAATGCTTTCTCGTATCTTCTAGACTCTCCAGTAACCTATGTACAAATGAACAGAACATTCTGTAAAACTCGAGTGACAAAGGTGCGTTGTTCTAGAGTCTTACCCTGTGATGCACAACATTACATCGGATTTATACATCATATTTACAGGTAATAATAAATTATATACTATTACGTGTTCTTGCATTAAATAGTCGTATTAATAAACATACAACAGAAGTATCGTGACATAACCTCGCATGTTCTGTTACATAAAACAGATCATACAACACACAAATATTAATAAATGATGCGAATACGATTTATACCAAATAAAGACCATAGTGACAAGCTGTCGTACATAACTACGTAGATGATGGTGATGATAATAATAATAATAGACGTAAACAACATCTCTCAAGTAATAATAATAATAATAATAATAATAATAATAGTAATAATATCACCACCTACTAATCGAGCTTGATATTTTCACTATTTACCCATGAGTTTAGAGAATTGTTTCCAAGCTATACTAGTCCATTACACATTTGCATCAAGGTGTCATGGTATAGTCTGAAGGCAATTTCTATCCTCCTCACTCTGTCTTTTAATACCTCCTTTTAATTTCAATTGAGAGTGAGAATTTCTCCCAAATATTTAAATTTATGAACGCGATGGGTGTCCCCAAACTGAGTTACAATTTGTCCGTTATACAATCCTACACGCGTCCACTGATCGGTACCAAGTTGTCACTAAGATACATGAGGAACTCGGAGGGATCGTAGAGGTAGTTATATTATCAGATTAAAATGTTAATTCCACATTGTAAGGCGTCACAAAATAAAAACAATTTTAAAAAAAAGGGAAAATATGGAAGTTGTCATCACGCGGCTTGATCACATCAGGAATGAAAGTCACCGCGATACAGAACAAGAAGCGAGAGACAAGGCTTCGCTGGAATGGGCAGGTGGCCGGAGCTGATGTAGCAAGCTCTCGCTCTTAATCCTGATGGACGGAGACCAACAGGAAGACCAAGAAAACGCTCGATGAACTGCGTACGTGAGGATATGCGGAATGTGTGCATACATCCTGTCGATGTCATTGATCGAATGAAGTGGAAGGTGTGATGTACACTTACGGCGGGCGCCACATCTTGACGGGAAGAAGAAGAAGAACGATGTTGTCATATAAAGACCGGACTGCGAGAAACAATGAAAGGTCTGGAAACAACATATTGAGGCCCTAAAATCAATCGTTTCCGAGATATTTCGAAACCTCGCTGCTCTCTGAAACTGGTGAAGGAATGCTCGAAATGATCGTTCAGTGTATTACGTTGTGCTCAGCGAAGAGATGTTAACTACGGAACAAACAAGGCAAACCGGACATAAGTGGGATCCGAACCCGCAAGCTTCGAATTTTCGCGTCTGCGCTGCTATGTTGAACACAGCTGTCACCATATCAATCATTAAAGTTATCTAACGTTTGGCTCGTGTGGCAGAGCGTGGAGGAAAAAGTGGTTGAACAAGAATAATTATACTCATATACATTTGTTGCAAGAGCTACAACTGTACCCTAAAATTGGCACGATTATTTACGTATGTATAAATCTGCTCTTCACTTTTTACTTTCCACAGCTAAGGGAGATATCTGAACCCCTCAATAAATTCAGATAAAAAAGGTTTTTGACCACGTGGTCATGACAGCAATGCGGAGAAAGACGACATCCGCTGTCCACGTGGAGACTATACCCGTTATATTGAAAGAAGAGTTTCGACAAATAGGGCTGGAGGGAGGAGATTTCCACGTGCGCGGTGTTGCCATTTTTCTGAATTCCTTTCTCCTTTCCTTCGCTTCTGGCTCACTTGTTCGTTCGTCCAGACTGCTATGTTCTGTTGTACACAAGTCGGTTCACAACTTCAAGCAACACGAGCGGACCAGCAGGCTTATCTCCATGGCAACCGCAGTGGGTCCGCGCATTTTTTCATGGGAACCATACTCCTTATACTCCCTTCTCCCCACTTAGGCAGGCCGTAAACGGACAACCCTCTAAGAACTGTCAGAACGTATCTTTCAATATTACGACTATTTACTGTGCACTTGGTCCACCCCCTGTGGGTGGGGGACGCAGACGAAGAGTGCGCCCACGGTATCCCCTACCTGTAGTAAGAAGCGACTAAAAGGGGCGACCAAGGGATGGTTGAATTAGAACCAAGAGAATACTTGTAATTAGTACCATCACGCGAGGAACACCATGGGTCGCCTTTACTTCCGAGTAGTACCACTATGTTCGGTGCACAATAGGTTTTTGATTAGTAGCAACAGAGTGTGAATCAGTATGGGTTTTACAGTGCCTATGATTAGTACCACCATATGCGGAACACCATGGGCTTACGTTGCCTGTGATTAGTAAGTATCATTGTGAGAAACACCACGGGTTTGGGCGTTGGCTGTGTTAAGTACCACTATATGAGGAACACCATGGGTCTGCGTTGCCTGTGATTAGTGTCAACTATGAGAGGAACACTACGGGATAGTACGAGTCCCTGTGATTAGTACGCCTATGTGAGGAACAACATAGGTTTGCGTTACCTATAAGTTGCGTGGTAATGTGAGAAACATCATAGGCCTGTGTTACCTGCGCGTATTACATTACTTTGATTAGTATCACAATGTGTGGAACACCGTAAGTCTACGTTACTCATGATTGCTACCGCTACATGAGAAATACCATGCTTCTTACTTTCCTAGCGGTAAGTACCATTATGAGGGGCCGTTGACCTGGATTTTGGACCCGTTTAGACAACAAGTATCATCTAACCAGGAATGTGCTTTGGAAGCAGCCCCTTGGTCAGTATATACTATTGTTAAAATATAGTTTCTGGGAAGGTCGAATCCACTGATTGTTTTAAGCTCATAATTATTGTTCACAGTCTTTTTAAAAATTCTAGTCAGTGGATTAATTTTGGAATTATTTTTAACTTTCAGTATTGCGTGTTGGATCCGCTGATTATTTTAAATTCATATTCATCCCTTCATTCTTCATCATCACGTTTTGAATTCTGGTCAGTGGATGAGTTTTGGACTGTTAACTTGTCGTTACACTTCGTATCATTAGGTGCTGACGACCTAGTTGTTAGGCCCCTTTAAACAACAAGCAAAATAATCATAATCATCACTTGGTCTGCCGGTCGGCCGTGATTCCTCCCCATACACGTCCGTTCCGCATGTCCGGCGCCACATCCTGCTGATAGAACTGACGGAGTTCTCACAGTCCAACAGTCCAAACGATTGGCCGGCTGGCCACACCGTACAAGTAAGTTTTGCCTGTCAAGTCTTCCACTGATCGGACGATGAAACTTTATACGTGTATATAGAGCCCTTTAGGCTAGGCGCACGGACCTGCGCTTTCTGGTCGCTGCGACAGAAACAGCGCGGCCGCAGGAATGTATTCTGATGCAGGTACTTTGGTCTGCGACTGACAGATCACTGGTACTTTGCAGTTATACGATGTATTTACCTGAAACCGCTTGCGTGGTTGCTATTTTGCTCCGTATGAGAGGCAAGTGACGACGCAAAACGCCACTATGAGGTTCATCTGATTTCAAACTAAAATTACGGAAATGGCAGTTCTATAAGTGGTACGAAGACGGATGTGAGCATCTCTGTGATTTTTTTTTAAGTATTATCTCAAGAGTAAAAGTAATTTTGATAAATCGCGTAAAGTGATTGGGCCAAAAATTACGTACAAAAAACACAAGAATGTACCTAATCCTAGAATCTCCTAACCTAACCTCACATCACCTAACCTAAAGGCCAATTATTTGACGAGGCCGAAAGACCGCTACATATTTTACTATATTGTCCTGTGCCATTTTATTGGGACAGTTGTTATAATATAACGACGATAACGCTTCTTCGATCCTTGGTTTTGATATTTTAGCGTCGGACCAGTTCGACCCTGCTAATTTGCTGATCTCCAAAATTCTTATAACCATCGGACGAATTCGACAACGCCCCCATGAAACGTCACAAGAATGCCTTTTCCTCAAATCCTTAAATTAATCCAAGCATTCCTATTCCCAATTTTAGACTGCTGCGATATGGTGCTAGCCAATCTAAATGCCGAACAAGCTGCGCGACTTCAACGAACACGAAACTCTTGCATACGATATGCCTTCCATATGACGCTCATGTTACACAATATTTCAAAACATTGTGATGGTTACCCATAAAGGAACGAAGGAATTTTCACCTAATAACACTTGTTTACCAACTCTTTTCGACGAACACTCCTACTTACCCATCTTCTAATTTTCGTTTTCTTCCTCATTCCTTAAATTCAGTACCCGTTCTGGCTCCCTACTTGAAATTTCACTAAATCGGACGAATTTCTACAGTCATTCTTTTCTAGTTACTGCATCGAGACTGAAATACACTCCTAGTGGACATTTGGCACTTGACTTCCTCTCATAGATTCAAATTTGCCTGCCGAAAGATTTTTCCTGGGCACAAATAATTGAGTTGTGCCGAGTCAGCATGTGTATGTTGTGTGAATTCGTTTTATTTTATCTGGCATGCACTTCAGTCATTATTATTATTATCATTATTATTGTTATTATTATTATTGTTATTATTGTTCCGAGGTATCTGTGGAACAGCAGAGGTGAAAGAAGGTGCGGGCTGGAATAGGTCTCAACTACCAAATTAAAGTTAATTTAAAACTTTAACAAAGGTTATATTTTCTCTTCAAAATCAACAAATAACAACAACAACAGAGAAACAGGTACCAAGTAGCAGGAAAACAAGTTAATAAATTACATTTGCTGGGGTTCAAGCCCCGGGTAAATAATAAATGAGCTCCAAGCTCCACTTTACCAATATTCAACCAGACCACCTGGGGCAGAATTCCCCTGAAATCAAAGAGCACTTGCTCTCACCCAATACATTCCGGCCTTCAAGAGGCACTCAAAACCTAATTTGAAACAAGCGAACCGGCTCCCAGTTACTCGAGCCTATTTAAGGCATCCTCGACTTTTACAATCGCTTGCCTGCAGGCACAACTTACAAATTTACACAGGGGTATCATGTACCCAACCTACTGGGCCTACTCAGAAAAGAAACAGGTTAATTACATGGCCCAAAATACCAAATTGACTGAAGGCGTAGTTTGCACTCCTAATACACTTTTTAAAACCTAAGTGGCTCTAGGCCGATATACAGGGGCTAATCCCAAGCTAGGGAGGTGACACGTATGAGAAAACTTTAATGCATAAGGAAGAGAAGAAACGGTTATGAAAACGTAGTCACCTCAATTTCAAAATGAAGGGGAGTTCGAGAGGGTGAAGCACTCTCTATCCCCGCTTTACAGTAAAAGAGATCTGAAGTTTTTACATACACAGAAAGGTTAATATACATTTTAAAGGAATTGGTTACATATTAAAGGTTTCCAACCCTCCCCGAGAGTAGACTGCTGAGCTAGCAAGAAATGAAGATGTTAACAGGCCATTACCTTGTAGATGAGCTGCTGCTTGAAGAAAGAGGCGCTTCACGCCCCCTGCTATATATACACACACTGAGAAAGATGTTACTGAAGTGGCACCGAGACAAGAAAATCAGCAGTTTATATACCCTCGTGGAACATTCGAGACCTTTCATGAATGGAAACAACCCGCCCACAAACTTTTATTGGCTACCAGCAAAAACTAATACACAAGACGATGAAGAAACACCTTATTGGTGGGAAGTTAATTACAGAAATTTATGATTGGCTAATTTCAAAACTGGCGGAAGGAAAGGATTTATATTGCCAACCCACAAACCACAGAACAAAATTTATTAAAAATAAAACTTAGGAATACAATATTTCTTCAAGAAAGTTCATTCCATTGCACCAGAGTGTGTTACCATAGTTTTGGGTAGCGACATCTGTTAGAGAATGTTCAAACTTCTTGATACGGAGCAAACAAACACAAATCAAAATAGACACAGTTCAGAACACTTCAGGATTACCAAATTTACAGTAGCGATATCTTCCGAGAAACCGTTGAGTTAATACAGTTTGTTAAAGTTCAGGCTTCCTCCTGTAGAGAGGTTTCAACTGGCGCAATATTTGAATTCGCGGCGTGGAGGTGTACCGCCCGGTACAATTATTATTATTATTATTATTATTATTATTATTATTATTATTATTATTATTATTATTATTATTTCCTCTTTTTATTCTGAGTATTACCACTCATATTGCCTTACTCATTTGTAACCTGATCTTAGCGTATCTGTTCCTAGTAATTAGTTTTAATATTATTATTTTCTTTACGTCCCACTAATTACTTTTTACGGTTTACGAAGACACTGAGGTGCCGGAATTTAGTCCCGCAGGAGTTATTTTACGTGCCAGTAAATCTACCGACACGAAGCTGACGTATTTGAGCACCATTGAACCTGCCAAGTGGGGGTCAGAAGGCCAGCGCCTCAACCGTCTGAACCACTGAGCACTGGAATGAATAAATAAATAAATAAATAAATAAATAAATAAATAAATAAATAACATGCAGAATGACTATCTCAGGACCTTTATCAATAACGTTGAAGTACAGGTTCATATTATTGAACAAATGGTGATTGTAATTAATTCTGATATACGGATACATAGAACCGCGACTAAATGGTCGCTTGTGCGCCCACGTTCGTTTCTTCCTTACATTACATTATCATTATAGACTATTATGCCTTTCAGCGTTCGGTCTGCAAGCCTATGTCAATTTACTAACCGTCGCCACAATCCTCGATTTGCAGCTAGTGTTGTGGCCTCATTTAGTTCTATACTTCTTATCTTTAAATCGTTAGAAACCGAGTCTAACCATCGTCGCATTGGTGTACCTCTACTTCTCTTACCTCCATAACAGAGTCCATTATTCTCCTACGTAACCTATCCTCCTCCATTCGCCTCACATGACCCCACCACCGAAGCCGGTTTATGCGTACAGCTTCATCCATCGAGTTCATTCCTAAATTAGCCTTTATCTCCTAATTCCGAGTACCCTCGTGTCATTGTTCCCACCTGTTTGTACCAGCAATCATTCTTGCTACTTTCATGTCTGTTACTTCTAACTTATGAATAAGATATCCTGAGTCCACCCAGTTTTCGCTCCCGTAAAGCAAAGTTGGTCTGAAAACAGACCGATGTAAAGATAGTTTCGTCTGGGAGCTGACTTCCTTCTTACAGAATACTGCTGATCGCAACTGCGAGCTCACTGCATTAGCTTTACTACACCTTGATTCAATCTCACTTACTATATTACCATCCTGGGAGAACACACAACCTAAATACTTGCAAATATCGACCTGTTCTAGTTTTGTATCACCAATCTGACATTCAGTTATGTTGAATTTCTTACCTACTGACATCAATTTAGTCTTCGAAAGGCTAATTTTCATACCATACTCATTGCACCTATTTTCAAGTTCCAAGATGTTAGACTGCAGGGTTTCGGCACAATCTGCCATTAAGACCAAGTCGTCAGCATAGGCCAGACTGCTTATTACATTTCCACCTAACTGAATCCCTCCCTGCCATTTTATACCTTTCAGCAGATGATCCATGTAAACTAGCTCAGAACATTTTAAGCAAGCCTCGTTTCTTCCTACGTGACTCATTTCGAGACAGCGGCAATTGCGTTGCCAAGGAAGGAGGTCTGGTTACATCTATAATAGCTCTGATTATACAGTCGTATGGACGTGTTTGTAATAATGCGTTTCATTTTTGCGGCTAAACAAGCGCGTGATCATAAATCGCAAGTGTACGCCTAGCCTTAATGGACAACCACCATTTAGCTTGAACCCATTTCCTGTAAATAAACTGAACAACGACTTTCGGATATTTGTAGTGGAAAAGAGGCCCATGCCAAACGTGTCGCTACCCTTATGAGTCAGCGTGTCTCATTGGTCAATATGATTGCATAAGCCAATTGCAGCGAATTGCTCAAACTGTTTACACAGTTTCCAAGATGAAGGCAACGGGGATAATGAGCCTTCTGGTGTATAGAGAGCAGTGATGATGTGGTTAGGTGGAGGTGAATGTGTATACTGTATATCAAATATTCGCATAACCTTCATTAAAACCTTGAAAAACTGAATTTGCAGAATTCTCAAGCTACATGTAAGGTATCCCACTGGACGAGAAGTAAAGGCTGCCATGTTAAGGGATTTTCAGAATCTACTGCACGGTCACTGATACTATGAATGACCGGGCGAGTTGGCCGTGCGCGTAGAGGCGCGCGGCTGTGAGCTTGCATCCGGGAGATAGTAGGTTCGAATCCCACTATCGGCAGCCCTGAAAATGGTTTTCCGTGGTTTCCCATTTTCACACCAGGCAAATGCTGGGGCTGTACCTTAATTAAGGCCACGGCCGCTTCCTTCCAACTCCTAGGCCTTTCCTTTTCCATCGTCGCCATAAGACCTATCTGTGTCGGCGCGACGTAAAGCCCTTAGCAAAAAAAAAAAAAAAAAAAAAAAGATACTATGAATGATCCTGGCTCAGTCCGATGGTATTTGAAGGTGCTCAGATACGACAGCCCCGTGTCGGCAGATTTACTGGCACGTTAAAGAACTCCTGCGGGACTAAATTCCGGCACCTCGGCGTCTCCGAAGACCTTAAAAAGTAGTTAGTGGGACGTAAGGCAAATAGCATTATTATTATTATTGATACTATGAATAATTAACAGTATATAGGAAGGCTTACACTGGAAGACATAGAACGGAAACTGTAATTACCTGTCGGACCATTGATCAGTGGTTCTTGTAATGATCTAAGAACTTCTCCAATAAACACCACCTTGTTTAATATGATACTGTGTTCCCGAAACCTTTCTTTTTACAGACGAAATATAATGCACCCAGTGGGCACCCGTCTATAGATTCATTGAGTTTCTTTCCCTAAACTGGATAATAAATGCGTAATATATTTATATTTCAACCGATATTAAATAGATTAGAGCCTCCGTGGCTCAGGCGGCAGCGCGCTGGCCTCTCACCGCTGGTTTCCGTGGTTCAAATCCCGGTCACTCCATGTGAGATTTGTGCTGGACACATCGGAGGCGGGACAGGTTTTTCTCCGAGTACTCCGGTTTTCCCTGCCATGTTTCATTACAGCCACACTCTCAAATAACATTTCATCTTTCATTCATTAATCATTGCCCCAAAGGAGTGCGTCAGGCTTTGGCAGCCGGCACGATTCCTCTCCTCGTCGCTAGATGGGGGCTTCATTGATTTCATTCCTGACCCGATCGAATGACAGGAAACAGGCTGTGGGTTTTCATTTTCATTAAATAGATTATATGTAATATTGTCTCTTTTAAGAACAAGTTTCAATAATGTCAATTCTTTGTTTAATTGCCACGCAATAGACTAACAAACTCTTCTCTCCTGTAAACTTGTGGTATATGCCTGTTTTCCACTGGGCTCTTCAAATTATACTAAGGATAAAAACACATGAAACGATCCCAAATGTTTTACAACCACAACTGTGAAATGACTCAAAACTTGCAGAAATTATTTACAATATTGCAGTAAAGAAAGGGCATTATTTTGACTTGAAAAAACGTCATCCTGACTTCAAGTTTTTACAATTTCCACTGAACCCCCTCCTCCCACCCCTGCCAAAACTGCTCCACCCTCAAAGTAATTCTGCCGATGAGAGCATCAAGTGTTTGCTAAAAATCCGAGGGTATGAACCACTCGCATCACGCGCGACCGTTGCACACCCTTCATTTGTTATTCGTGTCTCCACAGTCTGTGAAGGTTTGCTTCTCGAATTTCCTCGTTGAATAACTCGTCTTGTAACCTCTTTCCGTTCGTAATATTGTGCAGTGGTTTCCGTGATTCATGCTGGGCATTATTCCAGTGGCGTGACGTTAAGGCCTGCAATGTAGGTGGGCCCCGCGCGTAAGGGGCCTCAGACTTCCTCCAGATAAAGTAAATAAATGAATAAATGACTTTATCCGAATGCCTCTCTGGGCGAGAAAGGTGATACTTGATGTGTTTGTAGAATGAGCCGAGAAAGTTTGTTTGGTTTAGAGTAATTGTCGGATGGTTGCGTCGGTCAGCAAATTATTGTTATTGTGTTGATTCTGAGAAAGCTGTCGCGATACACTCTTTCACAAATATCTGCTCCAAGTTGATTAATTGATCATTTGATTTGGGGATCACTGTAAGTACTTAGGTGTTAATATAAGCAAAGATCTTCATTGGCGTAATCACATAAATATGATTGTAAATAAAGGGTACAGATCTCTGCACATATTTATGAGGGTATTTAGGGGTTGTAGTGAGAATGTAAAGGAGATGGCATATAGGTCTCTGGTAAGACCCCAAATAGAGTATGGTTCCAGTGTGTATGGGACCCTCACTAGGATTACTTGATTCAAGAACTGGAAAAATCCAAAGACAAACAGCTCGATTTGTCCTGGGAGATTTGCGACAAAAGAGTAGCGTAACAAAAATGTTGCAAAGTTAGGGCTGGGAAGAACTGGGAGAAAGGAGACGAGCTGCTCGACTAAGTGGAATGTTCCGAGCTGTCAGTGGAGAGATGGTGTGGAATGACATCAGTAGACGAATACGTTTGAGTGGTGTCTTTAAAAGTAGGAAAGATTGCAATATGAAGATAAAGTTGGAATTCAAGAGGACAAATTGGGGCAAATATTCGTTAATAGGAAGAGGAGTTAGGGATTGGAATAACTTACCAAGGGAGATGTTGGATAAATTTCCAATTTCTTTGCAAGGCTAGGAAAACAACAGATAGGAAATCTGCCGCATGGGCGACTGTCCTGAATGCAGAACCGTAGTGATTGATTGATTGATTGATTGATTGATTGATTGATTGATTCATTCATTCATTCATTCATTCATTCATTCATTCATACAACTTCCCCCATGAGCAGGTTGCCACACGGACAAAGTATGTCGACTACACAGTATTTTGTCTTCTGAGTTATTGGTGAGTTTGCTAGTGTGCCAGATAGAAAGAACAAATAACCATCACAAGGCTCTGGGATAAATTTGAAACGTGTCATGATCTATGGTTCTTTGAATGTTATATGGATGGTTGTGGAGTATGGTTACTGAACCTCGTATTGCGGCGATAGCGATGTCGTGAAGTCGTGTCCGGTTGAGACCGAGAGAATCCCATAGCTGTACGAGAAATTTAGGAATTGTACCTCGAGCTCCGATCATGAGTCCATGGAGATGTTTCTAGGTGATATTTGACGGCTGCCTGGTAAATCGACTTCTTCTCGCTGTCCACCTCTTCAGCCCGGCCAGTGAAACTGTAAAAACTTTTACCAAAATATCAGATTTTAAATGTAATTATTACCGGGTGGGTTGGCCGTGCGTTTGCATTCGAGAGATAGTGGGTTCGAACCCCACTGTTGGCAGTCCTTAACGTGGTTTTCCGTGGTTTCCCATTTTCACACCAGGCAAATGCTGGAGCTGTACCTTAATTAAGGCAACGGTCGCTTCCCTCCCACTCCTAGCCCTTTCATATTCCGTCGTCGCCATAAGACCTATCTGTGTCGGTGCGACGTAAAGCAGGTTGTAAAAATCTAACTAAACAACTAATTATCCTTGTTGCTGTTTCTTCCACCAAACGATCATTTTCGAAACTGAAATTTATAAATTACTACCTACGAAATGTTGTGACCACAGCATCGTACGAGTCATCCATGGATATCATTCAAGTTGCCAATCCCTTTGCATTCCAGAAACTACGCTGCATGATCCAGTTTCTTATGTTGGAAATGCAGTTTTTAAAAATCTAAGAAAATATAGGAACGTATATTTATTTACTTTTCATTTCAATCCGTACAAAATATTTACTTCCGTAATACAATCTATTAATAAATTAATGTTTTATACTCTTATTAGACTAAGTCCTTTAAATAGATGTACGAGGAATACTTAGGTCTAAAATTTGGTACCAATTTTGGTATACATTTTCACCGTTTCTTTAATAATAACTTAGAGGAAATATTTCGTAGATTGCATTAAAGTATCTGCTATACAATTTATTTGAGGGGGTGGGGGCGTATCATATTCGTTCCGCTTCTGGCATTTTCCGTGAGTTTCTTTCGACATCAAAGTTTATAATGTCCATGTTCCGTATTGATGATACTACAGTATAATTATTGTAATCTTCAACACAGTGATTTATATTTATTGAAGTATACGAGTACCAACAGATCATAAGAATTTTGAAGTGTTTTGTTACATCTTCTAGGCAGTGAATTATTGTAAGTATATATTGAATATTGCATCCGAACTATTTTCAGGTATTATGTTTGCCAACGGCCATACCATGTTGAATACACCTGTTCTCGTCCGATCACCGCAGTTAAGCAACATTGGGCGTGGTCAGTACTTGGATTGGTGACCGCTTGGGAACACCACGGGACGTTGGCTCGGTTCCCTTTCTGGAGCAAAAGGGCAAGCCAATTAGTTGTTTAAACGTTCTAACACCTTATGGCTGATGATGGCCTAATATTAATAGGCCGAAACTAGTACTGTGATTAAAATAAATTGAAGTACTAATTTTATATTGTACTAGTGGAGCGTGCTGCTCCGCTGCATTCGTCACAGATAGGTCAGATAACTCATCTTGATTTGCCTGTCTTAATCATATTGTTTTGCCTCGACTTTTTTAGTGGTTTTCTGAACATCTAATGAGAAGCGTGTTATGGTATGCTGCAGTTCGTAGTCAGAATTAATCCATTCCGACTTCATCATGTCCTCTGAAGCCATATATTCGTTGTTGTATCCTGCAGTGCTTGATTTAACGCTTGGTATTGTTTCGTAGAAGGCAGTGGTATTTTTAATCGCAGTTCTTCTATATAGAACGATTGTCTGTGAGCTCATAGGTCAGTCTTAAAGGAGCGTTTTTTTTTCTTTTTTTCACGCAGAGAACTTTCTAAAGATTCATGACCTTTACTTTTCCAGTGCAGCTAGGTTATCCTTCGATAGGTGTTCCCAGATAACGTCTAAGGCGTATGTCATGATGGGGTCTGTTTGTACGTAGACTTTTTTCTTTTAGCAGCATGTAAGTTATTAGGAACGCTCTGCCATCTGTTGAATATATTTGGAAGCTGGGAAGCATTAGAGAATCAAAGAGTGTCTAGCAGGGAATAGTATTCTTTTGTGATCAGAGGAAAAGTATACTTTCTGGCTTGACAGGTGGTAATCAAACATGGCTGCATGCAATGGCATTACTAAGGATGAAAATCACATGTGTTAGTCGCTTAGCAACCTGCTAAGTACAGAATGTATTGCGGGTTAGAGTGAGTCTTCGCCTGCAATTTAATGATTTGATTTTATGATTACTCGAAGTTGGCTGAACTTAGAGACCTATCATTGTCTCATGATTCACCGGCAGGTAATTTCGGAGAGAATGAAACAAAAATGTAGCAAATCGAGCCAGTAGCACGGACGGACGGATTTGCCAAACTTGCTTTTAGTAAACTCTTTCAGTATATATATTGATTAGATGAATTGCCTCATTTATCTATCTATCTATCTATATATATAAAATAAGAGTTTTGTCTGTACATTGCTCAAAATTTGAAAAGAATGGTATTGCTGTATCGGTCATGTCTATAGTAACAAGAAAATGTACCTTATACTTTTCCGTAATTTCTGTCTGTCTGTCTGTCTGTCTGTCTGTCTGTCTGTCTGTCTGTCTGTCTGTCTGTCTGTCTGTCTGTCTGTCTGTATGTACACGCATCACGAGAAAACGGCTGAAGATAATTTAATGAAAATCGGTATGTAAAGTTGGGGGAAGAGCCGCTACAATCTAGGCTATAAATCATTTTATTCACGCTGAGTGAAATGGTAGTTTAGGGGAAGGCCTTAAATTTAATTATCGAATATTTATATTATTAGCGGTCTTATCGATAAATACTATATACCTAAAGTTATATAGAATTCAATTTCCAATCATTTATGTCTTATACATTTTTACAGTACCGGCTCTGATAACACAGATATTAATGAATTTGTGTTTTTGTTGCGAAGTCCATATCAACGCCGAGCTACGAGATAATGGGTTAACAGAATTTAATGAAAACCGCTATATAGAGTCGGGGAGAAGAAACTACAGTCTAGGCTGTAAATAATTTTATTTTCCCCAAGATGAAATGGTAGTTCAGGGTAAGGCGCCTAAAATTTAATTTTAAATACCGGTACCTATGTAATTGGTGCTATCGAAAAGTACGGTACTACATAACAAAAGTTATAGACAATACAATTTCCGATCATTTATGTTTCATTCAGTTTTACTGTACCGACTGTGATAAGAGTGGTATTTCAGAAGGCCTAAAATATCCCAAGCGCTTAACACTGATCAACAATAACTTTACATTGACCATTGTTTGTTGTGATGTTCTTCGTTTCTTATGGTGGCGCTCAACTCCGTTAGATGGGACTAGCAACATACCCGTGCTTCGCTACGGTATTATACTGAAATTTATAATTGAATGCTTAACGTTTCATATCTAATCCGCCGAAATTCGCGATCTGACTCGTTTTCTCAGAGATTACGGCAAAGATCCTCCCATTTTCCAATCTTTCTTTCTAGCAATCGATTTCGTACTTCCCGGGCTAGGTCCAGGTATTCCATCGGTCAGTTGGGTCCCAAAATCCTTGCCATCTTTTGCTGTAAGCATTTTTAACGTGGATCAAATCCTTGAGGAGATCCGGCGTAGTGTTGTCTAGGGTGCCTTGGCGGTACTGAACCCGCGGCCGGACTGAATTCGTAGTCATTACCCGGCCAGGACCCGTTTAGAGCGCGGTCCGCACATTTTCACAACGCTCCAGAACATTATTATTATTATTAGTAGCTGATGTACCCGTGCTTCGCTACGGGATTTTCATGAAGACTGGCTTGGTGGTTTTCCTAACTGAATTCAACATGGGTCATTACAAAAACGTCAGTAGCAATGTAGCGATTGAAAGCAATGTACTCGTGCTTCGCTACGGGCTTCTCAGGAAGACTGGCTTGGCGGTTTTCCTAACTGAATTCAACATAGGTCATTACAAAAACGTCAGTAGGAATGTAGCGATTGAAAGCAATGTTATCATATAAAATACTCGATCAAATGAAAAACTGCACACTTTCTCACTTTCAACGAACAGTACTACGGTGACGATCTAAGAGTCCAAAGTTCCAGAGCTGGAATAACCAGGTCGCAGTCCGCCGTGAACACCCCTCTGTCATTATTCCGTTAAATATACACACTACTCATTCCAACCAGTGACTCAGAGTAGTGATTGAATAGCTCGAATGCTATGATGAACCAGTGTATTACGTACCAGTAATATCAGAAAATTTATAAACCAGAGGAATGGCATGCTAAGGAAGAAAGTTATCTAACTCCCCAGCTACTTCCCGCCAATATACAGGCAGGCTGTTACACTCGGTACGACCAGGCGAGTTGGCCGAGTGGTTAGAGGCGCGCAGCTGTGAGCTTGCATCCGGGAGTTAGTGGATTCGAACCCCACTGCCGGCATCCCTGAAGATGGTATTCCGTGGTTTCCCATTTCACACCAGTCACACCAGACTGTACCTTAATTAAAGCCTAGGCCGCTTCCTTCACACCCCTATTCCTTTCCTATCCCATCGTCGCCATAAGACCTACCTGTCTCGGTGCGACGTAAATCAAATTTTAAAAACCTCGGTACGCTGCAGTAATCCTATCTATCGGGGATGAGAGGAAACAGAAGACAAAAAGCACATCACAACAAACAATGGTCAATGTAATGTTATTGTTGATAAAGTTTATGAACTTTCTATATTGCAGGCCTTCACATTACTTTTCTTTCGACTCTGTGATATTAGGGAGTCTAACAAAATTATTTATATTGTAGACCGTAGTTACTTATTCTCAGACTTTACATACCTATTTTCACTAAATTCTGTTTACCCATTTTCTCGTGACTCGGCGCTGATATGACTTAGTAACAAAAATCCAAATTCATTAAATATCTCTGTGATTATATGCGGTACGGTAACAATGTATAAGACATAAGTGATCGGAAATTTAATAACTTCTTACATAACTACTACTAAATTACGACATAACTAAAATTATGTTAGTTATGTAGTATTTATCGATACCTTCCTACCAGGTATCCCTTGAGAACCTTATTTGAGAAATAAATAACTTATTTGAGAATTACATTTCAGGCCTTCCCCTAAACTACCATTTCACGCAGCGTGAATAAAATAATTTATAGCCTAGATTGTAGTGGTTCATCGCCCGAATTTACATACCTACAGATTTTTACTAAATTCTCTTCAGCCGTTTTCTCGTGATGCGTGTACATACACACAGACGGACAGACAGACAGATATTACGGAAAAGTAAAAATGCATTTCATTGTTACTGTGGACATGACAGATACAGAAATACCATTCTTTTCAAATTCTGAGCAATGTACAGACAAAACTCTTATTTTATATATATAGATTACATTTCAGGCCTTCCCCTAAACTACCATTTCAATCAGGGTGAATAAAATTATTGATGGCCTAGATTATAGCGACTTATTTTCCGACTTTGGATACCAATTTTCGGGAAGATACGACCACTAATATAATAAATATTTGACAATTAAAGTTTAGCCCTTCCCCTAAACTACCAGTTTTCTCAGCGTGAATACAATTATTTATGGCCTAAATTATATCGACTTATTACCCCGACCTTGCATACCGATTTTCATTAAGACACGGCCAATAATAACATAAATATAAATTTCTGGCCTTCCCCTAAACTACCATTTCACTCGGCGTGAATAAAATAATTTATAGCCTAGATTGTAGCGGTTCATCACCCGACTTTACATTCCGATTCTCATTAAATTCTCTTCAGCCGTTTTCTCGTGATGCGTGTACATACATACATACATACATACATACATACATACATACATACATACATACATACATACATACAGACAGACAGACAGACAGAAATTACGGAAAAGAAAAAAATGCATTTCCTTGTTACTGTGGACATGACCGATACAGAAATACCATTCTTTTCAAATTCTGAGCAATGTACAGACAAAACTCTTATTTTATATATATAGATATATAGATTACTACTGCGTACCGAGTATAACAGCCTGACTGAACATTGGCGGGAAATAGCTGGGGAGTTGGAAAACTTTGTTCTTTATTATGCCATTCCTCCGATTCATACATTTTCTGATACTACAGGTACGTAACACACTGGTTCATCATAGCATTCGAGCTATTCAATCCCTATCTTGAGACACTGATTGGAATGAGTAGTGTGCATATTTAACGGAATAATGACAGAGGGGTGTTCATGGCAGTCTGCGACCTGGTTGTTCCAGCTCTGGAACTTTGGACTGTTAGATCGGCACCGTATAACTGTTCGTTGAAAGTGAGAAAGTTTGCGGTTTTTCATTTGATCGAGTATTTTATATGATAACATTGCTTTCAATCGCTACATTCCTACTGACGTTTTTGTAATGACCTATGTTGAATTTAGTTAGGAAAACCACCAAGTCAGTCTTTCTGAGAATCCCGTAGCGAAGCACGGGTACATCAGCTAGTCTACAATAATTGCTTTCGACAGTCAGTTACTCAATTTTTCTTGCTGAACTTGCATCAACTCGTTTCCAAGAATAGATTACTCGGCACGACTTATTTTCATGGGTTGTTAGGCTGATATGTGTCCTGAAGATCTCTGGTTTGGCAAGGCGTAGTTCCAGTACGTGACCTCTTCCTTTTAGATTTTTGCAAGGTGGAATCTGTAGCCTACACTTCCTTACGCTAAATCTTAATAAAACATTCAGTAAACATAATGTTCAAAACACATTCTGTCTGCGAAGTTAAGTTTGGCATGCTCGATCCTCGACAGTTTAACGTGGTATTTGAAGGTGTCAAATGCGTCATTCTTTTGTCGATAGAAATACTGGCACGTAAAAGAACTCCTGCGGGACTAAATTCCGGCACCTCGGCATCTCGGAATACCGTCAGAAGTAGTTAATGGGACGTAAAACCAGTAACATTATTATCATAACGTTAAGTAGTACAATTAGGTAAGAATTATTATTATTATTATTATTATTATTATTACTATTATTATTATTATTGAATAATAACCAAGGCCTGGGTTTTGATGGCGTATTAACGACCAAAAATTATCTAGTATTCCTCAGAAGTTGACGTTTAAGCGAGGGATCCCACTTCTACCGTCTCAAGGTCAGTGTCCTGGAGCGTGTAACTTTGGGTCGGGGATACAACTGGGGAAGAGGACCAGTCTCTTTCCCAGGTAGCCTCACCTATGCTGAACAAGGGCCTTGGGGGACGGGGGGGGGGGGTGGAAAGATAGGAAGGGATAGGCAATGAAGAGGGAACCGCTTCTAGGATGGCTGAGTGGACCCCATTCCAGTCTTCGTAACACTTTTCATATTTCGTAGCAGAGTCGGGAATCGAGCCCAAGCCTCCGGGGGTGACAGCTAATCACACTAACCACTACACCGCAGTGGGGGACCAAGGAAAATATTTACCGTTAAAAAATAGTAAAGATGTGCTTTAAAATCATGAAGGTGTGAATACAGTTTATATATAATAGGCCTACCGAATAATAATAATAATAATAATAATAATAATAATAATAATAATAATAATAATAATAATAATAATAATAATAATAATGTCGATAGCTGGTGAACCACTGCTGTGTATTGGGGTCTTCACAGAAGGTTACTCTGTAGCGCAGCTTCTTGCCAGCAGTTGTGTTCCGTTCAGAACTCCGTTCGAGTTCCTTCTTGTTACGTATTCCGTTTCAAAATACGATAAACCTATTAAATAGAATTTAAAAAATATATATTCAGCATGAATTATCTATCAACACAAGTGAACCCAATAAAACATGGGAGATTTAATTAGACTACACAGCTACACACGAGCTATTCTGTAGCCGATTCCTGTTGCCGAGTGTAAAGGGGCCCTTACCTTTTCATACCCTTCGTGGGGTTTCTCTTTTCCCTCCTGTGGGTGGGTGCGGTAGAATAACACCCACGGTATCCCCTGCCTGTCGTAAGAGGGGCTTTTAACTTGGCAGCGTGGGTTGGCGATCACGGGGCCCTGAGCTGAATCCTGGCATTGCTTCCACTTGTGCCAGGCTTCTCACTTTCATCTATCTTTGTGCCAGGCTTCTCACTTTCATCTATCTTATCCGACCTCAACTCTTGTTCTTTTCCTACTATTAGAACACTCGAGGCCTAGGGAGTCTTTCATTTTTATGCCCTTCGTGCCCTCTTACATTGCCGATAACCTTCATTCTTCTAAGGATTGGACTTCTTCCTATTTCCTCTCTGATTAGTGTTAATAGAGAATGGTTGCCCACTTGTACATCTCTTAAAAGAATATTCAACGAGCGAGTTCGCCGTGCAGTTAGGGGTGCGCGGCTGTGAGCTTGCATTCGGGAGATAGTGGGTTCGAATCCCACTGTCGGCAGCGCTGAAGATGTTTTTTCCGTGGTTCCCCATTTTCAAACCAGGCAAATGCTGCGGTTATACCTTAAGGCCACGGCCGATTCCTTCCCATTCCTAGGCCTTTCCTATCCCATCGTCGCAAGACGTCGGTGCGACGTAAAGTCAGCTGTAAAAAAAAAAAAAAAAGAGGATCTGTTATCTGTCCTATGCCATCGTTACTACTCAGGCAGCACTAGACTTGTTTTTTTTTTTCTTTTTCTTTCTTTTCTGAACCTTGTTACTTTAATTTCCTGCATGTGTTTGTCCGGTCCTTCTCTCGTTTCTCTACGGGGTCGCGTATGTGGTGAGATGAATCTGTTGTGGCGGCTTTTGTGACGGGACGCTCTTCCTGACGTCAACCTCATCAGAGGAGTTAATCGGTGAAATGAATGACGTGATATATGACAGTAGGAAGAGAGAGGGTGAAAGCCGGTGCCGGCACATAGCCTACTCCTGGCGAATAGCACTAAGGGGTCACCAACAGCCCTCACTCCATATGAGCACTGCGGAGAGGTTTGGAAATTAATCCAGGCTTTTGGCACGCAATCTGGTGATTAGAAATTGTGGTGAATTTGTTTTTCGACCAACGGGACTTGAACCGGGTAACCACGGTGTCAGACCGTTTAGAGTTCAACGCCTTCACGATCATGGCCACTAGGCTGGCTAATTTCCTGCATTTTTTTCTTTCTTTTCTGAACCTTGTTACTTTAATTTCCTGCATGTGTGCCTTTTTCACCTAAGTTCCTTGTTCAAGGGGTCCTGCGTTTGAATCGCGGTCTGGTCAGGCAGTTTTACCTAGATCTGAGGACTGTTTCGAGGTCCACTCAGCCTACGTGGTTGCAACTGAGGAGCTATAATCCCTGGCACGTAAACCTTTAAGTCTTTAATTTAAATGGAACAATTAACTTCTTGTCTATATTGTTAAAGACTGTTGTCATTGCAAGAGTAGGTACACTTTTTGGGACATCCTGTGTGTGTTTTTAAACGTTTTTCTCGTTCTGTTGATGAAGGTCGATTTGCCTAAAGCTTCTAACAGCATTCAGCTTCGAGGAATAGAGAAACACGTTGAGCTGTCTTACAGATGGACCTGTCGTGTGAGGACCTGGTGACCTCTGGCGGATTCCTAAGCTGACAAGCGCTGACCAGTGGAAGCAATTAAATGTCTGCGAAATAGCTGGCTGGACTGGTGGTTATGAGGTCAACATCCTCACGGTGGGGTCCTGAGGCGCTTGCGACCGGTTTTAGGTGCTACGCGCCCATTAGCCTAATAAACCAACAAAGTGACCTTTTAACGTCTCCTACTTGTCTTACAATGTATTACTCGCGCCTTTTTCACCAAAGTTCCTTGTTCAAGGGTCCTGCGTTTGAATCCCGGTTTGGTCAGGCAGTTTTACCTAGATCTGAGGGCTGTTTCGAGGTCCACTCAGCCTACGTGATTGCAACTGAGAAGCTATACTCCCTGGCTTGTAAGCCTACACATCAAGGGTACAATGTTACTCTTTCTCTCCCGTTAATACTGTCGCTAACCGTGTAGTTTAGAGACCCTACTTGCCGATACGTCTTCCAGTTACTGCTAATCTGGCACGTTGGTGCTATTACAGTCATGGTTTACTTCGTGATTTGCGAGAATCCTGCCGTATTGTTAAAATAACTAAGTGTTACATTTGCAGGTATAATTAAAGCATATTTTCTTTTTCTGTGGGATTGTAAATCTGTTCGGGTAATGCCAGGTAAGTAGAATTGTGGCAAGTTCGAATAATGCTTTTAATAACGTAGTTACTGTGAAATGGAGAACGTAGCATTTTATTAATTACGGTCTTATATCGTCCAATATTTGCGTATAGAATTCGATTGGAATGGCTAAGAAGCAAGACAAATCTGAAAGATCTCCTCCGAAAAGAAAAGGCTAATTTATTTATCGTATGGCAAGTACTGTATACAAAAGAAAATTTACACTATATACAAGGACAAGAATGTTGGTAGCATTCACATTTAGAAATCAATGCCCTGTTGCTGTAGCCATTCTAAGAAGGGAGGTGTAGCACTTTTGACATCTTGGGCTGGTCTACCATACTTCCTCAGGGGGCACTCCTCAATAATGTGCTGCACTGACTGGAAAGTGGCTCCGCAGTCACAGGCAGGGGATTCTCGAAGTCCTTACTTATGTAGCATGGCCTGTTCTTAAACGGTTGAGTTTAGACCATTGGTGTCTTCAGGTGAAATCCTCGGAGTCCAGTTGTGGGGTCTTAGATGCCGTGGTGTTTCACGCACGCAGAGCACCAGCTTTGACGCAATTTTTCTTGGATATTGAAGTCAGTTATGTCATGCCATATTGGGTTCCTTGATTTAAAACGAGAAGGAAGTAGGTCAGTAAGGACCTCATGGATTGGGGGATTCTGTGGATGATCAGGATGGTGTAACTTTTTCCACTCGCGTGTAGTTGCTTCCTGTCATCTCAGTTCCGGAGGTGGTATGTTACTGATAGTATGAAGCCACAGGATTGGGGTGGATTTTAGTGTGCCTGTTATGGTTCTCATACATTCTTTCAAATGGGCATCGATCTTCCTAGTATGAGCTAAGAAAACAACAGATAGGAAATCTGCCAAATTAGCGACTGCCCTAAATGCACATCAATGTTTGATTGATTGATTGATTGATTGATTGATTGATTGATTGATTGATTGATTGGAAGCGACATTATCTCCTCTATAAAGATCAGTTAAGTTCAGTCCTGTCACGACTTTGGTATGGTTTGCCGATTTAGCCTTTGTGTATTCTTATTGACCTACCGTACGGCATATGTACATGTAATATATTTACTTGCAGGTATTATTACAGCGTGGTTTTTCTTCAGTCCGACAAAGAATAGCATATTTTAAGAAGGGAGCTGAATTATTTACACAAGGCAAACACTGAAGACTACGGTTATAGTAAGGCGTATATCAAAACAAAGGCAGAAACATATAACATTAAATTGAGTGGGGATGAGAGAGAGTGTTTATTTTCTTAATTCCTCATTAAGCCTGAAAATCTACTTAATCATGAATATCTTGATTGATCATTTACTTGGCTAAGGGAACCTCCATTACGGTTACTTACATTTAGGTTACTTTGTTGATGGTTATGTCTCGTGATTCCAGTATGTAACTAATCAAGTACTTATATTTGACGGTGAGATAGCGGCCCCGGTCTAGAAAGCCAAACATAACGGCCAAGCGTATTCGTCGTGCTGATCACACGACACCTCGTTATCTGCAGGCCTTTGGGCCGAGCAGCGGTCGCTTGGGAGATCATGGCCCTTCGGGGCTGTTGCGTTAAGGGCGTCAAGTTTTTATTTTATTTTTCTGTGTTCACTAGAATTAATGATGCAGCATGTCTTTGACCTTATGACATTTCATTCCCCTGTTGATCAGTGGTAGAGTGTCGGCCTCCGGATCCGAAGATAGCTGGTTCAAACCCGGCAGAGGTAGTCGGGTTTATGAAGGGCGAAAACAAGTCCATTCCACACTCCATGTCGTACGATGTCGGCATGTAAAAGATCTGTTGCTGACGCATTCGGTGTTCACCCGTCAAAATGAATTAAAACTCAGCCTTAGACGCCCAAGAGTCGGTTTATTCTGCCCTCCAGCGGGCCTAGAGTAAAGCGGAACATCGACATTGACAAGCAAGCAGCCACATGGCGTCAAATTAATGTGCTTGCACACGGTAGCTGAGACCAGATATTATTATTATTATTATTATTATTATTATTATTATTATTATTATTATTATTATTATTATTATTGTTGTTGTTGTTGTTGTTGTTGAAATTTTAAGAAAAGTTTCCCATTTTTATCTGTTTCTAGATCTGGTTACCCTAATGTAATCTTAATTCGTAAATTTTGTAGGGAGAGATTATTTCTAACCACAAGTAGTGCAATAGTCGGCGCAAGCAGAGTGAGTCTCGTCCAACAAGTGGCCACGGCTCTACCGTGGCTCTACGCCTCTGTATTCGGGAGACGGGACAGGGCTGGACCTCACGACTGGCCCCCATCGTCGGCTGTCCTGAGAATGGTTTTCCATTCTTATGCACTAAGTTGAATTCGAGACAGTTCCTAGTATAGGCCACGGCCACAAACCCTCTCGCCTTCTCCACACATCTCCTTCTCCGATACAAATCTCCTGGTCTAAGAGGCCCGCCTCCCCCTTCAGGGGAGGAATGAAAACTTTTAGTAGTAGTGCGACAGAGCTAATTGAAAGTACAGTCATGTTTAATTAGGAATAGTTCCATTGAGTAATGGTGGAAATTTTGAAAAGTCCATCACACAGTCCTCTGAAAAGTGGGGTTGGCTGGTGGAGGGCATTTATTTTTAAAAGTGTTCAACAGATTTCGTGAAAAGTACCCTGCCTAGCGGTGAAAGAATTCGAATATTTAACAGCTGAATTTACTGGAGTATTAGCCAGTAGTGTTGGTTGTGAGGTAAATGTGAGCGCTAACGTTCATTACTCCCGCCTAGAAAAACAGTATGCGTTCCGGGACAGGGCGTCGATTGTATATGGTCAGCAGTGTGGCGCAAGCTGCACGTGTTCTGTTTTAAGAATGAACCTCTGACCTTAAATAAAGTAGTACATTCGGTAAATTTGGATTAATTCCTAGTTTCAAGAGGTCAGCACTCTATGAACTTTTACATCATTAGGATTTCAGGCTATTCTTATGTAATTTATTTGATTTTTTTCTTTCTATAAAGTTAAGTCACGTGGCTCAGAGCAGTTTTCCTTTATGAACATAACGTTGACAAGTGAGATCACGACATAATAAATTGTTGGCGAAAACTTTTCTTTGTGGTGATATGATAGGGATTACCAAATTTGTCAACCATCAGTGTGTGAGACTTCATACATACCCTCGTATAGTTTGCTTCTTGTACTCTATTTCGTATATGATACTAAATTAATTGGGATTATCAGTACAGCTGAACCTGTTGAAAACTGTTACTACAGTCGAAACCGGTTATTACGACTCCCAAGGGAGCGCCAATTAAGTCATTATAGGCGAGAGTCGCACAAACCATTTTTTTTCTTTTGTTGTTAAAAATGTCATCTATAAATTTTAGGCTGCAAACTTAAGTTATATGGTTAATTAACACAATAACGTTAAAATTTCAAAAAACGTAAGTGAAATAAGTATTATATTTACAACACATGTGAATGGGGGACGCTGACGAAGAATACACCCACGGTATCCCCCGCCTGCCGTAAAAGGCGACTAATAGCGACGATCAAGGGATGATATTAAGAGTCATGTGATTACTTGTGATTAGTACGGTTACCTGCGGAACACCATGGGTCGATGTTACTTGCGACTAGTACCACCTTGCCACGAACCTGCTACGCAGGCGTAGCAGGGGGAGAGATGATACCCCACGTGGCGCGTCCCAGGTGGCGGATAGGGGGGTCCTAACCGGCTTGCCGGCGGACTTGACGGAAATAAAATGCCTATCGCGGATAAAACACACACCCCCTGTAGGTGGGGGAAGCAGACGAAGAATTCACCCAGGGTATCCCCTGCCTGTCGTAAGAGGAGACTAAAAGGGGCGACCAAGGGGTGATTGTCTTGGAACCATGAAACTACTTGTGATTAGTACCACCACGCGGAGAGCATCATGGGTAGCTTTTACTTGCGCGTAGTACCACTATATTAGGTACCAAATAGGTTTGTAATTAGTAGCACACAGGAGCACCGTGCGGTCGGCTTTTGCAGTACCTGTGATTAGTAACACCATATGAGCAGTACCATGGATGATAGCTACCATGGTTCTGCCTTGCCTGTGATTAGTACCCACTATGAGGAACACCACGGAATAGGGGAAGGTCCCTGTGGTTAGTACTCTTATGTGATAAACACCATAGGTTTGCGTTGCCTGTAAATGGCGCCGCAAAGTGAAAATAATGATAATAATAATGTTATATGTTTTGCGTCCCACTAACTACTTTTTAAGGTCTTCGGAGACGCCTAGGTGCCGGAATTTAGTCCCGCAGGAGTTCTTTTACGTGCCAGTAAATCTACCGACACGAGCAAAGTGAAAAAAAAACATAGGTCTGTATTATGTCGAATTTCATAACCTCTGAGTAGTACAATAATGTGTGGAATACCGCAAGTCTCTGCTACTTTTGATTAGTACCGCAACAGGACAAATACCATGGTTCTACTTTGCTAGCGATCAGTAGCGTTATGAGGGGCCGATAACTTGGATTTTCGACCCCCTTTAGACTGCAAGCATCATCGTTTCCGTGTTATGCTATAGCAGCAGTCCCTTGGTCAGTAATCCTATTCTTTTACGTCAGTTTGTGTGAATGTAAAGCATTGCGGGTCGCATCCACTGATTGTTTTAAATTCATGTCCATCCATTCATTCTTCGTTCTCACGCTTTGAATTCTGGTCAGTCGTGAATTTTAGACTTTTAATTTGTCATTCCATTTTGTCTCATTTCGTACCATTAGGGGCCGATGACCTCTATGTTAGGCCCCTTTAAACAACAATCATCATCATCATCATCATCATCATCATCATCATCATCATCAGTACCACCTTGCGAAGAAAACCAAGGATCTTCGTTACATAGAAGCAGTACCATTATGCGAGAAACACTACGGGCCTGTGCGTTATTTGTGATAAGTGTCATCATGTGCATTCCACCGGTCGGTTCCACTGTGTTCAGAATGGGTCTGCGTTACCTGTGAGTAGTACAACTTTATAAAGAACACCCTGGGTCTACGTTGCCTGTGGTTGGCACCACTTTGTGAGAAAAACCACGAGTTTGACTGGCGCCCGTTATACGTACCACTGTGATGAAAACCATGGGTCTGCGTTGCCTGTGAGTAATACCATTATGTGAGGAACACCACAGGTTTGTTTTGCCTATGGGCGTTACCATAATGTGTGATACACCGTGGTTGTACATTGACTATGATTAGTACCGCTATGTGAGCAACACCATGAGTATACGTGGCCTGTGATTAGTTTCACTAAGCGAGGAACACCATGGGTCTGCGTTGCTTGTGAGTAGTACCCTTATGTGTGAAACACCATAGGTTTGTGTTACCTGTGAATGGTGCCATTGTGTCATTCCATGGGTTTACATTACCTGTGATTAGTACCACTGCAGGAGGAGCACCATGGTTCTGCTTTACCAGTGTTTAGTACCTTTATGAGGGCCCGGTGACCTGGAATTTGGACCCCTTTAGATAAATATCATCCCAGTACTTACGGCATTGTTAATAGGTTCCAATGATGGTTTTTGTTTCACGATCATTTTTTCATCGTCATTCGTTTTAGACTCAGCAATCCCGAGCCGGACTGAGTGGCTCAGACGGTTAAGGCGCTGGCCTTCTAACCCCAACTTGGCAGGTTCGATCCTGGCTCAGTTCGGTGGTATTTGAAGGTGCTCAAATACGACAGCCTCGTGTCGGTAGATTTACTGGCACGTTAGAGAAGAACTGCGGGAGTAAATTCCGGCACCTCGGCGTCTCCGAAGACCGTAAAAGTAGTTAGTGGGACGTAAAGCAAATATTATTATTATTATTATTATTATTATTATTATTATTATTATTATTATTATTATTATTATTATTGTTGTTGTTGTTGTTGTTGTTGTTGTTGTTGTGGACCCCTTGGACTAAGGACGCGCCCCCACGGGTGCGCGGACCACGGTTTGGGAATGCTTGTTCTTTGGTATTGCTTGGATCACACGGGCGAAATAAATTCACTATTTTTTTAAAATACAGGCTCACCGGCGCTGGGAGCCATCAAATGAGCGACCTTGGATCCATTCATTGGCCTATCACAACGGTGCGGTGCGAGTGTGGCAAATCGTACACGAAAAGCGCTTAGATAAGACACCGTTGAGCGCGACCTTGGCAACGTTAGCTCGGAGTAGCGTTATGTCAGAGGGGGGCCGTGCCTCGCCCAACCGCGTGCTACTCTGGAGCTCTGCGGACAGAACTTTGTGGTTTATATACCAATAACGAAAACCTTCGATTGAAGCTATGCAACTCACTTGACATGTTGCCAGAGAAAATTATGCATCTGTACATTTCTTACCGGTTAGGGCCACCTCACACCAGACAACTTTAATCAGATTCTTGCAGCTGGCATTTTTAAAGCTGAGCTTCGTTTTAAAATGAAGCTCTTAGCATCCTGTGACTTGTTAACTGAGAACACAAAAGAATACTACTGTGACCAGCTACGTAGGTTGGAGGGTTTTGATGTAGTCTGCTCGCCTCCTAATACATACCTGCCAACTTTCCCGATTTAGGCGGGAGACTCCCGATTTTCGACAGTTTTTCCCGCCTCCCGATTATTCTATTATTTCTCCCGATTTTAGCTTATTTTTTGTGAACTTTAAACATTTGTTTTAAAATCCCTCCATTTAAGCTTTGTACCCCAGTGGCCGGAAGTCCTTCGCACATTGGCCACTTACAAATGAAATATCGAGGTTTATTAATACGAGAAATGCGCGCGAATGTGCGATGTTTATTGAAACTTGTATATCGCGACGTGTACATCGATTGTCGATCTCTCGTTCTCGCGTGCCATGTACGTGTTCGTTTACATCAGTCTAGTCTATTCTAGAGACTAGTCGCTAGATTTGGAGTTTTTAAGTAATTTAGCGACAGAATTTCAAAGATAGCGACTAGTGAATTTTCTAGAGATTTTAGGAGCCATTTCAAGACAATTCTGGCGAATTTTAATTTATTACTTGATAAAAATAGCATTGCACTTCGCATAATCGCGCGGGCGCGTGATGCATTATATTAATCTATGCATTTGCTAAGTAATAGCATCTAAGTGCATGGCTGATTCACACGTGTGAAGAATGAGTTCATACTATTTTCGGAAGGCTTATCAGAGACCGATCATCTCACTCACATACTTTCTGTGGGGGAATAGAGATGTGTAATTTTTAGCCTTGTAGCCTCGTATAGCAACAGTCTGGTTTAGAGACAATAAGTGTTATATACGATAGTATTCCTGTATTGCGAAGGACACGTAGAATAAGCAGTTTTGACCAATTGTATCTCCTGATTTTTCCTGATTTTCAGATCAATCTCCCGATTTTTGGTTCTGTAAAGTTGGCAGATATGCTAATATTCTCGAGATAATTGGGTCGAATCCTAGCACAGTCGGTTGGCGTTTAAGTGTGTTCAAATTGAGTCTCGTCTTCATGATTCATGCCGATGTACGGTGATCCGTGTGGAAAATTTACTGGCATTTTCAAAACACCTGTTCACGCAAATATTCCAGTGTTTTTTTAAACATCCGTAAATAATTGAAGGAGCATTAAACATAATGAATAATAATAATAATAATAATAATAATAATAATAATAATAATAATAATAATAATAATAATAATAATAATAATGTAACTAGAAAACAGTATATCACAAACATTAGTGAATCTCCGTGTGCACTGCACTTGGAGCAAGGAAGTATCAAGAAAACCAACAGGTTTAAGTACCTCGGAGAATGGGTGGCACCTAATCCCTCCGAAGGAGTAGCATTATCAACGCGAGTTAATAAGCTAGAACTGGTATACCAGCTGACCAAGAACGCCTACAATAAAAAGGGTCTCTCCCGAAACACTCAAATGAAGCACTATCAGTCAGTCATCCGTCCTGAAGCCTTATATGCTTCAGAAGGTCTAATATTCAACAGGAAGGGACTCACGGACAAGTTCGAAATCCAGGAGAGAAAAATGTTGAAGATATTGGGACCAGTCAAGGAAGGGAAATAATACAAAAGGCGCCCCAACCAAGAGCTCTACAAATACTGTGAAAAAAATCACGGACGTGGCCAGAAGGAGACGCCTAACATTTTGTGGACACGTGTATGATGCCAGAGTGACCAACCAGCTTCTCGTTTACTGGCAAAAGAACAAGACCAAGCCACCATGGTTGATAGAAGTAAACAAAGCTCTGCAGGAACTGGGAGAAACAGAAAGAGACTTAAAAGACCGGACATCTTTCAGGAGAATGCTTAAACACAAAAGGTTTCAGGACAGACCTCTAAGAAGGAAGACAGGTTCCCTGTGGACAAAGGAGAGTAAGGTACAACGCAGCCAGAGGATGCGCAATTATTCGGCAAACATCAAAGCCCACCCCACACGCAATAGTTGAATATCGTGGTCCTAGTCAGCCTATACGAAACAAGAATAATAATAAGAAGAAAACTTTTAAAGCTTTTCAGTTTGTCGAAAACACTAACTATAACACATACAACACTGTAACATACCCGTAGAAACCACACTATTATACAAAGAATGACATGTTTCGTTCCTGCAAGTACATCATCAGATTCTGTCAAATCTCACTTTTTTAATTAATGAAAATTGTTTAGAAATGTCGAAACATTTACGTTTATATTCTGTTTATATCCTTTAATACCTGAAATTTAGGTCCTCATAGTCGAAGTCGTTGGTTTTAATTTTCAACGGTTAGAAGAAGTAATACGTGGTTGACAGCCGTTAAGGATTTACGAAGGTAGTCCTCTTCGTTTCGGTGTTTTCTAAATTCGTACGTTCATGATCACTAGTTGGTTCATTCCAAGCTATGCGTTATGTGTTAATGTCATATTTGGAGCACGGCCGACTGGATCTCTCGCTGCGCTCCTTGTTAGCTAGAGCGACGCATCAAGTCGGCCGTGATTGGGGAGCTTATGTTGTCAGCTCCCGCTTGGAGCGCTGTGCCAGCATACAGCGAGCCACCTGGTGACAAACGAGTGTAACACCACAATTCACCAACGGTAAAATATTCTTGAATTTAAACCCTCGTTATTGTAGAAGACTTTCTCAGGAACAGTCGAGATTTTCTTCTGAAGACGCGGAGCAAATTTTCTCTGCGAAACGTAGAGAGGTTCACCTTGTTTTCTCGACACAGCATAAGCCCAAACGCCCATATCATGTCTATAAAAAGCAAATTTAAAGAATGAAAATAAATGAATTTTCTGAAATATGTTGCTGTGCTGTTCATTTCAAATCCTCTGTTAAAAAAGAAATCAAACTTCTATCCTGAAATCTAGATATTTTTTAAAATTTATATGCTTAAGCTCTGGCACGAAATATTTATAGGCACTATTGTTTATGTACAGATTTAACACTGCTCTATCACCCCCCAGTCTTATTGCATATCCTTCATAGTCTTGAATTTCACTCTTTTACCGTTCTCTCTACGTCAGTGAACGGCAGTTATGCTAATACTAGATATTTTCTTGTTTTCAGTCATCATGAAGCAGAACACGATGGTGTGTCAGTTCGCTTCGCCGCTCGATGTGGATACTCACAACAAACCAGAGGTGAGTGTATCAGATTTAGTTTTACGCGTCGCAGTCTTGTAGGACGAAAACGGGCTGGTAGCCTGTGTTGATCATTATTTAATAGTAATTACTACAGTCCGAAAGTTCAGGCTAAAATAGGCAGGCAAGTAAGCGCTTGATTGATTTTCCGTGAGTGGATCAGAGACCATGACAATGTCGTATGTTTTCAAAGCTTTTTGATAGAAGGTTATCATAAGCTAGCTTTATTTCAAATACAAATGGTTCATTGTACAGTTGGTGAATTTGCTGGAATGTGCCGTGTGGTTGTGGAATATTCAATCAATCAATCAATCAATACTGATCTGCATTTAGGGCAGTCGCCCAGGTGGCAGATTCCCTATCTGTTGCTTTCCTAGCCTTTTCCGAAATGATTTCAAAGAAATTGGAAATTTATTGAACATCTCCCTTGGTAAGTTATTCCAATCCCTAACTCCCCTTCCTATAAATGAATATTTGCCACCGTTTGTCCTCTTGAATTCCAACTTTATCTTCATATTGTGATCTTTCCTACTTTTATAGACGTCATTCAAACCTATTCGTCTACTAATGTCATTCCACGCCATCTCTCCGCTGACAGCTCGGAACATACCACTTAGTCGAGCAGCTCTTCTTCTTTCTCTCAATTCTTCCCAACCCAAACATTGCAACATTTTTGTAACGCGCGTGCCTGGAACGTCGTGTGTGCTATATAAAGGAGCTCCTAGCCTGTCCAGACGCCCACTGACCCCGGTGTCCAGCTCCAGAATACACCCTACGTCGAGCACGGAGGCTACTCCTCTTGAAAATGTGCTTCGGCCAGGTGGACTGAATTTCTGGCAGTAAGAGGTCTCACCTCGGGTCACCGCTCCTCGTGCCTGTTCCGCTGTCCATGTCTAGTCTTACCATTATATGCTACTATCATTCCCTAGCTAATGCAAGCTCCCATTATCAACTTAGTTTCGCTAAGTAGGAACTCTTCAGTCATTGAACTTACGTTAATGAACTCAGACACTTCAACAAGGAAGGATTCTCTGAGATATTTACGTCAGTGCTTCTGATAGTTTTCGACTATCAAGAACTTTTCATGTCACAAGGACTATCTTTCCAAGATAGTAGTGAACGTGAATACTCCAACGTGTATATAGTGTACAAAGACAGACTCTTTCTCCAAATTCATAGTTCATTTTGCTTCGAGATAACTTTCAGTTTTGTTAGTGTAAATATTGTAATTTTACATGTGAAGCAAATAAAGAAGTTGTGTTTTTTGTAAACCCAACCTTGTTTACAACAACTAAAAGAAATGGATCCATTGATATAGTTAAGATTTTAAAGAAGACACGCATCGACTGTAGTCACTATGGGCAGTGCGCAGTGTGAATCAGCAGATGATCCACTCTCAAATCGAGGTCAAAAGGCATTGAAATTCCGTTAATAATTTGGTATTCATCATGCAGTTATTGGAGTTAAATGCTAACCACTGTAGTTCTTGACAACTCTCTCCACGCGCCAAACCACATAACTCCACACATAACAGTGTTAGGTAAAGAGACTCGAGCAATGTGATGGGTTAGATATGCCATGTCGACATCGTTTCCTTGCAGCGACAGTCGACTTTCCTACATGGCGTTGTTGCGTCCACTGTCTTACATCTTCTTCTGTATGTATTAGTCATGAGTGACAACTACCCCGCACGAATGGAGAATATACCAGACAAATGGAAATATACACATAGGAGTGAGGAGGGCAAGGCGATGTGGAATGTACAGTCGGAAACAAAAGCCTACATACAGTGAGTCAAAATGAAACTCATACACTAGAGGAAAGCTTGTTTATTTGGATTCAATAAAAAAATATAACCATTAGTTTTTTTATTATTGTTCTGGTTTAACAAATATACATTTCTCTACTAAGGTACAAAGTAAATCTACTCCTATTTCGTATTCTTACAAATAAAATGAATACATTATTCTTAAACGTGCATGAAACAGGTAATTGTTTTGTTAGTGGATTTACGTCGCACCCACACAGATAGGTCTTATGACGACGATGGCATAGGAAACGCCTAGGAGTTGGAAGGAAGCGGCCGTGGCCTTAATTAAGGTACAGCCCCAGCATTTGCCTGGTGTGAACATGGGAAACCACAGAAAAGCATCTTCAGGGCCGCCGACAGTGGGATTCGAACCCACTATCTCCCGGATACAAGCTCACAGCCGCGCGCCCCTGACCGCACGGTCAACTCGCCTGGTGAAACAGGTCAAAGTAAAACTCAAACACCTTCAAGTAGTTACTGACTGATCTAATAACACAATGTTTTTAACAATCAGTACTTTGTAGGGTACCGTTTAGTACTTTTCACGGCTCTGTCCGACTCGTTGGCTGAACGGTTAGCGTACTGGTCTTCGGTTCAGAGGGTCCCGGGTTCGATTCCCGGCCGGGTCGGGGATTTTAACCTTAATTGGTTAATTCCAATGGTACGGGGTCTGTGTGTGTGTGTGCGTGTGTGTGTAGTCTTCATCATTTCATCCTCATCACGACGCGCAGGTCGCCTACGGGAGTCAAATAGAAAGACCTGCAACTGGCGAGCCGAACCCGTCCTGGGATATCCCGGCACTAAAAGCCATACGACACATTCCATTTTTTCACGGCTCTTAAACGGTTAAACATAGATTGTATAAACTTTTCGCAATCGTCGCCATAAGACCTATCTGTGTCGGTGCGACGTAAAGCCCCTAGCAAAAAAAAAAAAAAAAAAACCTTTTCGCAATAAGATGGATCTGTTTTCTTCCATTCTTCACATAAAGCTATTTTCAGATCATCTTTGTTCGAAATCTGGTGTTTTCTTATCGCTACTTCCAAGTAATGCCATACATTTTCTATCACATTTAACTCTGGTGACTGTGGAGTTGTCTCGAATACTTGAAGGCAATTATACAGTAGCCATATCCGTACTTTATGAGCTTTGCGCTTCGGGTTGTTATCTTGGTAATACTTAAATCGATCAAGTATTCCAAGCCTTTGAGAACCAGATCGTAAATATTCTTTCAGTATATTTAGATACACCTGCTGATCTGTGGTCTCACCAATAAAAGTCAACTCTCCTGGTCCACTAGCTGACATGCACCCCCGGACAGTTACACTACCTCCACCATGTTTGACACTTGGACGTAGATTGTTAGATTTCAACTCCTCGTTTGGTTTTCTCCAGATATTAACCTTTCCATGTGATCCGAAGAGATTGTATTTGCTTTAATCTCCAAAAATAACGGTCTTCCAGAAGTCAACATCTTTTTTCTGTATACTCCTTACCGAAGCTCAACCTTTTCTTCCTATTAATCTTGCCAACAAATGGTTTTCTCTAGCTATTCGTCTATGGCTATTACTTTTCCTTAGGATGAGTCGAATAGCTTCTGGATATTCTCTCTTCTTGGTATGTTACTCAGCCATCACAGCCAGTTTCGGTGTACTAATCGCTGGATTTTTCTTCACTTGTCTTACTATTCAACGTTCCTCCCCGAGGTTGAACATTTTTCTCCCACTCACTTTGTCTGTATATTCAAAGCTGCGTGTACTTTTATATTTCTTTATAACGCACTGTACAGTTGCATGACTCCTGTTCATTGGTTTACACATTTCTCGGAGTGATTTTCTTATGGTGAAAAATCATTAGTTATCTTTCTTCTTTCGAAGATGCCCTCTTTGACGCTCCATGATAGCACCGGAACTTGTCTGTACTTCCCAACTCTCCATAACAAACTGAATGTCGTGTCGAAACACAGACATGCAGCATTTGTACTGCCCCCTTATCTGCCCATGAAGGACTTTATGAGTTTCATTTTGAAGTACCCCAGCAAGATACAGCGGTTATATCTTGCTAAGTTAGGGGATGAGTTAACTAGCCTGTGGTGATTTGAAAATTCAAGACATACCTTTATTGTTCCACACATAAAATGCGAACATAAATATTGTCCACATTTCTATTCATAAACACATACTAGTTACAGTGGTGAATGAGTTTCAGTTTGACTCACTGTACATCTCAAAATTCCATGTAAATGTAAACGAAACAGAACACTGTACTTATCTGCACCTATAAAATAAAATGACAGACTTAGAGATGCATTATGACGTTATTAAGTAAGTGTAGATCTAAAGGCAATAGAGTGTCATTTATTTTCGAAACGAAACAAATGTTCAGGAACAAAAGTGAATACAGTATACACTTTAAATTTTTCACTGTCATATTAGGTTCAGTGCTTTGTCTTCCCTCCTATTTATCACTGTGATGGATGCCATAATAAAGGCACTAACAAGGAAGGAGCAGCAGGACTTGCAAGCTTTCATCTTTGCAGACGACGTGGTGAGATCTGGGGTAAAACCGAAAAATGATGTGGAGGAAAAGCTGCAGAAATGGAGTCCAGAGTTTAAGAGATATGATTTAAATATCAACAAAGCTAAGACGGTGGTGATGAAGTTTCAGAGGGGAGAGGACAAACTACAGATCAAAGTAAATGACACCAAATCAAATGACAGTGTTCCAACGTTTAAGTACTTGGGTAGTATAGTATCAAAAATCAACCTTGCAAAATATGAGGTGGACAGTCGAATTAGCAAGGCAACTCAATTTTACCACCAAGTAAGACAACTGCTGTGGGATAAACAAGTAATATTAAAAGCAAGGATGGAATTATATAAATCATAATATACTACCAACGTTAACGAGACAACACAACTCAAAACTCAGGGCTGCAGAAATGAAGTTCTACGCACCATGATACGGAAGACCAGGAAGGTCAAGTTCAGGAATGAAGAAGTTCGAGAGGAGTTGGGAATAGGAGACTCCCTACTACAGAGGATGCAGAAAGCAAGACTGAAGTGATTTGGCCATGTAAGAAGGATGAGTGCAGGCAGGACTGGAAGAAGAGAATATGAAAGAGAAGTAAAAGGAAAAAGACTAGTGGACAGTCCCAGAGGAAAATGGACCGATCTGGTGAAGAAAGATGTCGAGGAGAGAGGACAAGATTGGGAGAAGGTTACGAGAGAACAGTGGTTCATGGACAAAGACGGAGGGGGCTCGTGTACCACATCCGGGCAACTGGAGTTGGTCAATGATGATGATGATGATGATGATATTAGGTTTAGTAGTTTGTGTTTTCACCTTTTGCGGCTGTCACAGTTTCCAAACGCCAGGGCATCGATTTCACTAGGTTTTTGGTGATTTCTGGTGAAATGTTATTCCATTCTGTTCTAATGACAAGTTTCAAATAGATTTTTTTCTCTTGATGGGATATTTTCGAATCCTCGTATGATGTTCTTCCCAATGGTGTTCAATAGTGTTCATGTCAGGGAACTGGGGAGGCGAATGCAATTTCTTGGGAACATTGTAAAACAGCCATTCTTTCATTACAGCGGTATGTTTAGAGTCGTTATCTGTTTGAAAGACCCAGTCATTTCTTAGTCCCAGTTTTTCAGCACACTGTTTCAGATTTTCCTTTAATATATTCAGATACTTCCATTTATCTATTTTATTTTCGTGTCTTTCAGAACTCACGAATGTCAAAATTCACGCATTTCAAGACGAGGATTAGTAAGAGTAGGTTTGTTTACCTGGACCACTCTCGATGACATCAAGCAGAATAACTGACTAAAGATCAGTGTTATACTTGCAGAATTTGGTCTGTGGTAGGATGATAATTCCTGTTCCTTTTCTTCTTTGTCTTGAATAGCCACTGAACTTATTTGATGTGTACAATTCTTATATTAAGTTAAAGGCCATACGGAATAACTTGCTCTGCTATTGAAATGGCATTATTAAAGTCGAGTCTAGATGGACTGGCTATATAGCAAAAAGAGGAGGATAATAATAATACACAGGGATACAGGGTACTATATCTTGTCGCCAGTGTGATTCATCAGGGCATTTAACTACCAAACAGACAAGACCGAATCACATATAAAAGAGGTTATTAGTCATATTAGTAGAGTTACACTGCTAGTTTGCTTTCCCAAAGGAAATGAACGAGTGACTGTGCCAGTTGAACTGTAGGGGTATATAATAGACAAGAGACATTCAATGCCAATTGAAAACCCCATTTCATTAATTTCTGAAGAAAGTTGTTCCGCTGATGATTGAATTTCTCACACTGGAACAAAATATGGTTGGTAGTGCCGACTTTTTTTACCACATTCACAGATACTCGAATCGATCACCTTTATTCTAAATAAATGTTGAGGGGTACAGGCATGATTGAGTCTTAATATTATCGTGGTTATTTGTCGTCCTGCGAAGGAGCCGGTAGAAAACCAGAGATGCTTGGGAATAGTCTGCAAAATATCAAATACATGCTTCCCCTTATACTGAGACTCACGTTTCCAGTTTGCAATCCAAAGCTTCCACAACTGTTCCACCACTTTTCTCCATAAATCTAAGAAGGGTACTGCTAAATGATACGCCAAGCCATATCCATTAGCAGATTCATTAGCTAGTTTATCTGCTTGTATATTGCCCGTATTTTCTATATGACTTGGAATCCACAAAAATATTACTTTGACATTAATAATTTCTAAATCGTAACTTATTTTTCGAATGTTTTGAATATACTGATTTATAGGGTTTCCAGTATGAAGTAAAGAGAAAAGTGTTCTAATTGAGTCCGCGCAATTCCTTTATCCTAGAGTATTTTATAAACAATGTCAATAATACTTGCCTTATAGCAAAGATCTCCGCAGTATACGTGGTTAGGAAAATTGCTTTGCTACTTGTAAATATGGGGAATAAAAAGCTGCAATTACACCTATGTTTTGATCCATCCTTACAAAATGATACGAAAGAACAATACCTACATGGGCTGAAGGTCACCACGCACCTGCGGTTATCGCAGGCATCTGCTCTCCGGGGTCGTGAATTTTGAGATATATTAGAATGTTAATTTAGCTGTTGTAATCGTGAGTTTTGTTACTATTTTCTACTAATTTTAGCCCGTGCGTTCTGAGACGTAACCTTTATTTTCAATGAACACTGAATTGCCCTCCCCAGCACTGGACGTGCAACCCCAGACAAGAACGTTCCCACCACTATATTTCAGTTTCACTGACGGAACACAAGATTTTTCTCTTGGAGGCTTTAATAATTAGTTTCTATCCATACTTTCTGCTTTCCATTGCACTGTAATAAAGGAAAGAAGTATTTACTGTTCGGGAGGACGTCACAAGCGGAGATATCAAAACAAACAACATACAGTAAAGGTTCTCCAAGAAATTATGGAATAAGTGGATGTATGTACGTACACTTTTGTTTCCGACTGTATAAATAATGCTCTCACCTCATGTGGGTGGGGGACACAGACGAAGAATACACCCAGAAGGCGACTAAAGGGGGCGACGAAGGGATGGTGGAATTGGAACCATGAGATTAGTTGTGATTAGTACCATTGTGTTAGGAACACCATCGGATGGGAAACTAACGAAAGTATCAGTTTCATTTGGGCAACCCTTCCTTATATATTAGTAAGTATTTGAGTGGTGGTGGTGGTGGTGATTATTGTTTTAAGAGGAAGTATAATTAGACAACCATAGTCGGATTTTTGAAGGGCGGAAAAAAAAAAGTCCATTCGACACTCCATGTCGTACGATGTCGGCATGTAAAAGATCTCTGGTGACACATTTGGTGTTTACCCTACAAAATTCATTAAATCTCAGCCATAGACGCCCAAGAGAGTTTCGGTTTACCCGGTCTGTCATCTAGTGGGGGCCTAGAGTAAAATGGAACGTCGAAATTGACGAGCAGACAGCCAGATGGCGTCAAATTGAAATGTCTGCACACGGTAGCTGAGGCCATACGATTATTATTATTTTTTTTATCCTCTATATAATACTAATCTGAGAGAAAAAATGGAAGGGATCCGGCACTTTGAAAAATGAAGGTATCGGCCAAAGAAAGACAAGGGGCACGAAGGGCGTGAAAATGAAAGACTTAGGCCTCGAGTGCCCTAATACTGCCGGGGTTTGAAAAGAACAAGAGTTGACCGAGGGAGGCCCGATAGGATAGATGAAAGTGAGGAGGGGAAGTAATGCCAGGACTCAGCTAAGGGCCCCGTGGTCGCCAACCCACGCTCTCAAGGTGAGAGCCCATGGGACCCCTTTTAGTCGCCTCTTACGACAGGCAGATAATACCGCCCCCACCCACAGGGGGTTAAGGGTTTGAGGGAAACATCTTAGCTGACTCACTCTGTATAAATGCAGTACGCCGCTAGAACGATGTCGGAATATTCTTCTCTCCAGTTTTCTTCAGCCTATCACATCATTAACTTGTAGAGATTCCTCTCGTAATTGCGAAGCCTTACGCCACTCGATTCGCACAAACACACATTTCCAATTAACGGGGCACACGCTTGTTTACCACAGCAATTTATTTGAATTAATTACATTTGGAAGACCAAGAAACGTTGACGAATCAGTTTCCAGTAACAATTATTCAATAATCTCATTCTCGGCATCGTCAGTAAAGTCATAACTGAGCTGAGGATATTTCCTAATATGTATCAGTTCCTGCAGTTGCTCATTGTGCGGAGTAAGGTCAGAATTCCCCTTTAGGACAAAATACCATAACAGGCATTTTATATTTATTTTATATGGTGTAACTCAGGCTAAGAAGCCTACTGTTATGCCAAACCATCTTATATGTGCTACATTGTACAAACTAGACACACCTAAGGTTCCTAATTGCATATTATTATTATTATTATTATTATTATTATTATTATTATTATTATTATTTAATATCCAAAAACAATACAAGAACCCTATTTTATCAGAGGCATATTACAATTATAGTTTAAACTCTTAACAAATAGATCTTCTTATAAATTTAATTTACAGAAGAATTTGTTAATGAATGTGAGAAACTGCACATAACATTGTCTCTTGAGTACATGATACAGTGGTTCAGAAAATTCCAGGTTATAACCATTCAGGTGGCATTGTAAACAACATCTTCTCATTTCAAACACTGGACACTGAAATATCAAATCATGCACTGTCTGAACTGATCCACAAAAGCAAAAGCAACCGTCCGTAACATTCAGTTTAAAGCGTTGTAAATAATATTTAATTTTTTTATGACCAATTAAATTTTGAGTTAAAAGAAAGTTCGGCAGTAATGATTTACACAGTATTCGATTTTGAACTTCTGGAAAAAGTATTTCTCGCGTAACAGATCCTTTCAAACTGTTGTTGTTTGAGTCATCAGTCCATAGACTGGTTTGATGCAGTTCTCCATGCTACCCTATCCCGTGCTAACCTTTTCATTTCTACGTAACTATTGCATCCTACATCTGCTCTAATCTGCTTGTCATATTCATACCTTGGTCTACCTCTACCGTTCTTACCACCTACACTTCCTTCAAAAACCAATTGCACAAGTCCGGGGTGTCTTAAGATGTGTCCTATCATTCTATCTCTCCTTCTCGTCAAATTTGGCCAAATCGATCTCCTCTCACCAATTCGATTCAGTATCTCTTCATTCGTGATTCGATCTATCCATCTCACCTTCAACATTCTTCTGTAACACCACATTTCAAAAACTTCTATTCTCTTTCTTTCTGAGCTAGTTATCGTCCATGCAATGCCACGCTCCACACGAAAGTCTTCAAAAACATTTTTCTGATTCCGATATCAATGTTTGAAGTGAGCAAATTTCTTTTCTTAAGAAAGCTCTTCCTTGCTTGTGCTAGTCTGCATTTTATGTCCTCCTGCCATCGTTAGTTATTTTACTACCCAAGTAACAATATTCATCTACTTCCTTTAAGACTTCATTTCCTAATCTAATGTTTCCTACATCACCTGCCTTCGTTCGACTGCACTCCATTACTTTTGTTTTGGACTTATTTATTTTCATATGATACTCCTTACCCAAGACTTTATCCATACCATTCAGCAACTTCTCGAGATCTTCTGCAGTCTCAGATAAAATAACAATATCATCGGCAAATCTCAAGGTTTTGATTTCCTCTCATTGGACTGTGATTCCCTTTCCAAATTTCTCTTTGATTTCCTTTACTGCCTGTTCTATGTAAACATTGAAAAGGAGAGGGGACAAACTGCAGCCTTGCCTCACTCTTTTCTGGATTGCTGCTTCTTTTTCAAAGCCCTCGATTCTTATCACTGCAGACTGATTTTTATACAGATTGTAGATAATTCTTCATTCTCGGTATCTGATACCTATCATCTTCAAAATCATAAATAGCTTGGTCCAATCAACATTATCGAATGCCTTTTCTACACTACATTTCCATAAAATATTCCAGTGATGTAAAATATATTGCCTGATTTGTTTTTGAACATAACATATTGGAGATTTATGGTTTGGCATATCCAAAAGAGACGTAGCAGCTGATTTAGTTAATGAGTCTGCTTTTTTCATTACCAGTAAACCCAGTGTGACCTCTAATCCAAGAGGTACAGATGTGAGAACACTCCTGAGCTATTGCTGTTATATTGACAGCTATTGTATTTAAGTCCTATTTATCGTTTACTGAGTTCAATGCAGCTTGTGAATCACTACTGTTGTTAGTTTTGCACCATTGCAACGCACACTTTAAGGCCCAAAGTTCTGCCTGAAAAATTGAGTAGTTGGGAGAAAGTTTACACTGAGCTGCAAATATTTCAGCATCGTTCTGATAGCTACAAATGCACAGCCAACACTGTGCTAGTTGGATATAATGAATTATGAAATTAAATTTAAATAATAGTTATAAACGAAAGGTAAATTTCTGAGAGTTACTATAAAGAAACATTACATTATATACAATTTCTTAATTCTAAGTACAGTACCATTTACAACATCTCTTTTCAAATACATTCCTACTATGTATGTCTTTAATTATAGTCGGAAGGCAGTAATGGTGATTATTGTTTTAAGAGGAAGTACAATTAGGCAACCATCCTTTACATAACACTAATCAGAGAGCGAAAAAGTGGAAGGGATCCGAAAATGAAGATATTGGCCAAAGAAAGGTAAGGGCCACGAAGGGCGTGAAAATTGAAGACTTCTTCTTTTTCTTCAAGTGTCATCTCCTCTCAGAAGGTCGGCTACCATCATAGAGATTCTTGCTGTAGATGATGCAGTGCAAAACATCTCAACAGTGGACCAGTTGATCCAAGTTTTCAGATTATCAGGCCAAGAAATGCGTCTTCTTCCTGGTCTTGATGATGATGCTGCTTGTTGTTTAAAGGGGCCTAACATCGAAGATCATCGGCCCCTACTTCCTGCTCTTCTTTTGCCATGTATCTTCCCTTGAATGGCCAGCTGCAGTAGATGATATGTCTCTCCTCGCATCACATGACCGAGATACTGGAGCTTTCTGATATTGACAGTATTTAATATTTCCCTTCTCTTTCCCATTCGCCTCACTACCTCATCGTTTGTGACCTTATCTGTCCAACTCAATCGCAGTATCCTTCTGTACGTCCATAGCTCAAATCCCTAGGCCTTGAAAACATAGTATAGGGTTTGGAAAAGAACAAGAGTTGACCAACCACGAACCTGCTACGCAGGGATGATCCAATTAGAACCACGAAACTACTTGTTATCAGTACCATCACGCAGGGAACACCATGGGTCGCATTTACATGCGCGTAGTACCACTATGTTAGGTACGCAATAGGTTTGTGATTAGTAGCGACAGTGTGTGAGTCAGGATGGGGGTCCTGCAGTACCTGTGATTCGTACCCCTATATGAGCGACACCATGGTTCTGCCTTACCTATGCTCATTTCCCACTATATGAGGAATTCCACGGGATAGTACGGGTCCCTGTGGTTAGTCCACTTATGTGAGGAACGCCATAGGTTTGCGTTGCCTTTATAGGTTTGCGTTGCCTGCAGATAGCGCCGCAATGTGCGAAACACCATAGGTCTGTGTTACATGTGTGCATTACATTACCTGTGAATAGTACCATAATGTGTGGAATACCGCGAGTCTCCGCTACTTTTGATTAGTACCGCAACATTACACATAGCATGGTTCTACTTTCCTAGCGATAAATACCATTATGAGGGGCTGATGACCTGGATTTTGGACCCGTTTCGACTATACGCACAATCGATTCAGCATCGTACTATAGAAGCAGTCCCTTGGTCGGTAATACGATTGTTTTGTGCCAGCTTCTGTGCATGTGAGGCACTGTGGGTCGGATCCACTGATCGTTTTAAATTCATCTCCATCCATTCATTCTTCGTCCTCATGCTTTGAATTCTGGTCAGTGGAGGATTTTGGAATTTTAAGTTGCCATTTCATTTCGTACCATTAGGGGCCGATGATCTCGATGTTAGGCCCCTTTAAACAACAAACATCAATCATCAGTCAATCAGAGTTGACCAAGAAAAGTCGGATAGGACAGATGAAAATGACGAGCCTGGCACAATCATGGCAGTGGGAGCAATGCTAGGACTCGACTCAGCTAAGGGCCCCGACGCTCATAAGTTGAGAAGCCTGTTGCAGTAAAACTGGTAACTCGTGTTGTAAAGGTGGGGACTCTTGTAGTTCTACAAATGACTGATTCAGTTGGGAAGCACTTTCTATTTGATCGCTTACTTTTTGTTTGATGCTGTTTTCTAGTTCAATGTACCTGCCTAGACACATTAGTTGAAGTTGTTCACGATCTTGACCACTTCCAAGAACCACCTCCTTCATTCTACGAGAAGACGAGCAGTCAGTAGATCTTGTCATCCGTTTTATGAGATACTGGCCTGTTTTATCGTGTTTCAAAATATTTTTTTTACAGTATTTGTTTGTTTCTTTCTTTATCTGTTTACACTCCAGGATCGGTTTTTCCCTCGGATTCAGCGAGGGATCCCACCTCTTCCGCCTCAAGGGCAGTGTCCTGGAGCGCGAGACGTTGGGTCGGGGATACGATTGGGGAGGAGGACCAGTACCTTACCCAGGCTGCCTCACCTGCAGTGCTGAACAGGGGCCTTGTGGAGAGATGGGAAAATTGGAAGGGATAGACAAGGAAGAGGGAAGGAAGCGGCCGTGGCCTTAAGTTAGTCATTTGCGTGGAGGAGAAGCGGGAAACCATGTAAAACCACTTTGAGCATGTCTGAGGTGGGAATCGAACCCACATCTACTCAGTTGACCTCCCGAGACTGAGTGGACCGCGTTCCAGCCCTCGTACCACTTTTCAAATTTCGTGGCAGAGCCGGGAATCGAACCCGGGCCTCCGGGGGTGGCACCTAATCATGCTAACCACTGCTCCACAGAGCAGACCAGTATTTGTTTTTCATTTTTATGTTATTCTTGACTGATTTTTGAATTCTTAGTTCTATCTTAGTCTGTTTTTATGTATTTTAATGAGTTTTTAAAAACTTTTGAGTGAAAAATATAATTTCATTCAAAGGCAATGGCTTATCCCATTTTAATACATTTTAATCTATTCTTAAATAATTTTATGATGGGTAAATTTGAATTATTAATGTATTTCTTTTCCTCTCGTACCATTAGGGGTCGATGACCTACATGTTAGACCCTTTTAAACAACAAGCAGAATAGAATCCCCCAGTTTTGCATCTCTGAAACTGGATAGGGAGTGATCATTTTTTGTAATCCAAAATGTCTTTTGTTACATGCATTCTTTTCCTAATTACTATGTATATCTGTAACTATATTAAACATTACAATTAATTCAACTTATTAACTATTTCCATCCAATTTCTAAATTGTAGTGTCTAAAAATTAATTAATTAACTTATTTATTTATTTGTTTGTTTGTTTGTTTGTTTGTTTGTTTGTTTGTTTGTTTGTTTGTTTGTTTGTTTGTTTGTTTGTTTGTTTGTTTGTTTGTTTGTTTGTTTGTTTGTTTGTTTGTTTGTTTGTTTGTTTGTTTGTTTGTTTGTTTGTTTGTTTGTTTGTTTGTTTGTTTGTTTGTTTGTTTGTTTGTTTGTTTGTTTGTTTGTTTGTTTGTTTGTTTGTTTGTTTGTTTGTTTGTTTGTTTGTTTGTTTATTTATTTATTTATTTATTTATTTATTTATTTATTTATTTATTTATTTATTTATTTATTTATTTATTTATTTATTTATTTATTTATTTATTTATTTATTTATTTATTTATTTATTTATTTATTTATTTATTTATTTATTTATTTATTTATTTATTTATTTATTTATTTATTTATTTATTTATTTATTTATTTATTTATTTATTTATTTATTTATTTATTTATTTATTTATTTATTTATTTATTTATTTATTTATTTATTTATTTATTTATTTATTTATTTATTTATTTATTTATTTATTTATTTATTTATTTATTTATTTATTTATTTATTTATTTATTTATTTATTTATTTATTTATTTATTTATTTATTTATTTATTTATTTATTTATTTATTTATTTATTTATTTATTTATTTATTTATTTATTTATTTATTTATTTATTTATTTATTTATTTATTTATTTATTTATTTATTTATTTATTTATTTATTTATTTATTTATTTATTTATTTATTTATTTATTTATTTATTTATTTATTTATTTATTTATTTATTTATTTATTTATTTATTTATTTATTTATTTATTTATTTATTTATTTATTTATTTATTTATTTATTTATTTATTTATTTATTTATTTATTTATTTATTTATTTATTTATTTATTTATTTATTTATTTATTTATTTATTTATTTATTTATTTATTTATTTATTTATTTATTTATTTATTTATTTATTTATTTATTTATTTATTTATTTATTTATTTATTTATTTATTTATTTATTTATTTATTTATTTATTTATTTATTTATTTATTTATTTATTTATTTATTTATTTATTTATTTATTTATTTATTTATTTATTTATTTATTTATTTATTTATTTATTTATTTATTTATTTATTTATTTATTTATTTTGTCGTAGACGTTAACAGTGTTACATAGTCTAGGACAAACATGTATCTTACCCCCTAAGTTGCATTACTTACTTACTTTTGTGCCACAAGTCTGTATAAAGTTATCCTATAATTACAGCATACATGTTGCACGAATTGAATGAATGAATGATTTCATGATTAGTATGATCGAACTCGAGTTGTTTTGATTGGAAATGTTGCATGAATGGTTGAATGAATGATTTCCTGATTGAATTGAAACAACAAGCATCATCGTCATCATGATTGCATCCTGACCAAATTTAAGGTGGACCTTTTCGGTTTCCTGCTCGTCACTGAGCCAGCCGTTTTGTTTCTGTTATGTAGTTAATATGATATTCTCTGTCCGCAGGCTGTGGTACTTGAAGGCAAGTACTGGAAGCGCAAACTGGCCGCGGTCACAGCAGAGTACAAGAAATGGCGCATGTTTTATCGGAACCGCATCATGGGGTGGAACTCCAAGGATGGCTCAGACGTGGTAAGCCCTCTCCTATCACACATGATTCCTGGGATCATCATAATGTGTTCTTACTAACCTAGTCTGGCCGTAAATACTGTTAACAATGTGTGGAGTAGAGGAGTAACATTTATTAATACCAGCAGTTTTAGGTACCGGTAAACTTATTATTTATTTTTAATTTGTATTTATTTTATTTATTAACAAATACATGAAACTAATACCATTTGCAATGTCAGGACAAAAAACCTAGCCTATAAAATAAATACAACTGCATTACGAATCTGATGATAATGTTGTTTGGGTCATCAATCCATAGACTGGTTTATTGCAGCCCTCCATGGGACCCTATTCTGTGCTAACCTTTTCATTTCTACGTAACTACTACATCGTACATCTACTGTAATCTGTCACTCGTATTCATACTTGGTGTACCTCTCTGCTGGTTTTACAGCCTGCACTTCCCTCAGAAACCAACTGAACCAGTCCTGGGTGTCTTAAGATGTGTCCCCTCTCTTCTTCTGGACAAATATAGCCAAATCATTCTCTATCACCGATTTTGTTCCGTATTTCTTCATTCGTGATTTGATCTATCCATCGTTCAGTATCCCTTTGTAACACCACATTTCAAAAGCTTCTATTCCCTTCCTTTCTAGCTTTTGCTAGTCTGCATTTTATGTCCTCCTTACTTCTGCCTTCATTAGTTATTCTAGTACCCAAGTAACAATATTAATCTCCTTCCTTTCTCTTCTCTCTGGTAGTGGCTTAAGGTATGAAAATGGGAAACCACGGAAAACCATCCTCAAGGCTGATAACAGTGGGATTCGAACCCACTATCTCCCGGATGCACACTCACAGCTGCGTGCCCACGTGCCCCTGACCGCACGGCTCCACTTCCTTTAGGACTTCATTTCCTAATATAATATTTCCTACATCACCTGACTTGGTTTGACTGTACTTCTTTACTTCTGTTTTGAATTTGCTTATTTTCATCATAAAAATTCGCTATGAAGACTCATCTCACTTCATACCCAACCTCAGGGAAAAGTGGGACAAGGGTTAGAAATATACTTTGGGTCTGCCATTGACAATATAGGCTACTGTGCTTGAATGCTCCTTTCCCCCCCACCGTTTCCTTAACTAAAATTGCCACTGCTTGGCTCCCTGTTGTTGTAGACGCGTGTTTCATAGGCCTACTCAAAATTAGCCTGCTCAAATGCAGACAGACACCTTGCTATAATAGGCTGCTGCTTCTTCTTTTGCTGGGCAAATGGGTCACTTAGGACCACACAGAATAAACATTTTTTGAGCTTTCCTCTTTGCCCAATAGTTCTTCATTTTCATCGATTGTTGTAATTTCTGTTCCTCTGACCAAGTATGTCGTGATGGTTTCTTCTCGTCTTCCTCAACTCCCCTATATCATAGAATAGATGGATTTTATTCTACATCATAACGACAACCCTTGAATTTGGAAATACGGTACTTAATTCCTTACCATTCTATAGTCGGATACCCTTTCTCCTGTCGAGATAGTCCGCTAAATTTGTTACATTTTTCAGCTCCAGGACATGGACATGTTCGACTGGCAGCCCCACAGTAACGACAGCGCCGACATGGGCTCCATGATGGTGGACGAGGACTACATGGAGTTCATGAGCGACACGCTCTTCTCCACCATACAGTCACAGCCCTTCGCCTTTCCCGACACCAGGGAGATAGGTATGGTTTTTGTCATAAATATGTGCATCATGTGGTAATCCATACAGGTTTCACCACTCAGAGTGGATCCTGATGTTTAAAGTACATGTTCTTCATCAAAACAATGTATGTCTGTAAGTTTAATTATTCTTAATTTTTGCAAGTTATTTATATAAATCAAAATGCTTTGTAAAACTAAAAATATTTGTTTATATGTAACTCAAAGACCTACTGAAAATAGAAAAGATACTTGAATCCATAAAATGTTGTACTACTGTCTGTAAATAGAGGTTTAAGACAGCACTTAATACATCCTTTGAAGCTTGCAGACAGAATGCGTAATATTCCAGAAGGAAAATATTCTTCTACTAGTAGTGCCTTCTCCATTACTGAAGGTTGGCCACAATTACAGCAAAGTCTGTACGATGTTTGACTGTCCTCATCGGTCTACTCTAATCTGGTCCTGTCCAGTCCTGTAAGTTCCTCTTTTACCCTGTATGATCAGTTTTAGTAGGTTGTACTTTTGATTCCTCATAATATGCCCAAATTAGGCTGTCTTTCTTTTCTTGATTGTACGCACCAACATTCGTTCCCTTCTCGTGTGCCCGAGTACGACAGCATTGGAGACATACACAGCCCTCCATGAGATCCGTAACATTCTTTGGAAAACCTACATCTTGAAGGCATTTATTCTCTTAATGGTGTTACATTTCAGAGTCCATGTTTCAGCGCCATACAGAAGCACTGAATATACATAGCATCTGACGAAGTTGTGGCGTGTCTCTAAGCTGAGGCTTCTATCACACAGTAGATTCCTCATTTTCAGAAAGCTAGCACAAGTCATTTCTATTCTTACATGCACCTCTAAATCTGTGTCCCAGTCCTCAGTAATCCGGCTGCCAAGGTATTTAAACTTCCATACTTGTTCAGCGTGTTCCCCATAAATGTTCATAAAAACGCGCGCGCACGCGCGCGCGTGTGTGTGTGTGTTTTGTAGTAATGGCCATAATCTTTTTGTCAGTGTTAATTCTGAGTCAAAGTTTATCCTCTTCTGCTACGATTCTGCACTGAAGACCTTCACTGTGACCGTGTCATCTGTTTACCTTAGATTGCTGATCAACCTGCTGTTACCTTTTACTCCCATCTTCCTTTTCTTGAAGAGCAGCTCAGAAGATCTGCACAGAGTACAGATAAAACAGCAGGGGAGATAATATGCATCCATGTCCTACTCCCTGTTTGATCCTGGTAATGCAAAATAGACCACATATATGTAATAAATTTAATTTCATTGTTTCATTTTTGCTTTTCCTTGTCCAGCTCCTGCCAGGTCGGGATGTTGATGGCACTTCTCCACCGTTGCTTCTTCTTCCACCACTCTTCAGTAATTGTATTCCAGTTCAGTCCAGTCTTCTTTTTCTTATACTGTTCTTAGTCCATCTGTCTTCCTCTGGGCCTCCCTCTTTCCTTCTATCTTAGCCTCCAATACTTGTTTTGGTATCGTTCCCTCCTCCATCCTCAGAACATGTCCAAACTATCTCAATTTATTCTTCTCTATCCTATCGCTCAGTTTTTCTACCCCCATATCTCTTTTCTGACCTCAACATTTCTTACTCTGTCTCTCCATGTCTTCCCTACCATCCTCTTCAGGAACTTATCCCACTGGCCTTAATTTTACTCTCATTTTTAGCTGTCAAAGTCCAAGTCTCTGATGCACTGAAATAATATCACATACCTTCTCAAAACATGAAGTTTCGTTTCATTTCCTGCTCCGCTTCTGGGTACTCGATTTGTTTCAGGCAGTGTGTGCGAGTATATATATGCGGGCGAATAATACATCTTGTATATGATCTCTTAACATTTCGTAGGAATTTCTCTGTTCCACACCGGGTTCCTTCCCGCTTGTACCCCTTCTGCTGATCTCCTTATCCAACCTTAATACATTCATTAAATATTCTGGAGATGGTGAAAGCTGCATGGAATTTCTTTCTCATATAACTTGTACTTTTCTCCAGTACTGTAACTAATTCAGTTCTCTTAATTGTTGTGTGTTCCCCTCAGCCCGCGGTGCTAGTCTGGCGGACTTCATCCAGCCGAGCTTGGTCCAGCTGCAGCCTAACCTCGATGATTTCATGGACACTTTAGAACCCCTTCACGGTAAGCATTTTGAATTACAAACATTTATTCCAAAGTTGAATCAGTTCTTGGGAGAAGATTTTTTGCAGTATTCATGAATGGCAATGTCATTTTGTAGTAACGTTGAAGTAGCAGCGGAACGAGGTGTGCTGGTGGCGTCTCTGGGAGTTGGTGTTCATCAGGGATCGACATCGTCACCGCTGTTCGTCATACTAATTCTGGATACCTCTTACACGAAAAGTGTTCCTTGGACATAGCTGTTTGACAGTGACATTGTACTTGCAGCCACCACCCAAGAGGAACTGTAGAACTCTGCTCAAAGATAGAGTGACCACCTAAGCCAATTGGCCTGCATTTAAATATTGCAAAGAAACTGGAAAATAACTCGAGCACATTGACCACCGACATCAACGGTCAGTATTAGGATCCTGCCTGCAGAGCAGCGATGGCATTGGTCAGGACGTGAGTGCAGTTGGCGTAAATATTCATTATCCTCTCATTCTGCAGAACGGTTCCTTCACATTGTGATTGACATAATATTGTTCTGATTGACATAATATTTTTATGGGGATCTTCGGACGTGTTATAATTATCAAATGCTGATGCATTTCATTCTTGCAACCAAGACCTTCTTCAGAGTAATGACAATGTAGAATGATCGTGGTAATTGTTACTTCATAGCAAGTGGACTCAAGATAGAAAGACCTTCTTGGAAATGTAGTTCATTCCAGGGCTGCCAGAGTTAAGGATAAAGATGTTAAGATTTAACTGTGGAGTGTAGCCATATTTTATTCAGTATATAGCCGTCCTCTTTAAAAAAATTATTTAGGTGTTCAGCAGTTTCTATCACCTCACGAATTATTTTAAGCAGGCAAGTTGGCCATGCACTTAGGGACACTAATAAGTTAAAAGAAAGTATAAAATGGTTCAACCTTTCAATTCTATTAAAATAAGAAATGTAAGTTTACATTCCTGTTTAATTAAAATTGGTACCGGTCTCGACAAGTATTTTTGGTCATCATCAGCCAATCACAAATAGGTGTAAAACAATGCACAGATAAATAAATTGCAAAGTATAAAGAATTCTCTAGGTTGCTGATAGTGAAGCACTAAAATGTTTAAGGAGTACTGTGCATTGAAAGATGCACAGCTAAAAATATGTAGTTCAGATGATACTGTCAGATGCAGTTTATGAAGCACACTAACACACGTATTAATCAGCTGCAGTTTATAAGGCGCTGTACAATTTTAAGGATACTGCGTGTCAATCATGAACGTTAGTAAGATATAAGCGTTAGAGAGCACTGTACAGGAAGAAGTTCATAATCAAATACGTATCCAGATATAGTACTGTTATCTCTTAGTGCGCTTACGGGCGCGCAGCAATGAGCTTGCATCCAGAAGATAGTGGGTTCAAACCCCACTGTCGGCAGCCCTGTAGAGGGTTTTCCATGGTTTACCTATTTCACACCAGGCAAATGCTAGGACTGTACTTTACTTAAGTCCACAGCCGCTTCCTTCCTATTCCTGTCCCATCGTCACCATAAGACCTATCTGTGCCGGTGCGATGTGAAGAAAATTGTAAAACAAACCTTTCTTTTTATAAATGACAAATGTTTAATCAAAACTGATTTGATGGTCGTTATGTATGCATGCTCCACCACAGCATACTTCTCTGGCTGACAAAGACCTTAGTTCTTCCGATGCTCATTAACCCTCATAGTTACCGTCTTACGTGTTCGCCCAAAATAAACATATCCACAGGAACAAGAATCATATATTCCAGCACAGGTTAAACCAATAGGATCTTTAACAGATTGCAGTGCAGTTGCCTAGGATGATATTAGGATTAAAGATATCTTGATATTGTGCCTTCTAAGAATATTGCTGATTGTATCCATGACAGATTGTACGTATGGCAAGAAGCAGTTTATGGAGAAAAAATGAAATTTTCATTCCATTTTAGCCACCTGAAACTGGGAATTATTTAGAAAGCAATGTGTATAAACCCTGTTGTTTTTTCAGCTCGTTCTTTCCTTTAATTTATTAAGTTATTAAGAAAAATACTAGGGGGAAACACGCACAAAATGCGAAATGTCGTTCGTCGCGGCTAACCCACGGGGCAATGTGTAATATGTTCTGGGACGAAGGGTAGCAGGGGTATATTTTTGCCAAGGTTGCATGCTTGCCGCGCAGTCTCACTCAATGTGTGTGTGTGTACTTGTATCTGTTACCTTGCTAGTGTGTAGTCAAATACTCAGTTACGTTTTAATTGTATAATCACGCCGTACTTCTATTTAATTGTAATACATGCGTAACTATTGTTCCTTTGGTGAAAGTTTTATTGTATAGTACAATTATTACCTGAAAACACACACACACAGCCTATATTCCTTGGACCCGGGTCTTTTTGTTGTCCGTACATTTTCCATCAGATTGTCTAGAAACCAAAATAGCCAACTCTGTTGATGGTTATTTGTCTGTTGGATGGGGACGTTAAGCCTTAAGGAGACCCCCTTGGTGTTAAACATGTGCAAGTGACAATGTAAAAGATCCACCAATTCAGTATATCATATATTCAGATAAAATTATCACGTGAGAGTAAGTACTACTGTAGGACACGTTCCGTCCAATTGTTTGATATTTTCAGCTAATACAATCAGTACTAAACCATTAAAACTAAAATATTAAAAGAGCAATGGGTTAAAATCTATGAGAAGCTACATAATGTATGGCTCATTAAAATCTAAAACAAAGCGTCAAATTAAAATATGAATAGAAAGTGCATCTATCAAGTCATAAAATCACACACATTCTGGCATGCTAATCACTTTAGTTTTTAAATTGTTCTTTGATGTGTTGATACATAAGGTCTTCATGTGATGAAATCCAAATTACGTGTCACATATAACAAAGTACATAAAAACATTTAAAATTAGGATATACATCTTCCTTTGGCATGGATTAGTCTTATTTAATGTCGCAGTGAACTTCCACAGGAACCATTGAACCTTTTGAATATTGAGGTCTTGCTATTGACAACTGTATATAATGCATAAATTGTGTGAGGTCTAAAAACAAAGAAAATTCTGAATTCAAGACCAAAAAGAAAGAACCTGAACAAGAATTTGGAAGGTAGGTGACAACACTTATTCTCCCCTGGTCCTGTTGGAACTTCTCAGGCTGTTCTCCAGCCTTGTTATAATGAGACTGGTTCTCTGCATATTAACTGAGCGTTCCAGCTGGGAGGTGACATTGTCAGCCGCTGGTGGCGGGAGTAGAGGGGGAGGGACATGCAAGACAAGACGATGTATTGAATTGGTGAATCTTTTACATTTTCATTTGTACATGTCTAGTGACATCAGTACAGAACCAAAATGAAATTTTTAATATGTAACCCTCAGTGCTCTTCGCCCGGAGTAGGTTACGTGCCGGCATCAGATTTCTCCCTCTCCCTTCCTAGTATCATATATCACGTCCTTCATTTCATCTCATTAACTCCTTTGATGAGGTTGATGTCAGGAAGGGCATTCGGTCATAAAAACTCGCTACAAAGATTCATCTCACTTCATACCCGACCCCTTAAAGATACGAGACAAGTTTTGGTCCTGTTGGGAAGAAGAAAGTAGCTCGTTGGGGCTGAGAAGAAATGGAAGAACTGGAGTTGATGGGGGGAGAGCCTGTCGTGTTCAGGATGGCGTGTGTGGAGATTATCCTCGTCCTTTTGTGGTCTCTTGTTTGGCCTTGTCTCCTCTTTCTGTTCTTCCCTCTTCCCATTTTGATTCTGTTATGTGTTGCTATTCATATTCCTATCTTTCTATACTTCTTCTTCTTTTTCACATTGAACCACTTGAGTTGTTCCGCGTTCACTTTCTTTTTGAAGGTTGTACTGTTTGGTTCTGGTGATTTTCCAGTTCTTCTTCTTCTTCTTTTATGACCACATAGGATCACTTTAGTCAGTCCGTCGTTCAGGTCTCTTTGAAGGGATTGTTCGGGCTTTGTGGTCCTCCCAGTACTTCTTCAGACGCTCCGATCTTCGTGCCCTTTCCTCAGTTGAAAATATGCGTGTTGTTGGTTTGTTTTGTGTAAGGGTAAAGTGGAGGTTTGTATTCTTGAGTTTTGTATTCAATTTTATCTTATTTGTGGTGTCTTCTGTTGTAAGGCCTATTTCCTTCAGATCCTCTCTTACTTCTCTGATCCATTTCTTCCTGTTGTGGTATTTTTTGAGACGAGATTGTGTTGTAGTAGTTGTTTTAGAAGTCTCGAATCCTGCATCCTCATGATATGTCCAAAGAATCCCAGTCTCCTCTTACGCATAGTATCTGTAATGGGTTCTAGCTCTTTGTACATGACTTTGTTAGGTATTAACCGCCACTGTCCATCTTTCTGGTATTTTTTGTTGATGCAGGTTCTTCCAATCCTCCTTTCAATTTTCTGGAGTCTGTCAGTCTTTGATTGTTTATTCAGGTAAAAAAGTGTTTCTGCTGCATATGTAGCTTCCGGTTTTAAAACTGTGTTGTAGGGTTTAATTTTTGTATTTATTGATAGACATTTCTTTTTGTAGATATCCCATGTTAATTTTTGTGCTTTAGCTAATTTGCCCATTACTTTATTATTTGTTTCGATTGTAATTTTCTCAATTTCTCTGAAATCTCTATAGCTGTTTTACGTGTCATTTCTGCTGAAAATTTGTGAGTCTTAAGAAGAGTGTTAATTTTATTTTTGTTTTCTGTATCTGCTATCTTGAGTCCGACTGCTGTGAGATCTTGCTGAATTTCGTGGATCCATTGCCCTCTTGTCTTCCTTTCAAGATTTCTCACAACTAGTTGTCGTAAAAGCCAATTTCCTAATAATCACAAGATGTAAAAGAAATAAGAGATTCTTTTCTTTTTCATTGGGGTGGTGATAGGATCAATATCTCGATAGACAGTTCCATTAGGAAGGATTCTCCAGACTTCTTTGATCTGGTGTTCTTTATTTATGCAAGTTCTAATGATTCTTCTTTCAATTTTGAAGAACTGACCCAGTTCTTCTTTTGTTTTTTAGTTAGAACAGGGTTTCACAAGCGGAAGTGTCTTCTGTTAGAGTGACAGTTTTATAACTGGATCTTGGTGTATATTGACAGGCATTTCATTATACACTTCTAATCTTTGGGTACATAAAGGTATCATTAAAAAAATCATGAGTAACATTGGTTCCTTAGCATTCTGTAGACAGGCTTGGATTGAACCCAGATCCTATCGCAGCGAAGAGAACGTCAGCATTTGTTGCTCAGTTTTCAATCTAACACCTCTGTGGGATTGATGAGCTGTGCTGACTTCTACATAACCATAATCTGTCGATGATGCGTGTGGTAAAGCAAAACTGTTTCCTCATTTACAGATCTCGTCAATTTGTCGCACAACGTTAAACTGCCGTCGGTACCAGAGGAGTGCGTGGTGGACGACTGCTACAGATCTTCACACCAGGTGACGACGACGACGAGGCCCGCCGTCATTAGCACGTTTCCCGACATTCTCCTGGGCAGCCAGGGCAGTCAGCTGCACCAGCAGCAGCAACAGCAGCAGCAGCAGCAGCCTCAGCTGCCTGTGGTTCAGCCCAAACAGGAACACCAACCTCAGCAGACACAAACGCCAAACCTCCAGTACACAGCCACGATATATGCTCAACCTGACTTGGTCACGGGGTACACCACTCCGGCCAACAGTAACCTGGTCGCGAGGACCGATGGTTTTCAACAAGGTAAGTCGCGTCATCATCCAGACAATAATAGCAATATAACGGGTCCATTATTGGACATAACTCATTCCTGATGCCAGCGTTTCGCCCCAGTGTGTTAATTTGGGCTCGTCAGTTGGTAAACAGGACACCTACCAAGACGCATGGCTAATGCATACTGTGTAGGCTGTTTGAAGGTACTGGCAGTGCTGTTGCACTATGAGTCTCTTTTGCAAAAGTTGAAACTTGCCAGGCTATCAGATGATATGGATATAGATTCCCTTACAGAACCTGAATTATTTGTCCCGAATGAGTAAATTTATAATATCAATATGTCGTATGTATACCATCCTGCACATTACCTAATTCTTGTATAACCTTCAGTTATTATGTTCAATATATTTTAATTATCTTTTCTTAAATGCTGTAAATATGTATTGTGCATTTGTATAACCTCAAATACGTATTGTGAATACGTCTAACCTCAAAATGTGTGTAGTTGAAAACAGTAGAAAACTCTGTTATATTCATATATTGGGTATATTCGACTATCATTCTGATATATATGGAAGTTTCTGGAAACTTACTGTAATGATTTATTTACCAGATACATGCAGAAACATTAGGAATGTTAGATTTCTCCATGTGTGTTTGTAAACTGTAGTCGAACATTCAAGTTTGATCTACTCCAAACGAAAGGCCGGTCGATCGATCGATCCTTCTATGTTTGGCTTTGTTCTATTTAGAGCGTTGCAAGAATATTTTCAGAAGTCGATAATTCTAGACTGTTTGTTGAACAGTGTATATATATATCGAGCTGACAGGCCAAGAGGCCACAGAGTGTAGAGTGTGGGTTAGAGTGAGTGCTGATGATTTGGTTGATATCTCAACCAGTCAGAATTGGGGAGAGTAGTCAGTCTTGCCTTGTTATGGTGAAGTGAATGATCAGTGTGAGGAGTTGTTGATATCTGTACTTGATAGAATCAACAGTAAATTGCTTCACTGAACGCTGGAAGGCATAACAGTCTATAATGATAATATAATGTATGTATGTATGTATGTATGTATGTATGTATGTATGTATGTATGTATGTATGTATGTGTTTCCCTTACTGGGTGAATTGGCCGTGCAGTCAGGGCTGCGCAGCTGAGAGATTGCGTTCAGGAGAAGTGGGTTCGACCCCCACTGTCGGCAGCCCTGAAGATGGTTTTCCAAGGTTTCCCATTTCCACACCAGGCAAATGCTTGGGCTGTACCTTAATTGAGGCCAAGGCTGCTTCCTTCACATTCCTAGGCCTTTCCCATCCCATCATCACCATAACACCTATCTTTTTCGGTGCGACCTAAAACAAATTGAAAAAAAAAAAGTTTCCCTTAATAGTGTTATGTATAATTGTGTATGACTGTTTGTTCTTAAGGGATAGACGTAGCGGCAATAAAGTAGTTTTATGCGAGGAAGTGAATGTATATAGTGTGATATTTATTTACACCAAAATAAAATTGCATTGAGAACGATAAATTGTAATATAATACTAATTACAATATTTATAATATCATTATATTGGTATTATAAATTTACTCATTCAGGACAAATAATTCAGTAATGAGTAAATTTATACCACTTATAATATTTATAATACCAATTACAATATTCATAATACCATTATATTGGTATTATAAATTTACTCATTCGAGACAAATAATTCAGATTTCCTAAGGAAATCTATATCCATATCTTCATCCAGACAGTCGCCTCTTACGATCACAAGGCGTCTCTTAGCATGGCATCCAAAAGGGTGGTGGCCTAGGATCTACTCTGAAACTCTTAACTCTAGACCAGTAGTCCTCAAACTGCGGTACGGGTACCCTTAGGGGTATGCAAGCAGCTTTCAAGGGAAGATTTGAAGAAAAATTAAAATATGGAAAGAAATGCCATTAAAGTTAAATATATTTACTTTAAAAAGACCTCATATCGCTGACGATGCCTTCAAGTTTATGATCCATTTATCAATAACATATCAAAGCAAGGGTGGGTTTTCATCCATGGTGTGTGTAAACAATAAGAATGGTACCGCACATCAGAAAATTGTGTTATGCCATGCAGGCACACCCACCCATCCCACTGTAATTTTGATGATTCGTAATCTCTGAATTCTAGAATTCATGTTAAAGTTATTCATTCATAGTTATTATTTTGGTATTGAAGCTAACATCTAATGGTCAGTGAAACTTTTGTACAAACGGGGAATGCTACATTATTTTATTATTGTTGCATATATCAATCAATCAATCAATCAATACTAATCTGCATTCAGGCCAGTTGCCCAGGTGGCAGATTCCTTATCTGTTGATTTCCTAGCTTTTCTTAAATGATTCCAAAGAAATTGGAAATTCATTGAACATCTCCCTTGGTAAGTTATTCCAATCCCTAACTCCCCTTCCTATAAACAAATATTTGCCCCAATTTGTCCTCTTGAATTCCAACTTTATCTTCATAGTGTGATCATTCCTACTTTTAAAAACACTACTCAAACTTATTCGTCTACTGATGGCATTTCACGCCATCTCTTCACTGACAGCTTGGAACATACCACTTAAGATAAAGAATGTTACAAGTGTTTATATTAATTTTCACCTACTTAATACAAAGCGAGTTCTTGTGATTAAGAATTATATTTTGTCATATTAAATACAGGGACATGTTTCGCCCATTATATGGGCATCATCAGCCTTAAACTGATACCTATAGGATAAAAATCAGGATCCTGATTGTTCTCAAAGTTTTGAAGAGAAAAGTACATATCATAAAGTTGAGGATACTTGTTGTTGGTACTTGTTTAACATTTACGTACTAAAATACGTCTAAAAGATGAAAGAGTAGGCTGACTGTTGGTACAACACTTTTACAATAAAAACATTTTTTTAAACCTTACAATCAGTCCTTATTTATAACTTCTAAGAATGTCCATGGCTAAAACCGTGATATCAAGTTGCATGTTATAAGCTGTATATGAACACTTTTTTGGTGCGTTAAATGGAACCTGGTTAATGGTTGAGGGCGTAAAATGTTAAAGAACATGAAAAATTTAATCTTTAGATAATGATGTAGAAATGTGTTTAGATCACTCCTAGTGGAGGTAAAGTTAGAATGTAAAGCTGGTACAAGTTAGTGTTTCGTGTCTGCTAACGTGATAAGTTTATCTCACAGTGTTTATAGTAAAGTTGTAATTATACTACTTCATTGAAAATTCATTCAAATATTTCCATGGTGTCCAGTACTCTCTAGTCAGCCACTCTCCTTTCCTCACTCCTTTTAAGTTTGTTCATCTTAACTTCGTTGATATACTGTCTGTAAGCGCATCAGCCACCTTGCTACTAGCCGACCTGCTCAAAACGACTGAGATACAGTCAACTGTATGAGGCGTCGAATGGGTGTAAGTGAACGAACTGGGTGATATGCAGACCTCTAACACTGAAGCGCCTCACTCACAACAGCTACATGCAGACAGGCTCGAACACAGGGCTGTTGGTCACCACAACACACAACTACTGTTCCTTGGCTCAACTCAAGGGAAAGTCCACCACTGACATGTTCAACACTGGCAATTAAAATTGTGGTCATCAGTGGCAATAACTCAATGGTGCTAGCCACCACTACAATATTCCACACAACAATGACAGTTAACACCACTACTCCATTCTCCTCACACCAGCTGTTCCACACACTGACTCCAAGTAGGTCGACAGTCCTCAGTAGTACACACAATACTTCAAGGCAGCACATACACAGTACTCCACTCAGTACACAACGATACTCTTACCATCTCTAAGGGCAGTGACAATCATAAGCATAAGACAGCCACGTTCCTTCAGCAATTCATAAAATCATGACATGGAATGTACTTCCAGTGGTAGCCAAACTACAAGCAGAGGTGTAACACCCTGTGTTTGGCAGGTGAGACCTGCCATCCAAGTTTAAGACCATCGCAGATGTGGTGGGTCTGTCTTGGCACCTGAGATCATCATCATAATCCAAGTAATTCCTTACTGTTCTTGTTTTGTCCATCCACATCCAAGGTGAATGGGTTAATTTGTCACTTGTTTGTTCCTTTCTGTTACTTGTATTAGTGTTGCATATTATTGAAAATTATGTGCTCAATTTGCCTCTTGCAGGTCATGTAAGCTATGGAGAGACTCCCTTGGCTCAAGTGGCATCCACTCCGGCCTCCACGGTCACTGTGCCGACGGTAGATCGGCGCATGGTCCACCCGGTCCAGTCGAGTCGTATCGTACCTCAAGTACAACAGCAGCAGCATCGGTCGCTGTACCAGCAACACCAGCAGGCGACAAGCCCGTACCAGAACGTGTCTCCTGCCAGCCTGTCCCCACCATCCGTCCAGCAGCAGCCTCCGCCGCATTCATCTCAGATGCAGGCTGCGCAGTTCGCCGCCCAGCAGCCGACGTTCCGTGCCTCGCCGCCTCAGGTGCAGGTCTACTCTGTGGATGCCCTGAATGTTGTTGATCCCGAACCTGCTAATGCTTCCCCACCTTTGAAACCAACTATCCGTTCTAACAGCTTATCAGGCACGGAAGAGGATATGTTTGCCGTTCCGAAGGTAAACTTTGTGTAAACTGTCTTTCTCACATCACCTCTCTGAAACTATAGGATGTAGGTCAAACAAAAGTAATTTCCTCCCACTCTTCTATTTTCCCAAGATCTCTTGCAATTGATTTTCCCAAAGCTTTTCTTATTTCGTGAAATATATATCGCATTCACAGCAAACTTTATCAGAGTCCTGTTGGCTGTCTTGTTTCAGGATCAGGATCATCATCCAGTCAGGTTAGTGCCACATTAGTGGCACCCTTCCATCTTCCTCCACCTTTTTGTCCCCATCTCAGTTTATTTCTATCCATTCTATCGAAAGCTTTTCTACACCAATTTCTTTGCTGACATCCTTATTTCTTACTCTGTCCTTTCTTAAAAATTAAATTTAACTGGCCTGGATTTTACTGTCTCATCTTTTGGTCAGTGTCCATATGTCACTATGGGGCAATATTTTATTTTTTATTAACGAATTTGGCCAATTCTTGCTTGGAAGCTGGGACTATGGTACAATATTTTTCCTTTTAATTTCTTCCTGGAACTTCTTTATACGTCGGCTGATCGCCCACCTCTGTTCCTGCGATAACACTCTCAGAGATTGACATTGAATTTGCAAAAGCGAAAAATCTGCAGAAGTGATCTGTCACTGGAAGGCCACCCTGTTATTTATTATGTCATCTGCGATCCTCTATCTTTTGTAGATCCCATCGTATCTCTTCCAGCCAACCAGTGGTGTGTTTTAATTTGGAGATTTAATCAGAAATTTTATTATTTAGCCTTTGTCATTCATTCTGTGAAGATGACCATAAAATTGTAGTCTTCATCTTTTACTTGTGTCTGTAAATGGGGCAGTAATATATCGTTTTCTTTTTAATTAAGAATATGACCACTTGTGGACTGTTTAGATCTGAAGATTGTGGTATAGTATTTTTCTTCCTTTCTTCCCAGAATTTCTCTATACGTTGTCTGACATCATTCCCTTAGGTTGATGTTCAACTTGTAAATTAAAAAAAAAGCTGCAAAACTGATCTGTCGCCAGAATTCCTCCCTGTTATGATGTCTGTATCTTCAGTCTTTGTAGATTCAATCTTGTCCCTTCCAGCCAGCCTGTACTATATTTTAATTTGGAGATGTAATCGAATATCCTCTTAGCCTGTTGTTCATTCTGTGAAGGTGTCCAGAACATTGTAATCTCCTTTTTGTGATTGTATCTGTGATTCTTTATTTGGTAGAGGTCTTCCTCTTCATCCAGATACTAGCCTTACTGTTTTGAGTCCCAAAATTTGCCTTAGTATTTTCCTGTCTTTCTTCTCAAGTGATTCTCGCGAATACACACATTAGGATGGCACACTACCTACCTCACGGCAGACAGACTCGTCCACATAACACTGTCGTAACCGTTTAATGATCTTCACGTCCAATCCTGCATCAGTTCGCTTCCCAACTACTTGAAGCTTTCCACAAAGTCTTGTCCCCTAATTTTTTGCAGTACCTTTCCCTAGTTCTTTCTCTTCCAGTCAACACCATTATCTTTCTTTTCTGCATACTTGCTTTCATTCCATAATTATCAATGTACTCTCTCAAGTTGTACTTCCTCTTCGTTTGCTTCCCATACCACAGTTGATGTGTTCACAAAGATGCACACAAAATGCTGTCAGTTGCATGCACTAGTTTATTTACAAATTATTACACAAATTCTATTTACATCCTCTTCACACATGCACTAATGAACTGCCATCATGAAACAAAACACTACTACGAAAGAATAAGAAGAGACTGCAGCAAATGCATGTCAGTTCCTAACCCAACAAAGCCAACTCACATAGGCTACTTGACTTCAAGCACATGGCTAGTACGACTTCCACACAAGTCTCATCAAAACAACTCCTGTTAAACAACCACCACTCACAAGATCAAGACTTCCAACACTCCTAAAATGATATGAGTGGTATTAATAATTTTATAGTTCATCACTAGGAAGATCTTCGTCTCTAAATAATGTTTGGCAACGAAAAATACAAGTCCCTTCTTGCGAAATTATAGTTAAACTCGAAGTTCATTACTGGCGAAGGTGCAAGTCTTTGCCTAAACTCGAACAAAAAAACACAAGTCCATTCACTTGGAAGTCTGAATATATTGAAAGTTAATCACTGGTGAACTTCATAAAGTCTTTGAGTGACCACTGACGAAAACACAAGTCCATTCACATAAATAAATTCACTGACGAAATTTATAAGTCTTTTAGACCAACACTGGCAAATGTACAAGTCTTTGAGTAAATGCAAGTGAAATCCTGACTTTGTTCAAAGCCGTTGGAAAGTTAAAGTTCATCACTGGCAATGTTAATCAATCACTGTCTATTAGAAGAATGAGTTCCTCAACAGTTGCAAATATTCCACGTAAAAAAAAAACACAAGTCCTTTCAATGATCACGTAGAAAAGTTCTGATCTCGAACACATGCAAATAATACAAGTCCATTCAGTGAACACTTAGAAAATTCCAGCTTCGAAGACGCGTAAATAACACAAGTCCCTTCAGTTAACACTTAGAAAAATTCCAACTTCGAAGACACGTAAATAATGTTCAGTGAACACTTAGAAGAATTCGGGTCTCGAACCCATGGAAATAATACAAGTCCATTTAGTTAACACTTAGAAAAATTCCAGCTTCGATTACGAAGACTTAGAAAAATTTCTACCACACTCGAAGTCTTATGAGTCCACTTAATAAAACTTGGAAGAATCGTCTTCCCACACTGGCATAATGACAGAGTTCCACGATGATAGTAGCAGCAAGAGTGTCCTCGCTGACTACTCAGCTGAGACTGTGTGAATAGGCTACAGTAGGTCCCCTTTTTATTCAATCCAGGATGTCTACGTCATAATACGGTTTGATTGAATATCTCCCGAATCCCTCGATGGATTTGCTTGAAACTCGAGCATTGGGACGTTTAGGTGATCCCAAACAAGATGACATATCGCTCGACTCGCTAGCACAATTATTATAGAAATTTCCAAATTTTCTCCATCGAACTCACTAGAACAAGTGACGTGGAATCCAGAAAATACCAGTCAAGGCTGGCAACACGTGTTGAGACGAGCGGGTGGCCTAGCTAGCCCCTGTGGCTACGTCACAGCTCACAGTCGTCATACACTTCGCTAGCTGGTCCTCGCTGCTGAGAAACAAACCAGACGCGCTCGGAACATTACGCGTGGTAAATAAATGTAACTTATGCTCAAAAAATACTTATGTACAGGTCGTAACTGGTACAATACATAACATGTTTTTCTCATAAATTTGAGAACTCCTAGGCCTAGCTATAATGTAAAGAAGTTTCTACAACTATCCAGTGCCACAGATACCTTATTCTGGATATTTCAGTGTGTTGCACAATGTTACATTGGATTATACATCATATATACAGGTAATAATAAATTATATACTGTTAGTTACGTGTTATTACATTAAATAAACTTTCATTTATATATATATATATACAGCACATGTTTCATCACATAACCTCACAAATAATACGATCGTCCATACATAACTGTGTAAATAGTATACTAATAAATGGATGTAAACACTTCATAGTCATACCTCACAAGTAATAATAATAATAATAATAATAATAATAATAATAATAATAATGATGATGATGATGAGAAAAAAGAGAAAAAAAGACCACTACAGCATGGATTAAGGAAACAAAGGAGGATATGGAAAGGTTAAGCATCTTGGAAGACCAGCTGTTTGAAAGGAATAGGTTTAGGAACACACTGAAGAATTTGGAAGGTGTTCAAGCTGCAGGAAGAACTAGGAAGACCGGAAGAGCCTGGACAGATGAACAATGGAAGCAGGCCAGCGAACGCATGAAGGAGTATTGGATACAGAGAAAACTCCACACGAAGAGAAAGAAATGAAGTTGTAGCCTGATCCTTAGTGGTCCATTAGCTTAAAAAAAAAAAAAAATATCAATATTTGCATTATTCACCTGTGGGTTAAAGAATATTGTTTTCAAGTTATATTAGTCTGTTACACTTGTGTCAACCTTCAGCTCCTTGTCGCCATTTTTTTACAATTTCATCATTGCCTTTATGAAGAACAGTGACAGCACAAACTTCTGTCTTAGTTCTGTTAGATTCCGTATCCATTCTGACCTACCCACAGGGGTGAGGACACTACTGCAGCAGTTGTTGTACATTGATTGCACATATTCAGTTACTTATTTTCCAAAATCTTTCTGTTTGATGACTTTCCCTACCTTTGCTCTTGGGGATACTATTGTATCTCTTTTCCAAATTCAGGAATTTTATCAGCATTTCTCTTCCACATTCTCATTCCGTTTTCTATCATTTGTCTCATGCTGAAGTTGGAGTCCAGTGTTGATCTTCCATATTTTCTGAAGTCATATTGCACTTCTCCTAATTGCCCTTCCACCTTTCTTCACATACTCCTTACAGAGTACTTGTCCGACCTTACGGGCATGTCTCTGAAGATCACAGTAAAGTAGTGAAAAATCACTATTTTTGCCATCATAATTTGGAAATGAAATGTCGTATGGCTTTTAGTGCCGGGATATCCCAGGACGGGTTCGGCTCGCCAGGTGCAGGCTTTCTATTTGACTCCCGTAGGCGGCCTGCGTGTCGTGATGAGGATGAAATGATGATGAAGACAACACATACACCCAGCCCCCGGGCCATTGGAATTAACCAATTAAGGTTAAAATCCCCGACCCGGCCGGGAATCGAACCCGGGACCCTCTGAACCGAAGGCCAGTACGCTGACCGTTCAGCCAACGAGTCGGACATAATTTGGACAGAAATACTTATTCTAAGTGCACAAACACTATCGTGTGCAATGAATGAACATTGTAGATTGTTATTAGCTTATTAGTAATTGATTATACTTGATGGTTAATTTATTGTGAGTTTATTCCGTGCAATGTTTTTTAAGGCTGCAAATTCACTCTAAGCCGTCAGAAGGGTAAACTCGGAAACTACTCGCGACATGAATGATATTTTTACAGCTACTATCCATAGCATATAGGTGTAGACTACAGTCATGATTAGAGCCTGGATTTCCATGCATATGCATCTTTTTAAATAAGCTGGTTAAAGTTCTCAAACTATGCAAATACTTGTTTTATGGTGTAACAATTGCAAATAACCGTTCTTTTTCCCTGCATGTTTGCATGTTTTGGCCTTTTTAGGACAAAATTCATGCATAATGCCTATTTTGAACATTTTGGATTTAATAGCGAATATTTGGACGTTTAATATTGCATAATATGACTCTTCTTGTGACTTTGGCGCATATATAATGTTAACTTACATGATAGTGCCTTTTATGAATGCTGGTTTGCTGAATTTGGGGCCCTTTTTCCACGTCTATTACTGAGAGACGGAGAGAATATATTCCTGGCATCCTATGTGACAACCAAAATTAGTACATAATCCAATTAACCTAGTAGTTTCTTATCTGTTGCTTGAGTAAACATTGACATAAGCAGGAAGGCCCCACATCGATCTCTGTAATGCTTGAGATTAAGCTGTTCCAGTTTTACAGTGTTATAAACTGAACCGTAAATTGTGCATTGCTCATTGACGGCTCATTTTTTTCCTCTGTATTAGACGAACAAACCAAAACTTGTATCACATTTCTGTGACGCCATGTTACTGATCTAGCAGCTGGTTTTGCACTGAGCCCTCTTCCGTTGTTATCCTGGATTTTCCTACCCAGAACTCTCACTCGTCACTTTGTTATCGCAGCAGGCAATCATTACTAGTCATTGAGGAGATTCCAATGTGTCTGCCATCATCGCATGGAGAAGTAACTGCGGCAGCTAGATATAAGTTGAACAAAGTGATCCGTTCAAATCCTGATTTTGAATTCATCAAGCTTATATAAGACGTATTGTGGTCAAAATGCAAAAGACGTACAATTCGATCTCACTTTGTCCCAAATCTCTTCATTTAAATATGCACTGTCACTTCTTGTGACATAAGAAGATCATTTTCTGTGCTTAAGAATATGCTGACAGATAAACGGATGAGCGTAAATCAAGTTGTACAATGTTTCAAAAGGAACTGAATTTTGATAGTGCATATTTCCACTTTATCGTGCATGTTTTGCTATATGGTAGTGCATGGGAATCTGGGTTCTAGTCATGATCTTTGGTAAAATAGTTTCTTCTAAGAAAATTTCAAAAATTGCTATTCATATCTTCTCAAGTTTTGTCAGATATTTTATGGTCTTTTTTTCATAAATAAAATGTTACATTCATGATTGTAGTTCACAGTTAAAACAATTGCACACTAAAACAGTGCGCCAAATGACATTGGTCTATCATTAATATTTACTGAGATATTTTTTAATTTGTGTTGCTCTCCTGTAAAAGTGTGTTATTTTTTAAAATATTATATATTTATTTAAGAATTCAACAATTTTCCAGACATTCTGGTCTGCCACAAGGACAAAGTTTAATTGCATAAAGAGAAAAAAAAAAGAATAATTAATAACTCAACAGGCAATATACGGCATTAAACATTTAGAAATACAAAAAAAGAAAATAAGAAGTATATATTGGTTATGAGGACCTTAAAAGGACCTACCGTGAATACAGATGTGGTTTTAAAATTGATAAAGATCCTTGTAAAGTGGCGATTACCAAAAGATTTATTCTGGACTTCTGTAAGCCAGATCTCTTCCAGAAATTCATAAAGAAACCTACTTATAGTGGCACGTGCGCCTACCATTAAAGCTAATACTTCCAGCTCTTGTAAATGGTACTTTCCTGTGTAAAACTTGATTGTAGGTGTGTGGATCTTTCTCTTTTCAGTGTTAACCTCCTGATTGGTGTGATACTCTATTCTGATTGTGGGATTGATTATGTAACCTTTGTTGCACTCATGTTTAAAGGCTATCATGTCAATTCTTCTGGTACTCCCGTTTGTTGACATGCTGTGAACCTCTTCATAAATAGTATAACCCTTTCCATGAAGCTCTTTTTCAATTAATCACCATGACAAATGAAATTTGGCACACTGTTTCTGTGTGCAATTATCTTAAAAATGGTCTACAATCATTTATGAAAATAAGGGCAATAACATTTTCGACAAAATTAATGAAAATTTTAATAAAAATATTCGAATTGTTTTTGACAAATAACTACTTTACCAAATATCATGACTATAGTCTATTTGGTATCTACACACTGTGGGTAGTAGCTATAAAATTATCATTCATGTCACATGAGCAGTTTCCAAGTTTACCCTTCCGACAGCTTGAACGTAAATTGCAGCCTTATAAAACATTGCAAGGAATAATGTCACAAAAATTTAACCATGAAAATGAAATGGCGTATGGCTTTTAGTGCCGGGAGTGTCCGAGGACAAGTTCGGCTTGCCAGATGCAGGTCTTTTGATTTGACTCCCGTAGGCGACCTGCGCGTCACGATGAGGATGGAATGATGATGAAGACGACGCATACACCCAGCCCCCATACAAGCGAAATTAACCAATTATGCTTAAAATTCCCGACCCTGCCAGGAATAGAACCCGGGACTCCTGTGGCCAAAGGCCAGCACGCTAACCATTTAGCCAATCTAGCCGGACATTAACCATGAAGTATAACCAGTAACTAATAAGCTAATAACAATCTACAGTGTTCATTCATTGCACATTATAACTTTTGTCCTACTGGAATAAATATTTCTGTCCAAATTGTGATGGCAAAAATAGTGATTTTCTTCTACTTTACTGTGATCTTCAGAGAAATGTGCCTGTAATGACTACCTTGAGGTGTTGCAGATCAAGTCCCTAATGTACGTTTGCCTGACAAGCAGTCCGCACTGCCCATCTCCCATGGCGTAAACAACGAATTGGTTGAAATTGTTAGATTTACTCAGGATTTGAAATAAAAATTCTTCAATTTCTAATTCATATTGGTTACATCATGTAATAAAGAGAGGGATAGGAACTATTAAAGGATCACATATAGTATAAACACAATGATAGATCGGTGTGGGAAGCAGGGGAAATAGAAAGAGGAAGAAGAAAGACATGAAAACACAAAAGGCCAAGGACAATCTCGATTTTTCATATTTTGCTATGTTGAAATACATGAGCTCTCTCCTCATAACTCCAGTCTTGTCAGTTCTGTCGAACTTTATCAGTAAGGCGGGCTTCAGTACTTGTTGAGCTGTCATCTTGACTGATCTTCAGTCTTGATGTAGAAAGTGTGGAATGAGAATAAATCCAGATATATCCAAAGGGAAAAGAGAGGAGAAAAAAGATGAATCCTGGAAGTAAAAGACTAGGTACTCAGGTGACACAGAAAAGGAGGAAAGGAATCCAGTGGGTCAATAAAAATAATGGAAAGGAAACAAGCAAGTGATGAATCAAATAATACAAGGACTGTTTGTTAATCGCAACACTGTCGTATGTACACCAGGAAACGGAACCTGTGTTTCTCACTTATACACACATTAGGGTGGTACCCAACGTGCTACCTCACAGTAGACAGGCTCGTCCATCCACCGCTCTGCACATGCTCTGTGCTCCAGGAATTTCTCAGCCGCACGAGCCCAAACTGAAATGCCAATCGAAGTAATGACGTCATTACATGTCCCCACATGAGTAAAAATGTTTGTCAGAAGTCCAGCATTGGGAAGGTGATGGTGATTCTGATGGATTTTTATTTCACTCACTCACTCACTCACTCACTCACTCACTCACTCACTCACTCACTCACTCACTCACTCACTCCAGCATAAAAAGAAAATAATACAAACAGACCCATAAAAGTGTATAATCAAAAATGGTTTCACACAACTGAATGATTAGATTCGTACATCTAAACTCTTGATCCAATCCACCGCTTCTAGAGTAGCTCAGTTCAAGACCTCAAAACTTCCAGGGAAGGTACAGTGGGGGAACAGTCCACTGTGTGTTCAATTGTTTGTGGAATGATAGCACAGTCACAGTAAGGGCTCTCTGTCCAACCCCACTTATGAACAATAGAAACGGTTCTTCCCATGCTGTGTGTGATAGGGTTGAGCCTACTCCAGACACACCCGGGCGGATTGAAGCCAGTAAGTTTTACACTTGGGTTCTCAGCTTTCAGGATGCATGGTGGTATAGATGATATCCACTCATTCCACTAGTTGTCTTCAGGATTGAAGCGATTGTTTATCAGTTTCAAGGCAGTTTCTGATGTATATCTGTGATAGCGTTATCTTAACACATACCGACTAACTGTGAATGTACAGTGTCCTGAGACCAGCGTTGCTCAAGAAGCACGCTCTTTCTGCACAATTTTGCAGGTGGCTAATTTATATACTCGATAGGGAGTGCTCCTATCATCCCCCATACTCCCAACACATGTGCCTCTGCAGTTTTGATTGATACCGAAGATAAAGGAACCAGTGTTCTCAAAGTTTGGCAAGCGATAAGCTGTTGCATTCGCACCCTTCAGAGAACGGGTACTGCTACAGGGATACTGCAGCGTCCACATCACTGGAGAGCTGGGTGATCAAAGCCTAATTACTCTCATTCATTTCATCCTGGTATATCTTCCTTTTCGTATATGTGGATTGCTTTGTAGTCTGGCTAACCAAATGTGGAAATATGATTTTGAGTTGGTTGTGTGGGAATCCTGCTTGAAGCTTGGCATATTTTACAGTATGTACATGTTGTTCCTTCAGTCTTGTCACTTGAATGAAATTTAATTTTCTCTTTTCTGTCGTTCGATGTTTGCTGTTGTACTCGTAAAATTTGTATTGTTTTTGTATTTTATAATTGTATAATATTGGGTATGTTTTTTCTGCTAATGAGCTGTTTCTTGCTTTCTGGAATATATCAGGTGTCATTTGTCAAGGAATATGCCAACTTTTCATCGCTTGCTCTGTTTAAAACTAACAATTTACTGACAAGGAACACATGCAAAGTATCCCACAAATATTGACCTAACATTGAACGAGATGGATATTTGCAGCTGTAAATGGTGTTCATTCAGGGACAGCTCTAGAAGGGAGTAGCAAGTTAGCACCCCTCCCTGTGTTACGAGTATTAACTATTAATAACTAACAACATTTTGTTTACCATATCATCGTAAGTAATGAACTTCATAATTGTTCTGTGTTGACTAACAAAATTGTAGTACAGAATTTTTTTAAAAAAATATGTAGACTTCTTTTTGTCACGATTAGAATTTAAAAAAATGGTACATGCGTAGGCTCTTATTGAGACTTCTAGCTGCAAAAAAAATTAACATGATGATGATAATAATAATAAATTAATAAATAATAATAATTAATAATTAATTAATAATTTATTATTATTATTATTATTATTATTATTATTATTATTATTATTATTATTATTATTATTATTATTATTATTATTATTATTATTATTATTATTATTATTATTATTATTCATCAAACAAGTGTTCTTATAAAACATCTCCGTTCACTGTAAGAGTCTGACAGATGGCAAGTATTCTTGTCATAAAAACTTCATAAATTAACATTTTCTTGATGAACTGAAAGGATGCAGCAGCATTGACTAGAATTTATCAGCTGTTATGGATGAAGAATGGATTTGTTCTAGACAATTATCATGAGGCCAGGTTTGATTGGACCTAACGAAATCTTACAAGATTCACCTTCACAACATTAATTCTGTTCCTTTTTGACAATGGCCATCTCAGCTGGTGTTTTATGTATTTATTTTAATTCTACACGGAGATCGAAGTTTGAACAAATCCGTTCATCATGCACAACATCCAGTACATTGTATGTAAATTAAAGGATAAGATTTCCACCTATTTAATACTGCATGTTATAATCTTGTAGATTATTTAATTAACATTTTATTTAAAAGTGTTCATGTTTTGGCTCAATTGAGCCATCATTAGCACTCGAAAGACATTAAAATGAGTGTAATGTATTGATTAAAGTATCATGCTGTGCAGCAGCACACATACATTTTAATTATATGACGCTCCACTGGCCTACAAAGTCTGTTTACAAAAATATTACAAGGATCTAGTCCCAGACATCTTGTACAACTATGATGAATAACTCCCTATAGGTCATTCCACGTTAAGAAAACAATATTGCTCTTATGACAACAGTGTTGCTATATTGAACAGCACCGAGCTCGATAGCTGCAGTCGCTTAATTGCGGCCAGTATCCAGTATTCGGGAGATAGTAGGTTCGAACCCCACTATCGGCAGCCCTGAAAATGGTTTTCCGTGGTTTCCCATTTTCACACCAGGCAAATGCTGGGGCTGTACCTTAATTAAGGCCACGACCGATTCCTTCCCGCTCCTAGCCATTTCCTGTCCCATCATCGCCTTAAGACCTATCTGAGTCGGTGCGACGTAAAGCAAAAAAAAACAAAAATTGAACGGCTCTGCTCAACAGCATCACGGGAAAACCGTGGCATGTATATTTGTGAAACTCAGTACTAAAGTTCAAAATAAAATGAAGAAACTAGCCTGCAATTTAAAAAAATTTTTAAAAACTAGGGTACAGGGGTTGTAAGGGGGTGGGTGGTCGGCTTATTTATGTTTTTACAGCAACCTGGGTAAACTACTGCATATACAGAACCTCAGTATTGAAGTTCAAGGCAAACTGGGTGAAAATAGACAACAGAAACATTTTTATAGGCTTGGGGCGAGGGATGCAGTTAATTGCATTTAATAAATTTGCCCAGGCAACGCCAGGGTACTACTGTGCTGTCACATCACCCCACGAAAAGAATGGTAACAATTAAATGCGCGCATGAAAAAGTGGTAAAAATGTGGCGAAAAATAAAATGCACTTAAGATACAAAAAATAAATAACAAACCCAACCACAGATAAATATATCAGTAATAATAATAACAACGTAAACGTTTCCATCTTTTTAATACTAAAATATATTCACAAAATTATAAATTACACGGTACTAGTTTCGACCCATCTAGGGGTCATCATCAGCCGTATTGGAGCAAAGATCACTTTTGGCGAAATCCTAAGAAAATGTTATTTTAACATTTTTTACATTTTACATTTTACATTTTACATTTTTAACATTTTCTTAGGATTTTGCCAAAAGTGATCTTTGCTCCAATACAGCTGATGATGACCCCTAGATGGGTCGAAACTAGTACCGTGTAATTTATAATTTTGTGAATATATTTTAGTATTGAAAAGGTGGAAACGTTTACGTTGTTATTATTATTACTTATATATTATTCTCAGTTCAATACGGACCAAAAACATGAAATTCATAACCATTAATTACAGATAAATATATCAGTACAAGTAATATCGAAATGTATCGCTGCACTCCAAAGCATCAAAATCTTCAGTAACAACTGCTGTACAGTACAAGAAAATTAGAACACACACAGTGATATGCTGCCAGCGATCCACAGCGTAACGGATTACGTGTAGCATGTACCAGAGCAGCTCGGAAGGAAAATGAAGAAAGGCAACAAGTCGATGGCTGTTCTCACCATTGTGCTTCCTCCCTGTGAATGTATTTATGAAATAGAAAAGCTTCACTAGTTATTGTGTTAACTCACAGGCAAAAAACATGCCCCATCCATTTTCTTTCTTTCATAATATAAAGCACATTATAATATTCCTTAATCACAATGGATTATGAATGTCTAAGGAATGGTGTGTTCACTCCTTGTAGGTCCATAAGAGCAGTACTGTTTTCTTAACATGGAATGAGCTATAGGACTTGCTGTTTTTACAGACCTCCAGGGTAACATAAGCTAGATGTGTGCTAGTTACATAATATTAATGCATATTTGAGTCAATGGGTGTTCCAAATTAAAATGTCAATACAATAAAACTGTTTATTTAAATCTTCATTATTGTCAGCATAATTGCATCAATTACATCAGAGTTTAAATGTTTAGCTTGATTATCACGAAGTATCGTGCGCGAGCTCTGTCTGTATTAGCGTGGAATCGCATGCAAGCTCGATTCTGGCTGACGTCACAAACCCGAATGGCACTCCACAGCAACCGAGTGGTAATTCCCAGTGTTACATGATTGTGAACGAGCAGTAGAACACTATAGTCATTCAAAATACTCTGTTAAGTCTTGTTCGTGTTAATAACACTAAATTAGTTCAATTTTGACATTATTGACATTACTGTTAATGTCCTGAGGGGAATAAATGGAAATTTAATCATATTAATTTTTTTATGTAGTGCTACATCCTACCACCTGTCTGGGGAGAACACAGACTTCCAGACATCTTTTCAGTGCTGTATCTATTACATAGAAGCCTCTGTGGTTCAGGCGGCTCTCGCCACTGGGTTCCATTGTTCAAATCCCGATCACGCTGGACAAAGCGGAGGCGGGACAGGTTTTTCTCCGGGTACTCCGGTTTTACCTGTCATCTTTCATTCCAGCAACACTCTCCAAAATCATTTCATTTTGTCCGTCAGTCATTAATCATTGCCCCAAAGTAGTGTGACAAGCAGAGGATTTTCATTTTTCATTGATTACATACAAGATAATGCCAGTAATACATCAAGATCATTCAGGACGGTGAGATGAAGTTCCTGAGGAGTATGGTACGGAGGACAAGGAGAGACAGAGTTAGAAATGCTGAGGTCAGAAAAGAGATAGGGGTAGAAAAAATGAGTGATAGGATGGAGAAGAGCAAATGAAGATGGTTTCGACATGTTATGAGGATGCAGGAGGGAAGGATACCAGAACAAGTGTTGAAGGCTAAGATAGATAGAAAGAGGGCAAGAGGGAGGCCTAGAACAAGATGGATGGACTCCGTCAAGAACGGTATTTAAAAAAAAAAAAAGGACTGGACTGGAATGTAGTTATTGACAAGTAGTGATGGAAGGAGAGGCAATGATGGAGAAGTCCCATCACCACCCTGACCTGGCAGGAACTGGACAAGAGGAAATAAAAAAACAAAAGTATTTCGGTGGATGGAGCCGACAGTTTTGATAAGATTTTATGTCATTTAACCATACTTTATCTGTACTTGGTATAATACATGTTTTACATTAAGTTATCGCACAAGAGACCTAATAGACATATATTTTATTCTATATAACTATTGTTATTTAGTATTTAGTATTTATCGATAGAACCACTAATAACATAAATATTTGAGAATTTAATTTTAGGCCTTCCCCTAAACTACCATTTCACTCAGCATGAATACAGTTATTTATGGCTCAGATTGTAGTGATTTATTCCCCGACTTTACATACTGATTTTTATTAAATTCTCTTTGACCGTTTTCTCGTGATGCGCGTACAGACAGACAGACATTACGGAAATTAAAAAAAAAGTGCATTTCATTGTTACGGTGGACACGACTGATGCAGAAATACCATTCTATTTCAATTCTGAGCAATGTACAGACAAAACTCTTATTTTATATATATATAACCTAGATGTATTAAAAAAAAGTATCATATTTTATTCAATATGTTACACTCTTTCCAGTTTTGATGACGGCTCAGTTGGCCCGAAACATGTACATTTTAAATATAATATTAATTAAATAATCTATAAGAAATGAGGGCTATTTTTAATTGTGGACTATTTTTAATTAAGGGCCGGTTGCCAATAAAATAAGAACTATTCGATATTACTGACTAATTACATTTTTATGCCTCTTTTCATACCTTAAGCTACTTTTCCACATAATTTTATGCTTATTGAAATATTTGTCGTAACGTGGGACAAGTTTTTGTAGACCCTCGCCGTAGAAATCTGCCACCTGCGAGGTAATCCTCTTCTGAATCATCATTTTATTTCGTCATCAGAGTGAAAATGCTTGCCACAGACACAGAAAGAGATGGAAGATCAAGGCTGTAGGGAGAGTTGTCCAAATGCTGCCAGCCAAAAGGCTAAGCGACTGTTTGCTTTTGAACAGTACCTAGTGACTACCGTGTCTTTCTCCATCCAAAGAAGTTTCTAAGCGGCAAGCATTTTCATGATATAGACGTTGATTCCCATAGGGAACCCGAATGAGTAAAATTTATAATGGTCTGTTATTGGAAATTATAAATTTTCCAGCTAACTCATACCGCCGGCAAAGTAAAACGATGATTCAGAATTGATGTTGCTCTTGGACAACAGACTACTACGGCGAGGATCTATATAAACGTGTCCCACGCAACGGCAAATGTTTCGATAAGCATAGAATTATGTGGAAACTTGGCTGATGGTATGAAAAGAGGCATAAATAGGAAATTAGCCAAAAATATCTTCTGTTTCATGTTTTATTGACAAACGGCCCTTAATTAAAAAATAGCCTTCATATAATGTGTAGTCCTGAATAGGTGGAAATTTTATACTTTAATTTAGCTACTACAGCCAATACAGAACTTGAAATATGAATTTCACTTCTTGCTACAGAATACTGTGTTCCTATGTACTGTCCTTTACTTCATCTTCTATTACCACACGATTACTTCCTATAGTTTTTGTGTTGTGTTCGTTCTTTGTTGTTGCTATTTTTGTTGTATCTTTATATCCTTACTGTCCGTCTGCTTTGAGTATTTGCTTCTTGTTGCCCGCATTAAACATATCTTAAAAGGTTTTTTTTTTTTTTTTTTTTAATGTGAACAGTACAACCGGCCAAAGCAGCGGATACGGTCTCGCAGCGAACTGTCGCTGGTTCCTGGCAGTAGCAGCGGCGGCGGTCAGCGTCAACATCCTCCACCGCTAGTGTCTGCCGCCAGCGATCCATCCCTCCCTACTATCAACAGCTCAAGCCTGCAGCCTCTGCTTGCCCACCTATTATCTAACAGTACGTAGATTTTCATTTGTGTTATCAATAGATGTTGGATTTTAGGCAAAAACCTAGTTTGTTTCTGAAGAGATACCTTAAAATGAAGTTGTATTTACATGTTTCATGTATTTATAAGGTTAGAAATGATGGTCCTTTAGTGCCTAAAAATGCCTAAATGGATGTTAGAACCTACAGTCATCATCATTTTCATTTCTCCATGTCCAGCCCCTGTCACCATTCCTCTTCAGTAATTGTATTCCAGTCTAGACTTCTTTTTCTTATACTGTTCTTGAAAGAGTCCATCCATCTTGCTCTGGGCCTCCCTGTTTCCTTCTATCTTAGCCTCCAGCAGTCCGGCTCCATGGCTAAATGGTTAGCGTGGTGTCCTTTCGTCCAGAGGGTCCCATGTTCGATTCCCAGTCGGGTTCGGAGATTTTAACCTTAAATAGTTAATTCCCTTGGTTCGGGGACTGGGTGTTTGTGCTATCTCCAACATCTCTGCAACTCACACACCACACATAACACTATCCTCCACCACAATAACACTCAGTTACCTACGGAGGGTGTGCCTTACAAGAGCTGAACCTGGCTAGAAATAGCCACATGAAATAATAATTATTATAGCCTCCAACACTTGTTCTGGTATCCTTCCCTCCTCCATCCTCGTAACATGTCCAAACCATCTCAATTTATTCTTCTCCATCCTATCACTCAGTTTTTCTACCCCTATCTCTTTTCTGACCTCATCATATCTTACTGTCTCTCTCCTTGTCTTCCCCACCATACTCCTCAGGAACTTCATCCCACTGGCCTGAATTTTACTCTCATTTCTTGCTGACAAAGTCCAAGTTCCTTACATTCTTGTAGAACATATTTCCTGCTTGTACCCTTCTGCTGATCTCCTTATCCAACCTTGCATGTTGCATTGTTTCACTTCTCAAATATTTAAAGTATTTGGCAGCCTCAAGGTTTTGTTCCCTGACACTAACGGTTCCCTTACCTTCTCTTTCTCCTCTTTTCATCACCACTGTTGCCTCTTCTCCACACTGATTTTCATACCATATATCTAGGCCCCGGACTTTAAAAAAATGCATATGCGCATATGCAAATGCATATTTTGAACGTTAGTGCATATTTTGAACGTTTTTAGTGCATATTTTGAACGTTAATGCATATACAGACATATTTTTCTCTTATGTTTGATCGATTATCTAAGATTTCTGAACGAAATGAAAAATTTAATGAAATCTGTATGTTGTACATAACTTGGCAACATGAGAAACCTTCCCTGATTAAGGAAAGTGCTCTCAATATCGCAATACAAGTAGGTAGATGGATAATGACGTTTTTCACAACAGCAATTTCCTTCTTTCTGACATTCCTTCCTCCTTCTCCTTACAATTTGCTTAAACAAGTGCATTCATCTGTTAACTTGCTCTTCGTCTATTGCAGCGTATCACCAGATTATTCTTCTTCTTTTTTGCTATTGGCTTTACGTCGCACCGACACAGATAGGTCTTATGGCGACGATGGGACAGGATAGGGCTAGGACTGGGAAGGAAGTGGCCGTGTCTTTAATTACGGTACAGCCTGGTGTGAAAATGGTAAACCACGGAAAACCATCTTCAGGGCTGCCGAATACTGGATACTGGCCGTACTTAAGCGACTGCAGCTATCGAGCTCAGTGTTTTACCAGATTAAACTGCAAAAATGCCTAAAGTCTTTGCCAGAAAATGTCCCGAGCAGTCGGTGCCGGTGTAGAAGTATTGCCCAGTTACGTCCGTCGATGTAGAACGATCGTTTTCAGTGTATAAATTACTTCTGTCCGACAATAGAATCTCATTCACTCCTTAAGGGATTGAAAAACTGTTCAAACCTACTGCCACGCATCATTTTCTAAGGAATGAAACTTGTTTATGAATTTAACACTGAGTTAAAATTAAATAATTTGTTTGGTATGGTTCATGTTTGTGGGTTACTGTAGTCACGTCCTAGTTTGTGAACCATGGGCAACGGCTGAGTGGCCTAGTAAGTGGTCCTGAGAGTCGGGATACCAGTTGCTATGGAATGGGAGTGGGTATCTCGGACATATTCTGAGTCGTGGCCCTCCTTGTGCTCAGGCGGCTAGGACTACACAATTCACCAGTGGTCCATAACCCGTTAGAGGAGAGATCCTCACTTGGACTATGTGCAAGTAGGGCAGCATCCTGCTTCATGAATTTACCGAGCTCAGAACACTTTAAGCAAGCCTCGGACCAATGGGAGTAATGGAGTCCCACTCCCATTTGACAGGCGAGGGACTCCTTGGAAACAACTTGGCGAATGAAATGGAATTCGATGGGAGCTATCAATATTAATGGGGCTTATGGAAGAAAGAAGGTAGAAGTTGCTGAGTCAGCAAAGAGGATGCATCTGGATGTGCTAGGAGTAAATGATATTCGGGTAAGGGGAGAAAAGGAGGAAGAGATAGGAGATTATAAAGTGTACTTGACGGGTATTAGAAAGGGAAGGGCAGAGTCTGGGGTAGGGCTCTTTATCAGGAATACCATTGCACGTAACATAGTTTCTGTTAGGCACGTAAGTGAGCGAATGATGTGGGTAGATTTGTCAGTGGGAGGAATTAGGACAAGAATTGTGTCCGTGTATTCACCATGTGAGGATGCAGATGAGGATGAAGTTGACAAGTTTTATGAAGCATTGAGTGACATTGTGGTCAGGGTCAACAGCAAGGATAGAATAGTGCTAATGGGCGATTTCAATGCGAGAGTTGGGAATAGAACTGAAGGATACGAAAGGGTGATTGGTAAATGTGGGGAAGATATGGAAGCTAATAGGAATGGGAAGCGTTTGCTGGACTTCTGTGCTAGTATGGGTTTAGCTGTTACGAATACATTTTTCAAGCATAAGGCTATTCACCGCTACACATGGGAGGCTAGGGGTACTAGATCCATAATAGACTATATTTTAACAGACTTTGAATTCAGGAAATCTTTCAGGAATGTACGAGTTTTTCGGGGATTTTTCGATGATACAGACCATTATCTGATCTGTAGTGAACTAAGTATCTCTAGGCCTAGGGTAGAGAAAGTGAAATCTGGCTGCAAACGAATAAGGGTAGAAAATCTCCAGGACGAGGAAATTAGATAGAAGTACGAAGCAAAGGATACTATGTACAAGATGTATTACGTACCCATAACAACTTACGGAGCAGAAACTTGGACAATGACGAAGAAGGATGAGAGTCGAATACAGGCAGTTGAAATGAAATTCTTGACGAGTATGATACAGAAGAGTAGACGAGACAAAATAAGGAATGAGAAAATCCGGGAAGAAATTGGAGTGGAAAAAATGAATGATAGAATAGAGAAGAGCCGACTAAGATGGTTTGGGCACATAAAGCGAATGAGCGACGAAAGAATGCCAAAAAAGGTGATGGAAATGCAAATCCAAGGAAGGAGAGGCCGTGGACGACCACGATTGAGATGGAAGGATACCATCCAACGCAGCATTATAGAAAGAAACCTGGACTGGGACACAGTGTTGGAGGAGGAGTGGTGGAAAGACCGAAGAAAGTGGAGAGGAACCATATTTGCCCCTACCCGGCTACAGCTGGATAAAGGGAAATGATGATGATGATGATGATACATGGATATGATTAGTGAGAAGTTTCGAACAGTAGACAGTAAGCAGGTTCAGGATATAGAAAGTGAATGGGTGGCATACAGGGATGCTGTAGTAGAAACAGCAAGGGAATGCCTAGGAACAACTGTGTGTAAAGATGGGAAAAGGCGAACATCTTGGTGGAATGATGAAGTGAGAGCAGCCTGTAAACGTAAAAAGAAGGCTTATCAGAAATGGCTCCAAACAAGGGCCGAGGCAGACAGGGATTTGTACGTAGATGAAAGAAACAGAGCGAAACAAATAGTTGTTGAATCCAAAAAGAAGTCGTGGGAAGATTTTGGTAATAACCTGGAAAGGCTAGGTCAAGCAGCAGGGAAACCTTTCTGGACAGTAATAAAGAATCTTAGGAAGGGAGGGAAAAAGGAAATGAACAGTGTTTTGAGTAATTCAGGTGAACTCATAACAGATCCCAGGGAATCACTGGAGAGGTGGAGGGAATATTTTGAACATCTTCTCAATGTAAAAGGAAATCATCATGGTGGTATTGCAAACAGTCAAGCTCATGGGGAAGAGGAAAATGATGTTGGTGAAATTATGCTTGAGGAAGTGGAAAGGATAGTAAATAAACTCCATTGTCATAAGGCAGCAGGAATAGATGAAATTAGACCTGAAATGGTGAAGTATAGTGGGAAGGCAGGGATGAAATGGCTTCATAGAGTAGTCAAATTAGCGTGGAGTGTTGGTAAGGTACCTTCAGATTGGACAAAAGCAGTAATTGCACCTATCTATAAGCAAGGGAACAGGAAGGATTGCAACAACTATCGAGGTATCTCATTGATTAGTATACCAGGCAAAGTATTCACAGGCATCTTGGAAGGGAGGGTGCGATCAGTCGTTGAGAGGAAGTTGGATGAAAACCAGTGTGGTTTCAGACCACAGAGAGGCTGTCAGGATCAGATTTTCAGTATGCGCCAGGTAATTGAAAAATGCTACGAGAGGAATAGGCAGTTATGTTTATGTTTCGTAGATCTAGAGAAAGCATATGACAGGGTACCGAGGGAAAAGATGTTCGCTATACTGGGGGACTATGGAATTAAAGGTAGATTATTAAAATCAATCAAAGGCATTTATGTTGACAATTGGGCTTCAGTGAGAATTGATGGTAGAATGAGTTCTTGGTTCAGGGTACTTACAGGTGTTAGACAAGGCTGTAATCTTTCACCTTTGCTGTTTGTAGTTTGCATGGATCATATGCTGAAAGGTATAAAATGGCAGGGAGGGATTCAGTTAGGTGGAAATGTAGTAAGCAGCCTGGCCTATGCTGACGACTTGGTCTTAATGGCAGACTGTGCCGAAAGCCTGCAGTCTAACATCTTGGAACTTGAAAATAGGTGCAATGAGTATGGTATGAAAATTAGCCTCTCGAAGACTAAATTGATGTCAGTAGGTAAGAAATACAACAGAATTGAATGTCAGATTGGTGATACAAAGCTAGAACAGGTCGATAATTTCAAGTATTTAGGTTGTGTGTTTTCCCAGGATGGTAATATAGTAAGTGAGATTGAATCAAGGTGTAGTAAAGCTAATGCAGTGAGCTCGCAGTTGCGATCAGCAGTATTCTGTAAGAAGGAAGTCAGCTCCCAGACGAAACTATCTTTACATCGGTCTGTTTTCAGACCAACTTTGCTTTATGGGAGCGAAAGCTGGGTGGACTCAGGATATCTTATTCATAAGTTAGAAGTAACAGACATGAAAGTAGCAAGAATGATTGCTGGTACAAACAGGTGGGAACAATGGCAGGAGAGAACTCGGAATGAGGAGATAAAGGCTAATTTAGGAATTAACTCGATGGATGAAGCTGTACGCATAAACCGGCTTCGGTGGTGGGGTCATGTGAGGCGAATGGAGGAGGATAGGTTACCTAGGAGAATAATGGACTCTGTTATGGAAGGTAAGAGAAGTAGAGGGAGACCAAGACGACGATGGTTAGACTCTGTTTCTAACGATTTAAAGATAAGAGGTATAGAACTAAATGAGGCCACAACACTAGTTGCAAATCGAGGATTGTGGCGACGTTTAGTAAATTCTCAGAGGCTTGCAGACTGAACGCTGTAAACAATAGAGAATACTTAAGATAAACTTAAATATTATAAACAAGTGGTCCACCTGTTCAATACAATTTATAATTTATTATATTAGTACATGTTTCATCCCCTAAGGGACATCATCAGCTTAATAAATTAATATTAATATATCAGACTACAAAATAGATATTATTAAAATTGGCAAGATACATCAGAAAACACTGATGTATAGTACGACATTTAAAACACAATTTTAGCAAATGTTGTTAGAATTATAACTCATATGATCGATGAAAACAGTGAATTGTTCATTAAACTCTTGATAATGTTCTTGGGCATAACAGTTGTGTTTTATAAATTCTTAAATGATTACTGTTGCGAATAACACTCTTGATTTAAAGTATTTCTTGATGAAAAATTGTTAGGTCTTTGATATGCCTTTCTTAAATAGTATATACATTGCATGCTTCAGAATTTAATGTCAACTAATGGCTGTTGTGGTAAAGCTCTTTGTAGTAATGAATATTATTTTGTCTGAAACAAAAAATAAAAAACTAAGGTGTAAGTAACGAGAGATGGAAGATGAAATGAATTTATTATTTATTTACATAGTTTACGCCCACATTGGAGCAAACCCAAATACATTTATGTTAACAAGGAATTAACTGAAGATTTAGCTTGCATCATCTTCTTCCTTTCCCAAAACCTCTTAATTCTGGCTGACCTGGCTGCCCTTTCTTCATCAGATATGACAAATTGTTTGTGTTGTACAGTTTTTAATGACAATCTTATTTGTTTGTTCTTGAGAATCCTTTTTTCTTCTCTATTTTCAATTTGCTTCATTGTAATATTCAGCTCTTGTAAATCATTCTGAACTTCTTTAAACCAATTATTTTTTGTTTTACTTTTCCAAAAGTAATTAAATAGTTGTTTTATTATCCTATTATCATTTAATCTAGAAAGATGACAGAAAAAGGCAATTCTTCTTTTTCTCATCGTATCTGTTATAGATTCACTTTCCCTATAAACCACTGCATTAGGCAATAATCTCCATTGTCCATCCACCTGATGTTTTTTATTAATGATTGTTCTGAGTATCCTTCTGTCAACCTTTTGCAGTGTGATGAAATAAATTAATATAATATAATCATGTTACTTATTCCCGATGGGTTCAGCACACTGGTCCCCTAAGTGTTGCTTTATTGTTCAAGCAATTATGAAGAAGATCCATTTCAGATTCAGACATGAATATTTTTAAGAAATAATGTGATACATAATTCCTTCAGTAACACTTCAATATTTTTAAAAATTGATTTTAATATGTGTATATATATGTTTTTAGGCATCGTCATACTCTAAATATAAGGAACCACAGTGTCAATATTATTAAGCATTTAACAGCATAGTTTATATAAATTGGATAAGGTCCTCAGACCAATGTTTGTTTTAGGACTGAATAAGCCTGTTGATGCCCAGTAAAAGAGGGGCAAAACATGTATCTTAAAATTTGGTACTTTCTATGCTTATTTAACCACACAACAGTGGATTGTATTGAATAGGTGGTATAATAAAATACTCCTTGTATAAACTTAGTCATCCTAGGCCTTCCCATCGTTGTCATAAGATCTATCTGTGTTGGTGTCACGTAAAACAAATTGTTGTTGTCTTTCCAAACGGAGTCTGTGCGCTGCTGACGCATTTTTGACAAATTATTGTAAAAGTGAGCAAGGTACTTTAGGGACCAAAAATTAATTCTCTGATTATTGGAATCCATGAAAGATATGAACAAGAAACTGGAAGAACAGAGGAATTACTAATTATTAATACAAAGATCCATCTAGTTGAAAACCTTGTATTTATCATATGACTGTCTGGACCATAATATTCTCAGTCATCCTACTACACTGTATTCACAGCACAAAACTGCATGAGACACTAACACAGTTCAAGAACAACTAACATAAACCGCTGGTAGATTGTAGTGTGAAGTTCTGAGATGAAATTATTCTTCCCTGTTCGTTGATTGTTAAGGCCAATTTTGCAATGACAGTTGCCATGGATAAGGTGAGTTATGGAACAGCAGCCTAACTTTGGTGACCGATTTCTACCAGAAATGACAAGTGTAGGCGCAAACTTTCATGATAGAATTATCGCAGACCTAACCAAGAATACAATGCATACCTGCCAACCCTTCCGATTTACCTTGAAACTTTCCATTTTTTAACTCTTCTTCCAATTTTCTGATTTATTTTTACTTCCTATTTTTGACCGATATGACCTGCAGTACAGTCAATACTCTTCCTCTAGCATAAATTCTTATCTGCTTGTGTAATTTACGCAACCTCATTTTCAAGCGTATTTATTTGATGCTGTATTTGGCGAGTGTATTCTGTTTACTGCTCACTACAGCAGCGTGTGTGCTTTATAGTTGGGAATTCGGGATGACAGTCTTCCTACCAGTGAGAGACTAGCACGCGCTACCATCTCCATTAATCGGGAGAAAAGAATGAGTTTGTTATTGTGTGGTTTGCACGCTGTTAACATCGTTTCCTGTGCATAGTTCTGTTGGAGTTGTAGACCACGTGTTTTTTCTTGCGGTTGTGGGTTTTCCCCCCCCCCTGTTAAAGTCGTACATTAATCATGTATTGTTCTGTTTTGTATGTGTTAGTTTTGTGTATTTCAGTGCATTTGTGTTCATTCTTAGTTCACTAGTTTAATGATTTGAATGTATTTTAGAGAGTTGTGTCGGTGACAGTTTCTGGTATTTTCTCTTCACATTATGGGCACAGAACATAACAAACGTTATCTCCAAGAGTTCAGAGATACCTATAAAATTGAATTTATGTTCGTTTTACATTCTAATTAAGGAAACTATTATGCATTTTATTCCATGTTTGTTACATTTTCTTGTAACCATTTATATATTTTCTTAGCTTAAGATTTTAAATTTAATGGTCAGTTCTTGTAACTGTAGATGTGTATGTCTTTTATCTTGTCTTTTTTTTTTTTCACCGAGACCGTGGCGCAATACATGTGATGAAATCCAAGAATTTAAAAAAATCTTTCTATTTCTGATTTCTAAAAGTTGGCAGGTATGGCAATGCTACCTCTAACTCATTTCCTTTTGACATGTTATCTGCCACGCTACATTTGGTGCCCCCCACTTAAGTGCTGTTTTGAATGAAACATAGTTTCTCCTTATTTCCTATTTTATTGTGCATGTATACTGGTAATAAATTGTAAAAGAGGTAAAAATGTGTACATTCAGGGGCTCACAACTAAAGATAATTACTAGTGAAATAAAAGTGCCTACCTGATTGAGCGCTGGCCATTGTTTAGCCTTTTGCGGGAGATTTGGCACGAGAACTTCACACGTTGTTTGCTTACTTTCACTACTCGAAAGTCTATTGCGTGTTAGTGTCTTTGAAAGTTAGCGATTACTTAGATGCAACCAGGGAGCTGGCTGGCTCGAGAGCCGAAACCGAACATCGTAGCCCGCCGCCGCCGAGTGCAGGCTGTGGGACAGACTTGCCTTTTCTCTGTTGGCCGCCCGACTTGCCGCCAACTAAAAATTTTTAGGCCGCTGAATATGGAGTCTCACCTCTCCAGCAGGCCTTCTCCGGCTGGAAACGGGCCTCTTCACCATCCGTCGTCGCACCTCACTGCTGAAATACATTGTAGTGTCAAATAATTTGGTCGATTTCTCAATTTCGCCTTTATCATTACTATATAAAATCATACGCCGACCCGATCGGACCGATAAGTAACGTCACATATTGCGTTTTCTTGTAAGTGTTCTATGCTTTGAAGCCGACCGAACTGGGTGATAATGTAATGACATCGGATTACCGAAGATTCTCTTGAGATACCGTGGCCGTATTCGGGAGATAGTGGGTTCGAACCACGTTGTCGGCAGCCCTGAAGATGGTTTTCCATGGTTTTCCATGGTTTCCCATTTTCACCAGGCAAATGCTGGTGCTGTGCCTTAGTTAAGGCCCTGGCCGCTTCTTTCCCAGTCCTAGCCCTTTCCTATCCCATCGTCGCCGTAAGACCTATCTGTGTCGGTGCAACGTAAAACAAATTGTATTTTAAAAAAAGAGAGAGATACCGTGGTTTATTTTTCTGTGCTAGAATGCATGCAGTTAATATGAGAGTTCCATTTCACATCACATAACTAGATGTGGAGATTGTCCTTGTCCTCTTCTCCTTTCTCTTTTGTCGCTCTTTCCACACTGACCTCCATTCTGTTCGTCCTGTTATGTGTTTTCCTTTTCTTCCTCCTTCTCTCTCTATATATGACATTTTCTCAGAAACAACTGAACCTATAGAAACAAAGTTTGTTGTGGGTATTCGCAGGATTTGTAACTACAAGGGAGGTAAATTATATTTTGATAATAATTAAAATTAACCTCAGAACTGCTGCATGTTTATCTGTCAAATGCTTCAGTTATTTTCCTCAATATACACCATGAAAATAAAATCGTGCCTGTAATCACATATTCATCCTTATAAATCCACATTATACACTAATAGAGAGCTGAAGGACTGATCTACATGAAGATGACAGAAATAATGAAAAATATTATCACGATTTCTAACTATCATAAAATACATTAATATTTTAACAAATATTTTGTGCTAAGAAAAGAATTTCTGATAGATAATTTATTCCTGAAACATGATATTCTGAAACACACAAGTATGTTCTTACGTATTTCCCCACTGTTCATAACTTTTCATTTTGATTGCCAAGTAAAACACTTTTTTTTTTTTTTTTCCTCGAAACAGATTTTGAGTTCTTTTCACCAATTTCGAACCTACAGGTTATCTTAGTTTTAATAGGTCAGTTTCTTTTTCCTTTGTTGTGATCAAAGTCTTTAACAGTAATCTAAACAAATATCAACAGTTCACTCTTATCCCTTCACTGGTTACTTTGTATATCGATGTACTGCCAATAATAACATAACCTGCACCAACTTGAACAGCATTCTGATTATCAGAATTTCCCATTACTTCCTAAGCATCTTGTACTTCGCTGTCACTTTCAGTACTTTCAGGAATAATTTCCTTGTTGGAATTAACACAATAACTACTGTCGCCATAAGTACTGTCACTAAGATCTTCGAAAATTAAGCGCTTGATCTCAGAATCGTCAACAAAGCGGGCTGCCATCTTCATTCTAAGAACATATGAAAGTACTTCCACTTCTGCAGCTAAATAAACTTCTCCAGACCACTGTTTGTTTTTCAAAGACTTTCAAAAGTAAAGATGAAAGTATCAGTATTGACCTGGTATCCCTATTAGTGCCATCTGGTGTCCGGTTATAAATGTACGGCGGAAGGACGACACCGTCTCGCTCAGAAAAACTATCGCACTTGACGAAACAGTGCACCATCTTCCAGAAAGATGGTCCGCAGTTCTAGGGTTAAGTCTGATAAAATATTAATTCCAAGGAACACAAAATACATTGTGCTCATATTTTTGAGTGATTATACACGTCTTTATACATGTTCCTGGGAGTGTAAATTAAATTCTTTATTCTGGTTGTTTGTTGTGCTGTGATGTCCAATAATCGGACTTCCTTTCCAGACTCGACGAGCGGAGTGTTCAACTTCACAGGCTCGGACAGGTACAAAGGTTCGCAAGTGGTTCCCATCCTGCCCATGCCACCCCAGTCATCACCGTCAGTGCCGCAGACGACGACAGCTCTGCTCATCACTACGCCTGTCACCATGACACAAGTTCAGGGCAGCTTGTCATCCCCAGGTTCTCCTCACAACACCAATCAGGTAAGAAGATATCACCCACCGTTGTTGCCCCAATGAATGCTGCACGACTCCCAATTCTACATGATCGTTCTTTTAATGGTCGTTCAGTAGAACCACCCAGTGCTTCTTTTCAACAATTATAACAGTATCAACTCATCTTCAGTTACGGTAAACATATAAACTGCCTGCCATAGAGCCATTAATAAATATCATTAACCGTTGAAAATTGATCCTTATTGTTGATACAGGCAAGGATTAATGTTGAAGAAACCTACAAAAGGCTGCTTAATTTTCTTGCTCATTTCCTGACACAAAAATTAAACTTACTTTTGTATACTTCAATCACATTTGAAACCCCAATATGATTGAAGTTTTTCTTTGATAAGAGGGTTTGGCTTTCGAATGTTGTTCCCACTTCTTCTTCTTCTTCTTCTTCTTCTTCTTCTTCTTCTTCTTCTTCTTCTTCTTTGGTGAACCGAGCTCCATTGGTTTTCTTGTCTAGAAAATAGATGAGCAGCCAGTTGGTTAATCTCCCTGTGCACATTCGGGTCACCATCAAAGGCAATCTTCTTCTACCGAATTGTATCAGAGATTTTTTTCCTTCTTTCAAAATGATAAACCTCCCTTCACCTGTCATAAAAACATTGCGAAGGGATACATTGCATTGTGTTTACAAGACAGGTTGTATTGTACAGTACCATGTTAACACGTCCTTCTACCAGCGAATCCTGTTTAACATTCTAAGACTAGCACCCGCAGTTACATGTCTGAATTTATAACCATTTGAACTTTTTTTTTTCTAGCGCCACAGAAATTAATAAAAAGTTCTATTTAAACTAACTAAATTTGTGCCGATAACTTAATTATTAATAACCTTACGTGAAAATACAACACAATGCCTTTCAGATAAAGCTTTTTGCAGGTGATGTTATACTGTATTGAGTAGTAATTAAGTTACATGATTGTGAGTGAATGCAAAATGACCTCAACATTGTTGTGAGATAGACAGCAGACAATGGTATAATGATAAACGGGATGAAAGGACAAGTTGCAGGTTTCACCAACAGGAAAAGTCCCCTTAATTTTAATTACTGTGTTGATGGAGTGAAAGAATCTAGGTGTTAATATAAGGACAAATCTTCTTTAATTAAGGTTACAGATCTTTTCATATGGTTATACGCCAGGCTGAGTGGCTCAGACGGTTGAGGCGCTGGCCTTCTGACCCCAGCTTGGGAGGTTTGATCCTGGCTCGGTCCAGTGATATTTAAAGGGGCTCAAATACATCAGCCTCATGCCGGTAAATCTACTGGCACGTAAATGAACTCCTCCACAATAAAATTCCGGCACCTCGGCGTCCCCGAAAAATGTAAAAGTAGTTAGTGGGGCGTAAAGCAAATAACATTATTATTCATTTGGTTATGAGAGTATTCAGGGATTGTAGTAAGGATGTAAAGGTGAGGGTATGTAAGTCGGTGAGACCCCACTTAGACTATGGTTCTAGTGTATGGGATCCACACTACAATTACTTGATACGAGAACTGGAAAAGATCGAAAGGAAAGCAGCACGATTTGTTCATGGTGATTTCTGACAGAAGAGTAGAAAATGTTGCAAACTTAGGGCTGAGAAGACTCTGGAGTAAGGAGACTAAGCGATATGTTCCAAGCTGTCAGTGGAGAGATGGCGTGGAATGACATTAGTTGATGAATGAGCTTGAGCGGAGATTTTACAGGTAGGAAAGATCATAATATGATGATAAAGTTGGAATTCAGAAGGACAAATTGGAGCAAATATTAATTCATAGGAAGAGGGATTTGTGAAGGGAATAACCGTTTATTATATTGATGGATGAAATCATAAAACGTGTAAAAAAAAAAGAGTATCAGTAGTGATGAAGTGAATGCTTTGGTATTTGCAGATGATGTGGTGATTTGGGTAAAAGGAGAAAAGGAAGTACAAAGGAGACTGGACATTTGGAATGAAAATCTGAAGGAGTTTGGAATGGTAATTAGTAAAATGAAAACTGTAGTCATGCACTGTGGAAAAGAGAAAAGGAGAAGCCAAGTGAACATAGACGGAGAACGGTTAGAGAATGTAGAACAGTTTACATATCTGGGTAGTATTATTAATGGAAGTAATGAAATCAACACTGAAATTAATAATAGACTAAAGGTACAACATTTTATGATCAAGTGAGAGAGCTTTTATGGAATGACAAAGTACCCAAGAGAACGAAATGAACAGTATTTCATACCAATTGTAACATACGGAGTAGAAACGCTGATAACCAGTAAGAGACAAGATAGTAAGATCCAAGAAGTAAAAATGAAATTTTTAAGAACACCGGTTAAAAAGACAAGAAGAGATGGAATTAAAAATATTAAAATCAGAGAAGAGTTAAATATAGAACCATTAGTACAGAAGATACAGAAAGCAAGACTGAGATGGTTTGGACATGTAAAAAGAATGGGAAAGGAACGGGTAGCAAGAAGGGAATTGGAAAGAGAAGTTAAGGTAAAGAGACCAGTTGGAAGACCGAGAAGAAGGTGGATGGATCAGATTTGGAAGGACATTAGAGAAGCTGGATTGGATATGGTGGAAGTAATGGAGCAGGAAAAGTGGAAGGACAGAAAGGAGTGGAGGAGGCCTGTTAACCACACCCGGGCGACTGGAGTGGGACATTTATGGTGGTGATGATGTATATGTATGTATGTTGGGTATTCAGCCTGAAGGCTGGTTGAATCCTCAACAGGTTCACCATTAGCTGTCATAGATGACATAGGTGTCACTGAAGAGGCGTACTAGGGAAATGAGGAGTGAGGTAGTTTCCCGTTGCTTTCCTCGCTGAGCCAGAAGTTGCTATTGCACATCAGTCTGTCAAGCCCACTGAAATGCGTGCACCAACCGACCCTACGAGTGACATTTTCACACCATTCATAGCAGGGACTGGCTGCATAAGGAATGGCATTACTAGCGTCACTCATACCTCAGCCACTTTCATATTGTCAAAGCCAAGTATAAGACTGAGACAGGTCAATGAAAGTAACAATTTTATTCTAGCCCATACCAGAAGACATAGCGCACTGTAAACATTACATCTTGCCAGCAAAGGCATGATGATGAATAATTTATCCGGGGAAATGTTTGATAAATTTCCAAGTTCTGTGAAATCAGTTACGAAGAGACTAGGTAAAAAAATTGATAGGAAGTCTGTCACTTGGGCGACAGTCCTTAAATACAGATCAGTGATAGATAGTCTGGCAGGCAAATAACCATGTGTATTTTGCTCTTGATTGTTTTCTTACCGGAGTATTTACTTTTTGTCTTTAAACTGCTGTAGGGTAGCAGATGAGTTCAAATGCATGAATAGGATTTAAGAGAAATGAAAGCAGTCCTTCAACAAAATTTTCTGTTCTAAAGAAAAGGAAAATATTAATTTAACATGATGACAATTGCAACTATTGGCCAAACAGTTAATGAAAGGTGAGAGGAAGCTACCATGACTGTTGATGAGTTGGTACTTGTAGTAATTTTTTTTTTTTTTTTTCCAAAACCATGATTTATTTAAATGTCCAGCAAAACACTTGTCTAAACTCTGAGTTAACTAGTGAGTTGTTGTATGTGAAACAGCTGAATTAAGAGCTACATTTTTTTACTATCCCACCAATCTGGATCATGACTGATTGTGAAGAAAAGAAATTCACTAAAGTTGTATTTTAAGGTTTCATACATTTCTGCTCCAAGGATAGATGAAAAATATGTAATGAGAAAGGAAAATTCTTGACAAACTCCAAATGCAAAGTGAATTTTTTTTTTAAGGTTTTCTTTATCATCAGGTTGATCAAATTTCTAGATGTAATCCAGTTAATAACAGTATTATGCCATAAATTTCCTGCAGTTTCACCCCATTGAATAAAGACGTGCAAAATCTCTGTCGTCAGAGGGACGATAGGAGAATTTCCATTTAAATCTTAAAATGTTTGTTTATAAACTCAATGAGTGAGTTGGCTACTTGGTAGAGGTAATTTAGCTGTTAACTTATATCCAGGAGATGGTTGGTTTGAACCCTACCATCGGCAGCTGTTGCCATGGTTTCCTTCTTTCACACGGCACAAATGAAGGCACTGCACTTTAAATAAGGCCATAGCCATTTCCCTTCCAGTTCTATGTAAAAGCTTTTCAGGCTGTCAAACAAGTTCAGTATAAATATTACACTATAACATACAGTACAACCCCGATTTGCATGACCTCGATTTAGCGTAAACCCGCATTTAACGGAAGAAATTTCCAGTCCTGAAAATTATTCCTTAAGAGCAATGCCATTTTATATTAAATTTAATGTAATTCACGAGTAGGTCAAAACCCGCATTTAGCGTTAAGGAAATATTAAATTTCTCAAATATTTATTTCTATTTGTTTTGGTTATGGGACATTAAAAACCTATGAAAAGGATGCCATAAGCTTGCTAAGGATGATTCAAGGCAAAAGAGGAATTTCAAGTGCAGGCATTTAGGGCTACAGTGAGATATCAGACTCGAATAGACATCCAACTGCGGCCACTGTAGTACAGTAGAAGAGAACCCCTGTTTTAATGACAAAATGTTTTTATAACCTTCAAAAATTCCTATATTAATTTGTGCAATATCCTTCGGTTACAATCAAGAACCCTTTTACTGATTCATACATTATTATGGGCAAATTCGGACATAGTTAGTTTTTATCCGTTATCAGTATTCATACGCTCTACTCCAACGTTTGTATTGAATGCGATCGATCATGTTCTGTATATTGATTCCTTGCTACAGCAAGCGATTCGATCTTGAACAAGCCTTAGGTCTCACAACTCCGACTGGTGTAAACAAACGTCAGGGAACATGTTTTCGCAATAAGTGCAATGACAGCAGTTGTTAACTCCTTAGAAATAAAGGCTGAACCAAAAGATTCCTTAATTTTAATACTGTGTACTGAAATAAAATAAGAATGTGATACTTCTCCTTCTCAAGATACAGCGGTGTGCATATCTAATTTCAGAGGTTAGGTTATGAACTTTTACGTCTTGTTAAATTTCAGAGAGGCTGTTCCCATGTAAATTTATAGTGAAAATATTATCATTATTCTACAGGGAGTTTGAAATCTGTTTTCATAATACATGCCCGGTGGACCTAGGTTAGGTAACACTGTTTGAAGTAAGAAAATGGAAATGTTCGCCACAAGCCTCTGGAGTGATGCAATTACAGTTTTTAAGAATGAATGTTCAGATGGTTGAAATTAGAAAATACACACTAATGAGTAGGCAGGTGCTTTGGAAAACATCCGCGAAAATGTTTAAACAAACCAAATGCTGTTTCATACAGATTTTACTGTGTTTTTGTGCAAGTTTGGTATCTTTTCCGACTTTTATGGAAAATCATGTAACGTTATAAGAAAAAAACCTTAAACTGAAAGGGCCGATTGCAGAAACGATGACTAGTTTTAAGCCTTAGACAACGTCTACCTTAACGACGTCTAAATCGAGCACGATCTTCCATTGCATAAACAATGTTCAGTTGATGTTTAACTAGACATGGCTTAAAGTTTCAATTTTGGTTTGAAAATTGAGACAGAAGTATCTTTCATGCAACTCTTTGCTTGTCGCAACCAATGAAATTTGTCTGTGCGTGCACCTAACCCCAGTGAGCTGTTTATCTTCCTACACAACATTACTCAAATATGGCTAAGCATGAGCATGACATGCCCACAGATAAGAGTATCACTTTCAGTGGAAATTAAATCTCATCATAATATTTTTCGATACTAAAGCGACATGCCATTGCACGGGGAAGTGTAGCTTTGATTATAGCGTTGTTACAGTGAGTGTAATCTACTCATAAATACGGTAGCTTCTACGAAGGGAAGATGAAGCAATAATAATGTGTAACCGAGTGTGTTGTATGGGCCATATAGATGTAGCTTGCATTCTGGAGATCGTAGGTTCGAAACGCATCATCGGCAGCTCTGAAGATTGTTTTCTGTAGTTTCCCTATTTTTACACCAGGCAAATACTAGGGCTATTATTATGGCCCCAGCTATTCTTCCCAAGTCCTCTTTAAACAATAATCACCACCACTTGCCTTTTTCTATCTGATAGTTGCCGAAAACTTATACAATTATATATATAAAAACCCAATACAACCTACTTTTTAGTTTTCACTATTACGTGTGTTTACTTGGCAGTAAATATAAGTGAATCCCTCCCGGTTGATGTATGTGACAGCCCTCTGACGGTCAGGACACGTAATTCTGATATCTATGTAGTCGAAGTGACCTATAATTTCTTGGAAATTACCCCATCTATATAATAAAATATATCGGTTGCCAAGAATTGTATTCAAGTTGACAGTTACCGGAATATCCCTTTGTCAGTCTCAAGAAACAAGTGTCTCGAAAAACAAAACCTTAAGATCCATCTCCTTATACCTGTGAAACGAATTGCTGCGATTTAGCAGCGGGCGACCCACAGAGAGGCTATACTGTTTATTGTAAATATAGACTTACATGTATATGGTTTATTGTACATACATATCAAACACATTAAGAGACACTATAAACATATACATGTCTTTTAATGTGTACGTACAATTAGTTTTAAGCTTAGGTTAAGTTTTTACTACCATTTTTAAATCTCAAAAACAATTTTACTTTTACGGATTCACAATTGAAATGACGGTAATATCCAACTCATTTTTATCTCAAAATAATTTTACTTTTACGGATTCACAAATGAAATGACGATAATATCCAACTCGTATCCCCATTAGATATCCGGATATGCTAATGGATGACGACATCTTTTTAGATAAGTAACACAAACTAATGCCAATAGACGTAATACTATGTTTGTCAGCTGATGATGGCCAATTAGGGTCGAAACCGGTACTGATGTAACTGTATATTTACAATAAACAGTATTGATTATTCATATACATTATTCATATTATTCATATACATGTAATTAGTCAATACGGACATGAAACTCATAAATAACGACCACGGAGAGGCTGTCGGGCTAACCTTTCTTCCCGGAATCGTCTCAACATGATGATACAAATTACCTGTTTCATGGTACATAACCTCTGATTGTGATTCACTCCTCTCCTTTGAACTTAAACAGTGCCCTCAGCAGTGTTTAAACATGACCGGTTGAACATCGGTTTTAGACAGTGTCTAAGCGATAAATAACGTCTCTGCAATGCGGCAGTCATACTTACTTAGGCATTGTTTAACTGTAGACATAGTTTAAATACAGTTTGTGCAATCGGCCCAAACTGTTTTGCATTCACTGACAACAATTTGTCAAAATGAAGCACAAACCATAACTACAGTACAGTGTGTAGGGTAGATATCTCTTGTTTTATTGCTGTCGCTGTGTAAATAATGTATGATGGTACGATTTATGTTTAATACAGGCAAAGATCTCTGGAAAAGGTGTGCTTTCCACTGAAACCTCAATTTAAGGTAAACCCCCATTTAAGGTTAAAAAAATCAGGTCCCTTTAAAAGCGTTACATAGGGGTTCTGCTGTACCTGTAAAAATAAAACTCTCACTATTGAACAAGGAATAAAAACACACACTATTAAACAATAGTGTGTGTTCATTAGTGTGGGTTTTTTTATTTTACAGATATGTTATAGTGTAATATTTATATTGAACTTGTGTGTTCAACATACTGAAAAGCTTTTAAGTTACATATAACCAAGTTGACACTGGAAAGTACTATGGCTTCCTTCTTAACAAATTTCCAGTCCTAGCTGGTTCCCTTACCAATGTTGCCAACAATCTCTGCAGCAGACAATTCTTTCCACAGAGTGTTTTAATAAGCTGTTTCATATGTTACAACTCCATAAGCAAACCATTGCATGAATGTAAGCTATTAGTGCTTTAATGAGAGTTGGTGTACGTTAACTTTAGTGGTGTAGCAGATTGCATGGGCAGCGTACAACACGAGTCTCAGAATGAATATTGTGATTACTAATGAACAGATGATCATTGTCCCTCACCGATCTCGGGAGGTTCCGAATCTTGCTTGTGAATCTGAAATACTGCGATTTGGTTTGGATCCTGATAGCAGCGATAGCTGAATGGGGCACTTGATTTGCTGTCAGCTGTTGAAACACACTCCCTTCCAGATGAGTTCTATTGTAGTGATTCATCTTGCATGATAAACAGTTATTACTGATCAGAAGCTAAGAACACCGACATGTATCACTATTAAATAAATCTATTTCCATAGGGTTTTGCACAGGTACAGTTCAGTTTTTAATCATATAACAAAATGATTGTCAACGGATGGAGAAAGCCAACCAACCCGGTGTGAGAGAGCTGGTTGGTTTTGAAGCTATCCAGAAATTTGTCTGCTTGAGCTCCATGGTTTCTAATACAGGACGATGTTCTGATAGTCAAGAGAAGAATGGCTATGGCTAGGGCAGTCACCACAGAGCTGAACAGGGTATGGAAGGACCAGGCAGTTACAAAGAACAGCAAACTGCAGCTGGCTCATTGCTACGTACACAGCTGAGACTAACGATCAAATAGGAGTTAAAAGGAAAATGAAGAGCTTTGAGAGGTGGGTTTACCGATGCATTCTCCATACAAGTACGTCTGTGATGTAAGAACTAGCCATCCAGACTAGACTTCCCAAGTAGATCAGCCAAGCTTACCTCCGTTACTTTGGACACTGTCAGATGAACAGGCACCCTCGAGAGGCTTGTGATGGGTGGAAAGGTTAATGACAAGAGACCCTGAGGAAGACAGCCGAACAGCTGGGTGGACCATTTGCAGCCTATGGTGAAGGAATCTTTTTTCAAAACTACCTTACAGCACCAGATGTGGAGCAAGGAAATCAGGCCAGCAAAAACATGAAACACTGCTGTAATCTGTCAAGGGCAGACTGTTCAGGAAGAGGAGAATGACAAATCCCAGGCCATTTTTCATTTTAAAAACTGAATCAAGGAATATGCTCAAGGAGCAGCCAGCTGTCACATAGTAAAATGAACCACAAAATGAATTCTTTGCATGGCACTTGCATTCTTCCTGCCAGTGCAATTTGTTGCTCTATTGACCAAATTTTTAAAAAATAGATTTCAGTAAGTATTTTCTTGTCATTTCTTCCTCACAGCACTTCACAACATTCTTGGCAATGTCTGCCTCTTCGTTTCATTACCAGCTACCCCTGTTAACTTTCATTTAGAAAAGAACGCGGTACACTTCCAGTTGAATGTTTTCTGTGAACAGAGCATATTATCGTACTCAGCCATTTTCCTTCTGTTCCCAAGGTGGCGTTGGGAACAACTCTGTGTCATTGTCTTCCGTCATGTTAAAATCTCCCATGGGACAAAATTCTGACACCCTTCTTCTCCTTAGTGTTTATCCTGCTTCATCCTGGGGTCTACCCTCAGTGCATCGAACCATAATTTCTTTGGTTGCCCTTGCAGGGTTTAATTCTGATGTTATCTTTGCAACTGAACTACCATCACTGTGGTGCAGTATTTGGCCATACCATCTCAGACGAACATTTTCTCAGGTATTTGAGTCACCTTAAATACCATCAAAGCTGCTTCATTCCCAGAACATGTTTCTTTGAAACAGGCAAATACTCCCATATGGTTGACTGTTCCATGCACCTGGGAGAGTACTGCAATCTGAACTCATTGGTTTTAGGGACATCAACTCCATCAATCTTAATTGAACTATCGTTCTGCTCTTCACACTTCATCTCCCTGAGATTGTCTCAATCTGTACTTATCGTTGTGGGTTTTCCAGCGTTGGATTAACTGTTTTAAGTCTTGCTGAGTTCTGCTGGTAACCATGATATCATCGACATAAACCAAGGGTGTGGAGTCTGCAGTTCTGCGACATTTGTGTTCAGGCACAGGATGAACAGAAGCGGAGACAAAGCTGATCCTTGGGGAACACCAAATTGGATGTTAAATGGTGCAGAGGTTCCTGTGGCACATCGGATAGGACTGGGAACATTACAATGTCGCAATGAATCCTATATGTGCTGTCAAAGGTTTGATGCATATATCACTGTTAATGGAGGGCACTTTTAGCATTTCATGTAAGTAGGAGTTTCATGTGGTATGCTGGTACATTCTGTTCCTGAGTTGTAGAAAATAAGTTCTAACATGGAAATAAAGCATTTTTGGACCCATGTTCATATAACATTTTTTCTTCTTCTATGTGTGAAGAATGTGTGCTGAAAGTTTGGTCATACCTTTTTGTTGCATCCTGTATAGCATTGATAGTTCTTTGTCTGTTATAAGACCACACTGGTTCAGGGTGGGTATACTTAAAAATCTATAACAATTTATAAAATAGTAAACAGAAACCTTATATGGCCTTCCTTTCTATTCCTAGTCCCAGTAAATTGTAACTACAAAAAACAGGTTGTCAGATAAACTGGATGTCCTGAGCGAGTATCCACTGTTTTTTAATATTCTGAGACTCGTGTTGTATCCTTCTTGTCAGTATTAGTGATGCTACTTTTTTTTTCTCTCTCTCTCTTTCTGTCCTATCCACAGATCCTGCTCAACTCTCTGGGTTCAAATAGTAAGAGCTCATACTCTCCCGACAGTTCCACTGTCCCTTCTCCCGTCGGAATGTCCCTGTCACCTCTCTCCCCTCCCATGTCCCCGCCTAAACCACTCCTCCGTTCTAGGCATGACTCGGGAGGCTCGAGGGCAAGGAGGATCGACTCTACCCCACCCAAGGTACTTGCCTTTCATCATATCATGCTACAGTAGAACTATCTAACTCTGCTTTTCTGTTGTCTTGGTGTTGGCACTTCATGAATATCTGGGCTGTTGTTAATTCTTATTGTTATCTACACCCTTATAGTTTGTTCAGCGAGTTGAGAGAATCTTCCTGCCAGTTATTTGAACAGCAGACATGTGCTCTGTCTGTAGATGGGAGCAACTACCCGGTATTTGCTTAGCACAGGCAGTTCGTCACCTGTCAGGGAGTGACATACAATTGTTGTCGAGCACAGGCTCTTTTTAAGCTATATTGTGACTGTTTAGGTATGAAAATTAAGAAAATGCTTCTGAGCATTAAATCTCTTCATCATAAACAAATCATACAATCACTTGAACTGAAATTTGAAGTCATACGAAGAAGTGAAATGCAAGAGAAAAGTACGCGTTCCAGTGTTCCACGGATACCATATCATCTTTAGAGGTCTATCCTGCTGAGGCCCAACGTAGTTCAGGTTGAGCGATATTGATGAAACTTGTTTATACAGGTTGAAATAGGTTAATAAAAAGTGTTATGGAGTAATTTTTTGATATTGATGCCCAAGGGCTTAAATGAGGACTGTCCTTTTAAATGGACATTGGGTCTTCTTTTGGTAAAAATTTTAAGTGAACTTATTTATTTCTCAGTTTGTAATATTCCACTATTTTTTAAATTTCAACAGATATCAACCAGTTCACAGAAAATAAAGGGTAATCAAGAAAATATACAGGCACATAAACATCAAACAACAAAATGTGATACATTTGCCAAAAGTTAAATAAAAATTTGGAAAGAAGGCAATGGAGTCGCTTACATAGTTGCTACAAATACTTGCTATTCCAATGGATATTTAAAAGTAATCAATTGAATGTAAATACTGGCTAAGAAAAAGAACAAATATTACACATGATAATGTGAGGTTTTATGACTTGATTCCTTCAATCTGTCAGCACCTTTCAAGGAACTCTGAGGAACCATTGTTTCCTGTAGTGATGCAGGAGTACTTTTCACACCTCTGGCACATTACTTTTGTTTATCATCTGTTTATTGGGTAAAAATCATACAGTGGCTACTAAATCATCAATGTACAGTGTAAAAGTTTAGGTTATGGCAGAACAACATGTCCTCGTGTCCAATAAAATGGACATACATTTTAATCTGTATTTTCATCAACTTACTGCATTAAAATCCCATAGTGATGACTAAAATACTGAAATATATAGTTATTACTTTAATTGTATGCTAATACACATATTTTAGAACCATTAATTTATTTTTGGTTCCATAAGAACGTAGAACACATACCACACATGATGATGCTCCACGGAACACGTTATTCCTAGTTTGTATCATTTCGTACTTCACATTTTCTTCAACAGATAGCAGCACCATGCTGTCCATTTGGCTGGACACTGGGTCTCAGTGCCATTTAATGAATATTATGAATATTAGAAGGAATACGACGATGTCCAGTCAAATGGACAGGGGGTCTCAGGAGGCTAAGAATAAACTGAAATAAATTGTACACCACTACATGCCACATCACATTCAACCGTGCATGCACTTATAATAATAATAATTGTTGGTTTTTTGCAAGGGATTGTGGAAAATTTTACCTAAGACACTCGTGAAGGGTCCGCACTCCACAAGTGTGTGGGATTCTTACCCACTAAAAACCACACACCCATTTGCCCAAGATATTTGTTTCTACCCCAGAACCGCTCTCGCATTACTGTAGGGTATTGTCGTGCTTTTAGTTATTCAGACTTCTTCCTTCATTCCTCTTTCACTGATGTTCGAAAGCATCCAGATCCCTCTTCGTCTGGCGCAGGATACTTTCCACATATTCTGTCACCCTATCCCAAGATTCCTGATTTCTCAGCATCACAAGCGTAATATTATCTAGCGTCAGTACTTCGAGTTCAGCTTCCACAATACTTCTTTCTGTCAACCAATGATTACACACGAAGAAAGTATGTAGGACGTCATCTATATCACGACAGTAAATGCAGTTTGGACTGCTGGCTATGTTCAGTTTGTGCAAAAATTTACAGAAGTATCCATGCCCTGTTAGAGCTGAGTAATATAGTAATTTACCTCTCCATGAGTCCGTTCAATCCAATCATTTGTACATGGTATTTCTCGCTGTTTCCAGTGCTCCAGTCGACGGCTACTAGCTAACTTCTTTGCGTGTTTCTGTCCGAGTTCTCCTTGAGTACGCCAGATTTCCTGTCGTTCAAAAGCTAGCAAGTCATTAGGCGCTACTCCAGCTATGGTGAGGATTGCAGGTTCGGATACCATACGATATGCACATGCTGTTCGCAACGCTGCTCTTCGTTGTACCGCAGCCATCATTCTCTTGTACTTTCCTATCATCAATGATTCAACCCATACCTCGGAGCCATACAGAAGTACCAATTGGACTGTTGACATCAGAAGTCGTCGTTTGCTGGATCTAGAGCCTTTGATATTGCCAATCAGTCGACTAAGTTCGGTCATATATTTCGCTGCCCTGTCTGTCACCCTCCGGATAAATAATAATAATATTAATAATAATAATAATAATAATAATAATAATAATAATAATAATAATAATAATAATAATAATAATAATAATCAAGATTCGACAATCAACCATTAATCACCAACTGTGGAATAATTTCCCAAGTAGACAAATTCAAATATCTAGGTGAAATTATTCAGCCAGCAGGGTTAAATCAGGAAGCTAACAAAGAAAGAACTGCTAAACTGCAAAGGGCTTACAAAATCACATGGAACAGATACAACAAAAGATGTATATCAAAAAATGCAAAATTACGACACTACAATACAGTCATCAAACCAGAGGCACTTTATGCATCTGAAACACTGATCATTGGCGGCAGGTCACAAATGAAAAGCATTGAGAAACAAGAGAGGAAAATTCTCAGAAAAATCCTAGGACCAACGTTCGAAAATGGAATTTGGATGAAAAAGAAACCACACAAAATTTTTCAATTCACAGAAAAAATCACAGATACCATCAGAAAGAGACGACTAAAATTCTACGGACACCTACACAGAATGGATAACAACAGGCTGACAAAGAAAATTCTAAATCTAGCTCTAACCCTGAAAATCTGCAACAATTGGTTAGCAGAAATTCATGAAGATCTACAAGAAATGGGTATTGAGGACGAAACCATTCAAGATAGAATGAAATTTAGAAGCTTAGTAAACAAACATAAATTTGCAGAGAAACCAAGAAGAAAAAATATAGGCTGGACAGAAACACGCAGAAAGGAACACAGTGAAAAAATGAAGAAATATTGGGAAGAAAAGAAGAAGAAACATTGTGCAAAATAAGTTCAAACGCGCTCCACAGCTGGGCACAACGAATCAAAAAAAAAAAAAAAAAAATAATAATAATAGAAGTATCATTACTGATAAAACTATTACCTGCAATAGACCAGATATAACTTTTGTAGATAAAAAAAAAAGAAAATCTGCGTCATAATTGACATAGCATGCCCTAATACTCACAACCTCCAATCAACAGATACAGAGAAGATTTCCAAATACACAGATCTGGCCACAGAGATAAAAACCATGTGGAAACTCAACAATGTTATCATAATTCCAGTAATGATTGAATGTAATGGTATTATGCCAAAGACACTACACAGGAGCATTGAAGCTCTTAATCTCCACCCTCTCACTTACAGGGAATTACAAAAAGCAGCAATCCTGGCCATTTGCCATATAGTAAGGAAATTTATTGACATGGACCATCCACCATATACAGAGGACTAATGAAAATCATCCACTAATAATTTAGAACATTTATGTATAGTAAATATCTCATAAATATCTGTCAAATTTATTTGTCAACAATGTAAGTATATACCGATATGTATGAAGTATATGTGCGTATGTACTCAATAGTAGTTCTTCCATGTACATTGTACCAAAGAAGCTCATAAACCCAATTATAAAATTGTGAATCATATATAATAAAATATAATAATAATAATAATAATAATAATAATAATAATAATAATAATAGAGAGAGAGAGAGAGATGTTTAGAAAGAAAATGTTAAAAATGGAATGATTCCAAGGTCGGGAGGGAAAGGAAACAGTCTCTATATAATCCGAGGAGAGGAGATGGAGTAATGGAGGAAGAAGAAGAAAAACAAAAACAAAGGATGAAACATTGAAATTGTCATGTGGTCCCTAGAGGACCCTAACAGAGAAAGAATAATAATATAGACAATAATAATGTGAAAATGGTACCTGTAGCTCTCTAACGACATTGATGGCGGTGATGATGGAGTTGCAGTGATTTCTTGACTCGGAGATTACCATTTAAAAAAAAACGCGCGCACACACACACACACACACACACACACACCCACACCCCCTCTCTCCCTCTGACAAAGACAAACTGCTTGTTGAACAATAAAATTGTGACCAGTTTTCTTGTCCACAGGGCGCATTAACTGCTGTGCGTTCAGAGACCGTTCATCCCCCCCCCCCGGAGTCATAAAATATACTCCAAATGCTTGGCGGCAAGATTCTCTTAACTCACCGAGGGACTTTAGAATAGAACCTCATGTAAACAAAGTACAAAATGTAGTCTTCTGCCTCCTCGCTCTGAAGGAATGGCGGTGCTACTTTCCTAACCTTGGGGCACTGTGAATTGTCAGAGCTCATATTTGCTCTTGCTGACTTCTTTGCATGACTGGCATAGTTTTAGAAATAGTCTACTATGTATGTATGTGTTGAGTAGTTCCAGCCTAAAAGCTGTTTTGATCCTCAACAGCTCTGCCATCAGCTGTTGTACATGACCTTCTGTAGGCGTTACGGTAAGAAATACAAATATCGCTGCAAAAATGAAACATTAATAACTTTCTCACCACTTCTTAAACATTTCCCTTCATGATACTTAACATTCTCCGCATGTTCAGCCTCGATGCTTTAACAGTCCCACCTTCTTGCTTCTGGATCTCTTTGGTACAATGCGGTCATGAAAATTCAGTATTCACTGAATTAGCCCACAATGGGCGATTTCTGCTCACTGTACATTTTTACACCTGATAAACTTTGTTATTAGGTATCCACATTGACACTATCTAATTAAAATTGAGAAATTTCCACTGTTCAATGCATATAATTTATTACGTTTTCAAGGATGATACTTGATCATATAGACATGTTTCGTCTCTTATTATGGGACTTCTTCAGTTTAGTAACATACAGTATGACAAGAGACACACTGATTAAAAAATACATGCAATGAATTGATAAAAATTTTGTAAAATAATGTAATGTTCCATTGTTTTCTTCTTTTTTAGCTTTAAATTCTTAAGCAATATACTATGTGTATTTTCCGTGTTGAAAAGTAAAATAAAAAGCAGGGGAAACTCCTCTTGTTTGAAAACTGTAGCTCAATACAGATATTCTGAATTATGTGTATCCATGATATTAGATGTTCTAGGGAGAGGTTCTAACCATTACGGATTGTCTGTAATTATTGTGGATTTCACCTCACATTTACGGCATTACGGCCAAAGGGGAAATTACTACGGAAAAGCTGACATTACTATGAACAAAGTAATTTTTTACCGAATGGAGTATTTCTGCTAGACCCTCCTCGTGTTAAAGCTTGTAAGTTGGCATCGATACTTACTCCATCACCACTTTCTTTTGCTACCTGTAAGCATTGTGAAATTCATTGTGAGTTATGCTCTCGCCTTTTCGACTATAGAACCTTAAGTAACGTTGTATTTGCAGTATTAAGTTTACCTGAAAGTTGATAGGAAGAATGAGACAGAATTCAGGCCTTCCTTAAGCACATCTACACTGGAATCGTTTATGGCTCAGAAGACGAAAATGTCATTAAAAGTGGAGGATGCTTCAAGAAAATCTACTCTGGAAAGTAGCTGCTGGGTGAGAAGCAAGCTATATGGAATGTTTTATCACTGAATTAACAGGTGGTGTGCAGATGTTATTGTTTAAAATGATAAAGAATAGATTGCTGTTGGGAAGGGGAAAGGGCATGGCATTATCGAGAAGGGAGGAGTAAGCTTTTGATTTGACTCAGAAAATTTTCTGCGGGGTGGGGGACGGAGGATGATTACTGATAATCCACTCCAAAGGTTGGTACGTCTGTATAGGAGTTTCCTCGCTTTGATTGTAGGAATGGCGGTGTGCTGCAAGTCTTTCTGTAATCATCATCATCATCATGAATATATCAGGTGACTGGCATCATTGTCAAGATGTGGCATGTTTATGACAAGTTTGATTATTGTTACTATAATATTCATATAAGAACCCAGAAAGCAGTAAATGGATGGAAAATGTTGTACTGCTCATATTTATAATTGACAACAAAAACTCAAGATTTTGTCTTTTTTTTTATATGTATTATATTTCAGTATTTTATTTGTGATATTTTATCAATCATGGTCTTAATGTAATGGCTGAGGATAACCTTACAAACTAATTCCAATGAATGTTGAATGGAAAAAACACAGTTACATCATTTTTGTATATGTATTGAATAGGAAGACCTACTCCATTTAGCACACAGGTGTTGCACTCATTGAAACACGAAACAAACTACGTATCGAGACAAAGTCAGAACCGTTGCAGTTCCCGCAGGCTCTCCTCCCTTCCGCACAGCTGCCGTCTTAGTCACACTCAGTTATCGCTCTGGTTTCAATGATCCATTACATACATATATGAGGAGATACCAAAAAAAAAACTGGAATTTTTTTTAGATACATATTTTCAAATTTTTTACAAAACAACTTTATCCCCTTCAAAATACTCTCTATTATAACATTTGACCCACCGGTGCTTCTACTGTTGGAAACATATTTTGTAGTCATCTTTAGAAATGGCTGACAGCTCCTCCCTCGTTTTTTTCTTGACCTCTTCAATGTTGTCAAATTGGTGTCCTTTCATGCCCCTTTTCATGTGTGGAAATAAGAAAAAGTCGCATGGAGCCAGGTCGGGCGTAGGGCAGTGGAACCATGCCATTTTTAGCCAAAAACTATTGTAACAGAGATGGCTGTGTGTGCAGGTGTGTTGTTGTTGTGGACGAACCAGTCTCCTGTGTGCCACAATCAGTTTTCATTTGACGAACACTGTTGCGCGATTTTCTTAAAACTTCCTAATAAGAGGTTTTCATGTTGTTCACTTAAACTTGCCATCATAGAAAAGAAACAAGAACAAAGCAGCGCTAGCAAAAACAATGACTGTAGATGAACAGAACAAGCCAGGTCGACAACACGAGCGGCACTGGACTGGCAATGGGTTGCACTATACCTGCCTAGCAGCAGAAATGCGTACTACACAAGCTTCGCCCACGGCAATGTTATTCCGGTTATTTTGGGGTACCCTCTCGTATAAGCTTAAAGATGTAACCGTCTTACTAATAAACGGTGTATAACTTTTATACAAGATGTATACACCGTTTATGTGAAATTCGTTACTAATAAACCGTGTTTAAGCCTTCTGTGTATACATCTGTTATAGTTATTTAAATCTATGAATTTCATTTTTGTCCGTATTGAACTGAGAATGGAAGATAGGAAACTTAAAAGGGTCCACCTTTTCAATACAAAAATGTTAGTTTATTTACAACATATATTTACAATTGGAACTAGTTTCGACGCTGTTTGGCGTCATCTTCAGCCAAAATGTGGGAAATAGGCTAGCATGTAGACATTTATATTACACAAGGCGTTACATTACATTAAACAATACACATCTTACGAGGAGATAAAAACAGGGACGAATGTAGAAACAAATGAATCATTGAGAAAGCAAAAGTTATAAATAGTAAACGGTAACCGTCTTACTAATAAAAAGTCCTTATACAGTTGTTTAACTCTTGTTTAGTTATACAGTGAATAAACCCTGTATAAGCGTTTTACATTTTTCTTACTAATAAACGAGGTATACGCATTATATTACTATACAGCACGTATACCCTCGTTCCAAGGCGTAGGAATCTCTTCCTGCAGTTCACTGACGTATTTCGCACGTTCACCGCCTTTATGATCGCTTCTGCTGGTTACCTACGAGCAAAACTTTCCGGAAAGTCGCACAGTAGCATGGCATAACGAAAAGGCAAGTGAGACAGCTGGAAATTGGCTTATTAATGATATCAACATTTCTTCAGCTTGCTTGTGTAATGAACGCCAAAAAAAGAAATGGAAAGGCTTAAGGAAAGATCAATAGCTCATAACTGGGATAGTACGGAAAACGCAAGCAATTGTAATTGAATCGGCGAGTTGAAAAAGGTACACATTCCAAAATCCTTACTTTTCAGGAGAAAGGAAAACCTGTTTTGTAGTTAAACGAAAGGTTTGATCAAAAAGTTTCTATTAGGCATTTATACATCATATTTCTGCGTATTCAACTACAAAGTATAGAAATCATATTACGTATGGTTTTCAAGTTATGCCATTTTTTATCTCGAGGAATATGTCCCATTTTATAGGTACCGGTACTCAAATTTGAGAAAGATGTGTGTAGGGGCAGATAATGTATAATAAACTCGCAATTTCAAAAGTCTATTAAGCAGTAATACATTATTACACAAACATACGCCCAACCATCATTTCTTTTATAACTTAGTTATTCATTATCATTCCATGAGACAGCTGGAAATTGACTTATATTGATATCAACATTTCTTCAGCTTGCTTGTGTAATGAACGCCAAAAAAGAAATGGAAAAGCTAAGATCAAAAGCACCTAACTGGGGTAGTACGGAAAACGTAAGCAATTGTAATTGAATCGGCGAATTGAAAAGGTTACACATTCCAAAATCCTTACTTTTCAGGAGAAAGGAAAAACAGTTTTGTAGCTTAAAAGAAAGGTTTGATCAAAAAAGTTTCTATGATAGGCATTTAAGTTATACATCATATTTCTGGGTATTCAACTACAAAGTATGGAAATCATATTATGTATGGTTTTCAAGTTATACCATTTTTTATCTCGAGGAATAGGTCCCATTTTATAGGTACCGTACTCAAATTTGAGAAAGATCTTTGTAGGGGCAGATAATGTACAATAAACTCGCAATATCAAAAGTCTATTAAGCAGTAACACATTATTACACAAAAATACGCCCAACCATAATTTATTTTATAGTTATTCATTGCCATTCCGTCTCTTTAAAGTGTTTTACTTTACGAAGATGTCTAGCGTCCATAACCTCTGAACGGTGTATGTCTTCCATGTTTAAAATATCGTGAAGATCATCAACGTTATCGTCCATTCTTTCAATGTTAAATGGATAAGTCGAATATTTCACCACGATTACATTACTGTAGACAATAAATACCACGAAAATAAACTGCTCACTCGTTTCTTTTTCCGCTACTCGCTGCTATACAGCGCTTATACAAGGGTCCTGGTCTGTATAAGCAATCCAATGAATAACTATAACAGATGTATACACAGGAGGCTTATACACGGTTTATTAGTAACGAATTTCACATAAACGGTGTATAAACCTTGTATAAAAGTTATACACCGTTTATTAGTAAGACGGTAAATGTATAAATCTTTCTTTCTATGTTTTAGAATGTATGGATATTACTTGACAAAAACCTAATTAGTTTATTACATCTATAGTATATGACAATCTCAACTTAAGTCTTTATCATATAATAGAACAAACAGCCTAGATATTCAAAAGAGTCAGTGTGTTGAGTTTTGTAATGTGATGTGTGCATTGGAACTACTGGTGATAAAAGTGCTGTGGTAATTTGTTTTTCAAGGGAACATTGAAGATGATGTGTGTACAAGTTTTTATTTTGTTGTGATTGTTACTGCTTCATTTAAAGGGCTTTGGAATTCATAGTTGCACTTAGAACATGTGATGCCAGTTTGACTATGATGTGTATGGTTGGTCTTGGTGATGAAATGGGTTTAGAATTGGAAGAGAAGCACAGGCATGGCTTTTATGTTAAGTCCCATCCTGGCATTTGCATGATTTTGAAATAGATAAAACCATAGAGAAGTTCACTGATTGACAAATAAAGAAACGCACCCAGGGAAAAATGTTGGATTGTTACAAAACGGCCCTTGCAGGCTGGTTGGGCATGTTTGTAAGCGATTATAGTTGTTGTTGAACTGGACTCTGTCCTACCACCAGAGTACATCAAAGGTTACAAAGATGTTACGAGCCTGTATTTGACCTGTTGTGGAGGGATCGTCAACTGTTGTAGATGCCTCTGTGATATACATGGAGCTTATTTGCCCTGGTGATTTGGTAACTTCTTTGCTTCTGATGTGAGATAATGAGCCATCTAGGAAAAGTCATAGTCCATTGCCCAGGGTCACCTGTATGTACAATTTCAAAGATTACATCTCATCAGCTAGAATGTCATCCCTGCCCTGTCACATGTATGGAAAAAAAGCTCCTTGAGGCAACAAGGAATGCACTTCTTGTTGCTAAATTCTGGTGCACCACAATATCAACCTTTGTGCACAGTTTATTTTCTCAGCTTTTATATAAATTTTTTGTACATCTTTATATATAATTCTCTTTCTGACACAGGACATATACGAGGGTAGAGTCATAAGTCATGGCAACTATTTTTTTTCTCGCGAACAGGAGACAATGTATAATATAACTATTTACAATAGTTTATTTAAATCCGCCTTGATCAATACACTCATTAAATGAAAGAAACATTATTAATTAAACCATACATGTTTCGGGAAATCTCAACCATTCCCTTCATCAGTGGTTAGATCAAAGAATAACACAATATGACACAATCTTTTGTTTTACAATTTGAAGGAGTATTGTGTCCCAATACATCATATCAAAGAGTAAAGAGAACTTATGAAATATTATAAAAATGATCAATACATACAATTTTGGTTGAACTGAATGAGAACATTACACACATTTAGGATCTTCAAGTTTTTCTTCTTTTCTTCTTCTTTTTGTTCCTTAAATGATTATATGCTAGCCTAAACAGTGGGTTATCTTTTGTACTTTTCTCATTTAAACTTGATTCAGAATTACATTTTTGTGTAAGGTAAATTTCTAAATTTTCCAAAACATTAATCAGTTTTCCCTTTTTGGTTGAATGTAATAATTTCATGTCATTGGAAATGTCTGTAAATTTATGATTCATTTCAATCATATGTTCTCCCATTGCCGAATATCTTTTATGTTTGACCGCATTAACGTGTTCTTTGTACCTTATAGCCAAACTTCTTCCAGACTGTCCTATGTATCGTTGTTTGCATGTTTGGCATGTTAATTTGTAAATTCCTGATTTATTAAATATACATTTATTCTCTATTTTATCAGAATTGAAAATTATCTTATTAGTATTATTATCCGTTTTGTATGTGACATTGATGTTCTTTTTCCTGAAAATTTTAGCCAGTTGATAAGAGTGCTTATTTCGAAAAGTTAGAACTACGAATTTCTTTTTCTCTTTTCGCTCTTTAATTAAAGTTGTTTTAGGTTCATTTTTCACTTTATTTATCATTCTATTAATAAATCTGTTGGAATATCCATTGCTACGAGCGATTTGATGGATTATATTTATCTCTCTATTATGATTCTTCTTATGTTCATAGCTCTATTAATTAAACTGTAAAATGTTGCCTTTTTATGTTGACCTGGATGATTGGAGTCATTTCTGATAATAGTATCTGTTTGAGTAGCTTTTCTGAAAATTTGAAAATAAAAATGACCAGAATTTCTAGTAACTGTCAAATCTAAATAATTTAAAGTCCTATCATTTTCAGATTCCATCGTAAAATGCACTTGTCTGTCCAAAGTATTTAAATACTGTAATATACCATCAGGTTTAACCTTTCGTTCATCGATAATAACAAATATATCATCGACGTATCTCAACCATGTAATCAATCCATCTATTTTATCCACTATTTTATTATATTCCATGTAATCCTTGAATATGTTAGCTAAAATACCTGAGGCCGGCGAACCCATTGCTAGGCCTTTAGACTGTTTGTAAATTTTGTTGTCAAAAACAAAATAGTTATTTTCCAAAGTAAACTGTAGTAAAGTTAAAAATTCTTCAATTTCCACCTTGCTTAATTTGCTGTGTTGCATTAAATTCTTTCTTACTATTTTTATAGTATCTACAATAGGAATGTTAGAGTACATATCTTTGATATCCAAACTATGTATCGTGTAGTAGTCTGTTAGCTCAAGGTTTTTAATTCTGTTACAAAAGTCAATAGTATTAATTAGGTGCGTCTGGCTATAAAACTTATAGTGTTCTTTTAAAAATATTTGTATGAATTTGGCTGTCTTATATACTGGACTATTTCTGAAATTAACTGTTGGTCTAATAGGAATTTCTTGTTTATGAATTTTCGGTAGTGCCTTTAAAGTAGGTATTTCTGGGTTCATGTTAATTAAACAGTTAGTATCTTTGGAGTCTAATAAAAAATTTATGTTATTGAGAATTTGTTAAAGTTTTTTCTGCATAGAAGACGTGGGATCTTTTTTAATCAATTCAAAATTATTGCTAGTTAGAAAATTCTTAGTCTTTTCAATATAATCCTGTCTTCCTATCAGTACAATAGTATTACCTTTATCAGCTTTTGTCACAACAATATTATTATTATCTATCTTATTCTTCAATAATTTGATATTCTTATTCAACTCCTCATGGTTCTCTACCGTATGTTCTATCATATTGGATAATGTTCTACTAACTTTGTATCTAAGAGGAACTTGTTCATCAACTGGTAGGTTAGCTATGGCCACTTCAGTTTCAGCTATTAATTTAGCAAGATATTTTCTATTACTATAATTCTCCTTTTCCCAATTGAATTTAGGCCCCTTACTTAAAAAGTTAATTTCATTACTATCAAATTGAACTTGAGTTAGATTTCTAAGAGGTTCAAAAAACTTGTGTTCATTATCACTCAGAATACTTACTTTCTTATTACATTTAAAGTGTTTTACTTCATTATCAAGTAATGTTTGGAACTTCTTATCCAATATCACTTGCTTCTTGCTCAAAATATTATACATTGAATTTTCTATGTTCTTCTGTAACCAGTCCCATTCTATATTTGATGCTGTTTTGGTTATCCTTAGATGTAACTCATATTAAGTTTGGATTTTTTAAGGAATAGAAACTTAATTTCATAGCTAACCTACCAGTTGATGAACAAGTTCCTCTTAGATATGTAGTAGAACATTATCCAATATGATAGAACATACGGAAGAGAACCATGAGGAGTTGAATAAGAATATCAAATTATTGAAGAATAAGATAGATAATAATAATATTGTTGTGACAAAAGCTGATAAAGGTAATACTATTGTACTGATAGGAAGACAGGATTATATTGAAAAGACTAAGAATTTTCTAACTAGCAATAATTTTGAATTGATTAAAAAAGATCCCACGTCTTCTATGCAGAAAAAACTTTAACAAATTCTCAATAACATAAATTTTTTATTAGACTCCAAAGATACTAACTGTTTAATTAACATGAACCCAGAAATACCTACTTTAAAGGCACTACCGAAAATTCATAAACAAGAAATTCCTATTAGACCAACAGTTAATTTCAGAAATAGTCCAGTATATAAGACGGCCAAATTCATACAAATATTTTTAAAAGAACACTATAAGTTTTATAGCCAGACGCACCTAATTAATACTATTGACTTTTGTAACAGAATTAAAAACCTTGAGCTAACAGACTACTACACGATACATAGTTTGGATATCAAAGATATGTACTCTAACATTCCTATTGTAGATACTATAAAAATAGTAAGAAAGAATTTAATGCAACACAGCAAATTAAGCAAGGTGGAAATTGAAGAATTTTTAACTTTACTAGAGTTTACTTTGGAAAATAACTATTTTTGTTTTTGACAACAAAATTTACAAACAGTCTAAAGGCCTAGCAATGGGTTCGCCGGCTTCAGGTATTTTAGCTAACATATTCATGGATTACATGGAATATAATAAAATAGTGGATAAAATAGATGGATTGATTACATGGTTGAGATACGTCGATGATATATTTGTTATTATCGATGAACGAAAGGTTAAACCTGATGGTATATTACAGTATTTAAATACTTTGGACAGACAAGTGCATTTTACGATGGAATCTAAAAATGATAGGACTTTAAATTATTTAGATTTGACAGTTACTAGAAATTCTGGTCATTTTTATTTTCAAAATTTCAGAAAAGCTACTCAAACAGATACTATTATCAGAAATGACTCCAATCATCCAGGTCAACATAAAAAGGCAACATTTTACAGTTTAATTAATAGAGCTATGAACATAAGAAGAATCATAATAGAGAGATAAATATAATCCATCAAATCGCTCGTAGCAATGGATATTCCAACAGATTTATTAATAGTATGATAAATAAAGTGAAAAATGAACCTAAAACAACTTTAATTAAAGAGCGAAAAGAGAAAAAGAAATTCGTAGTTCTAACTTTTCGAAATAAGCACTCTTATCAACTGGCTAAAATTTTCAGGAAAAAGAACATCAATGTCACATACAAAACGGATAATAATACTAATAAGATAATTTTCAATTCTGATAAAATAGAGAATAAATGTATATTTAATAAATCAGGAATTTACAAATTAACATGCCAAACATGTAAACAACGATACATAGGATAGTCCAGAAGAAGTTTGGCTATAAGGTACAAAGAACACGTTAATGCGGTCAAACATAAAAGATATTCGGCAATGGGAGAACATATGGTTGAAATGAATCATAAATTTACAGACATTTCCAATGACATGAAATTATTACATTCAACCAAAAAGGGAAAACTGATTAATGTTTTGGAAAATTTAGAAATTTACCTTACACAAAAATGTAATTCTGAATCAAGTTTAAATGAGAAAAGTACAAAAGATAACCCACTGTTTAGGCTAGCATATGATCATTTAAGGAACAAAAAGAAGAAGAAAAGAAGAAAAACTTGAAGATCCTAAATGTGTGTAATGTTCTCATTCAGTTCAACCAAAATTGTATGTATTGATCATTTTTATAATATTTCATAAGTTCTCTTTACTCTTTGATATGATGTATTGGGACACAATACTCCTTCAAATTGTGAAACAAAAGATTGTGTCCTATTGTGTTATTCTTTGATCTAACCACTGATGAAGGGAATGGTTGAGATTTCCCAAAACATGTATGGTTTAATTAATAATGTTTCTTTCATTTAATGAGTGTATTGATCAAGGCGGATTTAAATAAACTATTATAGTTATATTATACATTCAGACCAGTCAATACGGACCAAACACAATATTAACCTATCATGGTTAAGTTTATCAACAACAGGAGACAATGCGGATAATCTAAGATATGCATTTGGAAACATAGGGCATGTACTCATGCATAAGGCCTGAAGACAAATTTTGACTTCAAGAGATTCTCATAGGACTAAGCTCGATAGCTGCAGTCGCTTAAGTGCGGCCAGTATCCAGTAATCGGGAGATAGTGGGTTCGAATCCCACAGTCGGCAGCCCTAAAGATGGTTTTCCATGGTTTCCCATTTTCACACCAAGCAAATGCTGGGGCTGTACCTTAATTAAGGCCATGGACGCTTCCTTCCCATTCTTAGCCCCTTCCTATCCCATCGTCGCCATAAGACCTATCTGTGTCGGTGCGACGTAAAGCAACTTGCAAAAAAAATTCTTGTAGGAAAGTGACAGAACACAGGCCGTTGGTAAACATTGCTTTATTATGGTATAGACAGCAAATACACAAGACTATGTACAAAGGACAGGTCTCCACCGGTTACAGACCTTCAAAATAATCACCCAAGGTTTCCACTCTGTGTACATCTTTGTCCATGGACACTGGATGGCCTAGGCAAGGCAAATTGGCAGTTGATACCCTACCCCGTTTGAACGTTCCACCCATCTCGCCAATGTTCTATAGGGCATGGCATGCACACCTAATGCTTCCTGCAGCTCTGCATGGCATCGGTGTGCATTTCTGCCGTGGAGAACTGATATTTTAATATACGATCGTTGCTCCTGCTTGTTGACTTCCATTTTGTGACGCTCTCGCTCACACACTGAACTTGAGGGCATGCTTAGACGCACACTGTTGTTTACATACACCATCTAGTTGCATCATACGCAAGTACATACCATATGTTTCCAAATGCATATTTTAGATTTTCCATGTTATCTCCTGTTCGCGAGAAAAAAAAATAGTTATGACTCGACCTACGTATAAATAAATAAAATAAATAAATAAATAAATAAATAAATAAATAAGGAAGTAAATAAGTAAATTAAATAAATAAATAAATAAATAAATAAGTAAATGAATAAATAAATAAATAAATAGGACTAGGAGAGGAGGCATATTATTGGACTGCAAGAAGCTCGATGGTTATATCAATGAGTTGGGAGTCATCTAGGCCATTAGACCAAGTTGTGAGGTAGTGTTGGGAGCAGTGGACATGAGGATGACTAAGACATCAGATGATCCCAGCAATACACTGCAAAGAGAGAGAACTTTTACTTCTGCTGGCAGTCACAAGCAGCTGTCTGTGTGTTGTCCAGCATCCAGGCACAGAAGGTACCTAGTTTAGAAATGCTTCTCTGCATGGACCATTTCCAAATGGAAATCTGGTGTTACAGCACCCATTACATGCCCTGCCATTGACGGCTGATGATGACCTGGACTAAGGTCGAAACCGGTCCCATTTAAATAGGAATGTGATTACTGCATTTCTTTCTTTCAAGTATTGAATAGGTTGAACCTCCTTTTCAAATATTTAATTTTTAACACAATAATTTCAATACGGAGCAATGAAATTTTTATCTTCAAAATTAACCTGCCATTGACACTCGCCCATCATTGTCATTTGCAACGGTAGTGTAATCAAGAAACTGGGAATGCTCTGGACTATAACCACATTTTCTATAGTAATGAGCACAGGTTCTCTCTGGCAGATGTTCCAAGTATGGCATTCTTTAGATGGACACTTCAATCCTGCCTTTGTTATGGAGCAACACACTGCCCCAACTTGCCGTGTGATGATCTTGGGAGCCATCACATATGACAGCTGATCTTGCGTGATTCAAGGGACACAGCTCAGCAGGACATTCTGCGGTCATATGTGTTGTCGCTCATGTCAGGGTTTCCATCAGCAATTTCCCAGCAGGGTAATGCTCAACCCCACAGGAATGCCTCTGCCATTTGCCACACTTCTTTGGCCTACCTGGTTGCGAGAGCATTTTTTGAATGATTTGAAATGTCAAGCTTATTGACTGATTTCTAAACCCATAATGAAAATGCTTAGTTCTTTCTTTCTTTCTTTCTTTCTTTCTGATTTTTTTACTTTTTTATTTTTTATTTTTATGAACTTTGGACTGTTGTTAATGTAAATGATTACTGTTTCAGGAACACAGGAGAGAGTGCCATACTAAAGCAGAACACAAAAGAAGGTGCAATATTAAGAATGGCTTTGATATGTTACACTCGTTAATTCCTCAGCTGCATCAGAACCCAACTGCCAAGGTGAGTCGTATGTTGATCGCACCTCACTGATGGGACAGATCCTGTCTTGGTATGATGTGGTTCAGTCTGTAATTATGTCAGTTTATTGCGTGTGTTATATGATAATCAGGAGCAGTGTTGCCAACAGTAATATCATTCTGTTACCTGTAGTGCAGTTTATTTGTTGGAGACCGGGCGAGTTGGCCGTGCGCATAGAGGCATGCGGCTGTGAGCTTGCATCCGGGAGATAGTAGGTTCGAATCCCACTATCGGCAGCCCTGAAGATGGCTTTCCGTGGTTTCCCATTTTCACACCAGGCAAATGCTGGGGCTGTACCTTAATTAAGGCCACGGCCGATTCCTTCCAACTCCTAGGCCTTTCCTATCCCATCATCGCCATAAGACCTATCTGTGTCGGTGCGATGTAAAGCCCCTAGCCAGAAAAAAATTTGTTGGAGAGGAGGCTGGGTAAGAACTATAAAATATGGTAAATGTAGTGGACTGCTTGTTTGTCACTTTTTATGTCTTTATTTTGTCCCAGCAAGAGCTACCATACTCATAAGGTAAGACATAAGTTTCCATGTCTCAACGGTGGAAATGCTACGAACCATAATTTAAAAAAAAAGAGTTCGAGATAAGAAAAACATTAATTTTTTTTAAAGAGGAGGAAGTAAGGAAATTTGTGCTATATTGTATTCATAAATGGCACGCTAATTAATTTAAATATATACATTAAATAGAACAAATTAGAACTACACCATCTACAATAAAATAGAAATAAATAAATTAATTAAATTACTAGTTTATCAACCAAGAAAAAATAATTAAAGTTTAAACCTTGTTATCACAACCTTTGAATTAAATATCATAACCTCTCAAGTATGAAAAGATCATTGACAATATCAAAACTAAAATGTCATTATAATTAAAATATAATAATATTATTAAAGTTGAGAATTTAATGTACTTCACATTAATTAATGTCTTGAAAGAAAAACAAACTTAATAAGTTACATCAGGCTGGCACCAAGACAAATACAGTGAGACGCTGCAGCGCTTCTAATGCAACTAGCTTGTAACAATACACAAGGCAGTTATCAGATACTCATGGAATTTTAATTGGTTGAGATTGATGATAAGATAAGAGATACAATAGATCAGTTACATCATTGACCAATCAGAAAAGCTTAAGATGAAATTAAATAATGGTTACTTAACATCATCATCATCATCATCATCATCATCATTTCCCTTTATCCAGCTGTAGCCGGGTAGGGGCAAATATGGTTCCTCTCCACTTTCTTCGGTCTTTCCACCACTCCTCCTCCAACACTGTGTCCCAGTCCAGGTTTCTTTCTATAATGCTACGTTGGATGGTATCCTTCCATCTCAATCGAGGTCGTCCACGGCCTCTCCTTCCTTGGATTTGCATTTCCATCACCTTTTTTGGCATTCTTTCGTCGCTCATTCGCTTTATGTGCCCAAACCATCTTAGTCGGCTCTTCTCTATTCTATCATTCATTTTTTCCACTCCAATTTCTTCCCGGATTTTCTCATTCCTTATTTTGTCTCGTCTACTCTTCTGTATCATACTCCTCAAGAATTTCATTTCGGCTGCCTGTATTCGACTCTCATCCTTACCTTGTTTAAAGAAGAAGGTTACTTAACAATGAAAATATATTAGTTTATACATTTTAAAAATATGTATATTATACTCCACACGGCTTTACTTCTAAATTAACGTTTCGCAAAACACATGAGCATCGCCGTTTCTCTGTTGCCAGCGTGCTATCCTCCGCGAGAACAGCTGATGCTATATGACTGCGGTAAACGGCCTTGTAGAATGTAATACCGTTCTCTAATGAATGTGGATTGAAAACAAATTCACAAAACTATACTTACTAACAACACCCGACACTAAAAAGAGAATACATTATTAAGAATAAAAGAGAATAAGGAAATAACACATCACTCACCGTTAATTGCTGGCACAGAAAGAAGGTTATGGCCTACAAAGGGAACATTCTACTGATCTCAAAGTCACTGGAACCCTCCAACAATGAATCACTGCTGTCACTATCACCAGCTCCCAAATATATTATTAAACTTGCGATGCAGTTCTCCACTACACCTTCATTTTCCCACACCTCACGTATTATTGTTTGTACATGGTGCACACCTTTCATCCAGTCATCGACACTGACTTTCACCACGGTTTTGGGTAACACATTTTCCACCTAGGGAACAGTAAACTGCTTAGTACACTAACCAATACACAGACGTAAATAAAACTACAGCTATATTTTTATACACTGAACTATTAAACCTGTATTGTACTAACTAATGCTATTAAAACTGAAAACTACGCTATACTGTACTATACCAGAGAGATAGACAAAAAATTAAAAATTAAAAGAAAATTACTGAAGAAAAATGCAAAAGATTGCGAACCGTACCGAATACCATACACGCTGAGCAAGATAGGTTAACCACGTGGCTTAGAGTTGGCAACTATGTTTCCAGATCGCACTCTGCCGATGTAAGTTGATATGAATGGCAGGTTGGGATTGGTTGGATGTATATGTTTCAGCGCATAACCACCGGACAGAGCCAAAATTGGCCAAAACATCAATTTAGAAGTAAAGCAGTGTGGGCTATAATAATAATAATAATAATAATAATAATAATAATAGTAACAACAACAACAGCAACAACAAACAGGTGCATCCTATTTCGTAAGTAAACTTTTCATCAGAGCACATTTCACTTCAAAAGAAATAATTTTACAATTTTAATAGTTTGTTATTCCAAATATGAAGTTCAATTTCCATTAATGGTTACCTTAATAAGAAACTTTTATGTCAACATTTCAAATAAGCAGATTTGTTACACTGATGGTCTTTATCGAGGTTTGTTGATATTTCAGTTCATGTCTGCACTGGCAGTTTTTACCTACTTTTGGTTCTTACATAATTACCGTATTATAAAAGCCTTTGAACAATATTATTAACTTGGTAACTGCCCACAGGGAAATTCCCTACACTGATACACACCTATATGAAAATAAATACGGGATATGTCTGGTGCTAAAAGAATAAGCACCCACTTGAAAAGTGACATCACACAGCATCACAAACTACACTTTCAGTTTTAAAATAGAAAATTTGACCACAAAGGATCTCCAAAAGAGAACTACACCACCTTATATGGTGTAGATTTCGTTAGTCTATCCACTGTCCAAGTTCATGGCAACAGTACCGAAGCCGATAAAAGCCATAGTAGGCGAGTAACTTCCCTTACAGACAAACATGTCTGCTGTCTCAGTAACCAACTGTCTACTCCCAAGAGGCAGAGAGAGCTCCTTCTTCAGTCGGCAATATGCAAGACTTGCTCCAAGATGGCTAGCACGTAGGCTCAGCTGGACATTTTTTACTGTATATAAGAGGTTTGGATACTTGGAATGCGCAAGGCACAGAATGACTTAATTTAAATAGTCCTTGATTCACTCTAATTGATATGCTCTGCTGCAACTTAAGATCAATCCAGGGTATGGTTAATGTGTTCAGTCACTTTGACCGTTTCCCTCCAATGGAGCACCTTCTGGCACATGACGAACGTGGCATTGTGTCACTCAAGGTTAGGCTTCTCCCATGCTGCCAATACCAAATGCCTGCATGGAACGGCAGTAAAATAATTCCGGTTATTTTTTTATATGCCTTCATAGAAACAAAAGCATTGGGGCACCTTTTTCTTCCCCTTGCCACTTTACTACATAGACTTGCAGGGCTCGGTGTCACTGTAATCTTTTTGTCTGCTTCTAGCTTAGTAAAGCAGCCATGCTCCAGAAGGGTGCAGAGTACATCCAGCAGCTGAGGGCGGAGCGTGACCAGTTACGGGACGAAATGCATAGCTTGAAGCAGGAGATCGAGTGCCTCAACGCTTCCATCAGGTAGGTGGCTTCAGCTCGTTACCTCTAACTAAATCATTACCTTAATCCCTTTACTGCATTTACAATGGAAAAGTTCAATATATGAGGGTGTCGTGATTCCTTATACTTCGGGGTTATAATTAAACTGTGTTCAGAGTGGTACTGTGGTGATCATAGAAGCCTGAATCTTCGTAGACATGCAAATTAACTTATTGGCATATACCAATAGCTCCTAGCCATGGAATTGTTCGCTGGACATAACATAGCTTGACGGCTCGCATTCTTTCATCACTCATTCACTTTATGTGCCTAAACCATCTTAGTCGGATCTTCTCTATTCTATCATTAATTTTTTCCACTCCAATTTCTTCCCGGACTTTCTCTTCCTTATTTTGTCTCTTCTACTCTTCTGTATCATACTCCTTAAGGACTTCATTTCGGCTGCCTGTATTCGACTCTCATCCTTCTTCGTCATTGTCCAAGTTTCTGCTCTGTAAGTTGTTATGGGTACGTAATATATCTTGTACAGAGTTTCCTTTGCTTCCATTGGTACATCTTTGTCCCGTAACATGTTTCTTACATTATGATGGAAACAGCTTCCAGCTTGAATCCTCTTACTAATCTGAGCATCCAGTCGAGCATTCTCCATTAATTCACTCCCCAGGTATTTGAACGTCTCCACTACTTCCAGGGGCTTGTCTGCAAGTCTAATCTTACCTTTCCCTTCTTTCTTCCCTCTAGTCATAACAAGAGTTTTACTCTTTTCTGCACTTATTTTCAATCCACATTCTTCGATCTTCCCGTTCACCACATCCAACTGTTCTTGAACCTTCATGACCTCTTCTCCCCAAATCACAATATCATCTGCAAATAACATCATGTTCATTTCTCTTCCTCCATATGCTGCTTTTGCTGTTCTCATGATGTCATCCATTACTATTGTAAACAGGATTGGCGATAGAACACTTCCCTGTCTCAGCCCACTAGTGATTTTGAACCAACTAGTCCTGCCAACTTGTGTTTGCACGCAACTACAACATTCCTTGTACATTGCCATGATAATTATTTTATTAATCCCTGTCCAAATCCTTTTTTGCACCAGACTGTCCCAAACTTTAGTCCTGGGGACATTGTCACATACCTTTTCAATGTCAATGAATGTCATCACCATATCATTTCCATACTCCCATTGCTTGTCCATTAGTTGTCTCATAATGAAAATGGGCTCTATTGTTGACCTTCCACTTCTGAAACCAAACTGATTTTCCTGTATCTGATTTTCAACCCTCAACCTTATCCTACTTTCCAGTATCCTCTCCATTATCTTAGCAACATGGGATATCAGAGTAATGCCCCTGTAGTTCTTTAATACTTTCTTATCACCTTTCTTGAAAATTGGGATGATTATTCCTTTTTACCAATCCTCAGGGACCTCCTTATTCTCCCAGACAATCCTGAGAACTCGATATGTCTACTGTAGGCCTACAGCTCCAGCTGCCTTTATTATCTCCACTGAAATTTCATCTATTCTGGCAGTTTTTCCATTCTTCATCTTTCCTACTGCCATTTCAATTTCATTAATTGTCATTTCTTTATCCATTTCTTCATCAGTTAATTGCCTTTCTTGGTCGTCCATTGAATGACTGTCATTAGTTCTCATGTTCAGCAAATTCTGGAAATACTCTCTCCATCTATTTCTTATTTCTTATAACTGGTATTATTCAGATGTAAATAATTTAGGCAACCCTTCTTTTTCTTAATCTTGAGACACCATTTATTCCTTTGAATCTGCATGGTTGATATCTGTTTTTCTCCATATTTGTGTCCCGTGTAGAGAGGGTGTGCCACATTATGAAGCCTGTAGGTGTTAGTCTGCAGGTACATTTCTGGAAAGTCTAAGTGAACCCACATTTCTGTAGACCCCCCATCCACCACCTGGGGGTGCATCTTTTAGAGGTTAACACGCAACCCAGAAATGATTAATTCGAAATTCTTTCATGTCTGTAGTTTGAAAAATAAGCAGTAAAATTGAGATTAGGCCATGTGCACATAGCGTTTCGCCGGGTCGTGCCATTTGGGCTCGTCATTTGGACTGGCTTGCTTTTCCTAGACGCTACTTCACAATAGCAGATCATCATAAAAAAAAATATTTTTAGGCTTTCACTTTATACTTTGATGGGGTATGGTAGACCTCCTAGAGGGTGACATTCTCACATAGACCAGGAGATAAGTTGTGGTGATTTGAGGTGCGGTGAAGTGTGGGAAGGGAACCGTTTGTGGCCTGTAAAAGTAACTGAGTGTTTCTCCGAGAGATTGTCTTTGTAACCCTGTTATAAGGCTTAAAACTGGACGAAAGGAGGTCTGGAAGTGGAGCTGGGCAGAGGCAGTAACTGAATGGAATCTGAGAAGGGGACATCCATTATCTAGATCTAGGTGGTGAGATGTAGTGAGGGAAACTCTGGGGCTCTTGTAGATGAGAACTGCCCGAAGTAGAAGAACCTGTAAGGCAAAAGGAGAGGCTTCGCTGCAAAAAAAGGGATTGATCTTCTTCTTATTCTCATTATTATTATTATTATTATTATTATTATTATTAAAACTCCATTATAAATTTCATTTGATGTGTGTATATCTCCCGTACAGTAAGCAATAATATTGACCTATTTCCTTCATGATGGGAAGCCGGCAGTCCTGGTGAAATTTCTTACTCTAGGTTTAATACTTCACTGCGAAACTGATAATGTCACACTTCATGCAGAAGAGCGACACTACTCTAAAATATGTTCATTTTGTGTTCCAGCAATTGTCAGTCGATGTTGCCTGCTACTGGAGCTCCGGTCTCTCGCCAGAGAGCCAGCAAAATGAGGGAGATGTTCGACGAGTACGTTCGGATACGTACTCGGGAGAACTGGAAGTTCTGGATTGTATCCTTTCACATCTGAACTTAGGTTTTTAAGTGTATGTTTTGTCTTATTGCTATTATATGTGAATCAAACTAGAGATGAACAAAAAAAACTTCTGCTCCCGTTTGATCCGCCCAGCCAGCGAATATAACGAGCTTGTACTGCCAGCTGGCCTTACACCAATGACAGATCATTGCACCACCTTGCACTCTTTGCTGGACTAGACACATTTGGAGTACCTGTTGTATGTCACTCTGACGTATGTATTATTCATAGAATATGCACATATAATACACCAAAACACCCACTGTCCTTAGCCCTGAAGATGGTTTTCCTTGGTTTCCCATTTTCACACCAGCCAAATGCTGGATTTGTGCCTTAAGTAATTATCGCGACAGCGTGGAGTGACGTGTCTGACACACATTGTGCCGCATCTGCATTGTCATTCCATCTTGTGAGTTTCCTTCAAACTATGTCTCTTCACAGCCATCTAGATAAAGCTTCATTCTTTCGTTTCATATATCTATCAATCCATTTTAATGATTTTTCACCTCATTATCAATGTGTAAAATTCACTTGTGTACTTTACGCGCAATGGCGTCGGTAAACAAGGATAATTTTTCTAGCGATGCTATACAAGGCATATTAAATGAATGTTTTAGTGATTATGACGATAGTAGTTGTAATTCCAGCAATGATTCTGATGACAGTGATGTTGCTGAATTAAACCATGATGAGGCTGAAATGATACAGAAGAGACTGATGTTTCCGGCAGTATTCATGCTAGATGTGGCAGTGCTGCGTGTAATTTGCACATGAGAATTAAAAATTTTGTAAGGTCTTCTCACCCCAAGGTTTAGCTCTAAATGCCATGCAACCAGTAAAGTCTTTCAAACGTTCTTTTTGATTTTTTCACTTCAACTTGTCCAGCTGAGTGTAACGGAAACAAATCACTGCACTTAGCGGTGCATAGTGGTACATAAAGTTCGGAGGAATATTATTTCCATTTTGATATAGGGTAAGGGAATTTATTCCAGTCAATGAAAATGAGATCTAGATTACCTAAGCACTCTTCATGTTTTGGGAATAGCACAGAAACTAAATTTTAGGTCTTATTGCTTGAAAAATTGTACCACTGTCATGCCCCTCATTTGATTCATATCTTTAGACAAATTTGAATCCATATGCAAATTAGCTCACTTTATTGTCAACGGGACTAAACACGCTATACAGGGTGAACTTTAATAAAATGGACAAACTGCAGGGACTGATTCCTGACTGGAAACGGAGGAAAAAATGTCCTGTAAACACCAGGGTGCAAAGCCGGATTATTTGAACACGTTTCACAAAAGTAAGCAGTTTCACAGCATATTCCTTTCACTTTGTCGCTACACACATAGGGTTGCCATAAGGTTCAGGATGAAATTCAGGACGCCAACGTCGACAAGTTCCAAACACAGGCACCGACTACAGGGGAGCACTTGCCTCCATGCATATAATGGTACAGGCACGCAATCGTGTTTTTGGTTCCGTAAAAATAGTTTGTATATTCTTTCTTGCCTCGGTACTCAAGACCAAAATTTGACTCCTGTGGTTCCAGTGAGTGTATTTGGGTAATTCCATGTGAATTGTCCCATCCATTACCAAAAGACACATTTATTATATATGATGTTAATATTAAAAATCAAACTCGCCGGGCTGAGTGGCTCAGACAGTTGAGGCGCTGGCCTTCTGACCCCCAACTTGGCAGGTTTGATCCTGGCTCAGTCCGGTGGTATTTGAAGGTGCTCAAATACATCAGCCTCGTGTCGGTAGATTTACTGGCACGTAAAAGAACTCCTGCAGGACTAAATTCCGGCACCTCGGCGTCTCCGAAAACTGTAAAAGTAGTTAATGGGACGTAAAGCAAGTAACATTATTATTATTATTATTATTATTATTATTATTATTCTTATTATTATTCATTGCAGCAGACATCCGCAAAAGACGTCTGAAATTTTATGGGCACGTTCGCAAACTGCCGGCAAGTAGACTGACGCACAAGATTCTCGCCTACATAGAACATCTAAAAAAATATTCCATGGATACTGGAAGTGAAGGAGGATCTGGAATAAGCCCATATGGACTCAACTGACACCGCGGACAGAAACCTCTACAGAAAGAAATTAATGGATGGAAAGTGCAACCAGGGAACGAAGTGAAAAAAGAAGACTGGAGCAAAGTGGACAGAAGAACGAAAAAGGATCCACAGAGAAAGGATGAGAGCTCTTTGGCAACTCAGAAAACAGAATCGTTAGAGCGTAACGTGATCCATTGGGTCCATACGCACATAATAATAATAATAATAATAATAATAATAAATTATTATTAAAAGTCAGAGAAATTACAAGAAATCATACTTTAAGTAAAATACCTACTTTACATACCACTCCAAAATCATATGATATTCAATGTTGTTTCCCTAGATTTGTATATAAAAGATGGGACATTCCCTTTCAAAAGCATTTGAGCAAAATTTAAAATAGTTTGCTCTGATTTTTAAAATTCAGGACATTTAGGGATTTTTAAAAATTCAGTCAGGACATCGGGACACACGCTCAAATTCAGGACAATCCCGCTTTTTCAGGACGTATGGCAACCGTATACACACAGGACAGTCCTTATGCTTTTTCTTAGCCCACTGGTCAAGAGAGTGTTGTCTTCCATCCAGTCTTTCTGCTTCTTGCTTGTCTGAGACAGGTGCTGACGAGTGAGACCGTTTCCTCGGAACACAATGATTACCAGTTAGCTGTTCTATCATCTGCCTCCAGAATCTGAGATGGTCCATGGGCTTAGCTCCAAACTTCATGTTCTGGCAGTAAATTACAGTGAAACCTCGATTCTCCGTTTTTCGAGGGACTATGAAAATAAAACGTACAACACGGGAAAACGGAAAATCCGGGAATGAATGAAAACCATCAACAATTTGGCTAAACATCACAAAAATTAAATATGTATAATTATAATCTTACAAAAACTCCTAAACCAAACCAAACTACAGCCCCAGTGGGACTTTGCCTGCCAAGCGACCGCTGCTCAGCCCGAAGGCCTGCAGAATACGAGGTGCGCATGGTCAGTGCGACGAATCCTCTCGGCAAATATTCCTGGCTCGGGGTCGCTATCTCACCATTAGATAGCTCCACAATTAAAGGTATTCACGTAGGCTGAGTGGACCTGGAACCAGACTTATATCCAGGTAAAATTGCCTGACCTGGTCGCAATCGAACCCGGGCCCTCTGGATGAGAGGCGGGCATGTTAGACCGTGAAACCGCATTAATTACCGGTACGCGAGTTCAAAATCTCGGTACTTTATATTCAATTTTACAGGGGAATCTTCGTCAGTTTCCCGTGAAAACTTCTTTCAGTTCAGCAACTTTGATTAGGCTAGCCAAACTTCGAAAAATCTAATAACGCCAAGCCAAACGACAATCGACCACAAGTAGTTTTTAATTCTCTCATCTAATAAAATAAAGCACATTAGATACAAAAGCACCCAAAATGATGGCGAAATCCGTTCATTTCTTAATCTTTCATTGTAATTTGGTCTCCGGTATACTGTTCGTAGTCAGTTTCTGGAAATCTCGTACCGCGCAAATTAGGCCTACATCGACTTTTAAAGGTTATGTTGAACTCGAAAACATGGTTTTGAACGTAAGTATTGATTCTTAAAAGTTCTCGAATGCATTATATTCAATTCTGCGCGTCACAAATCCAATCAAATTGGAAAGATAAAAGAAATGTAAAAACTTCAGAAATTACGGTTATTCGTGACCTTGAGGTCATCTGGAAAGCGCGCTCGCTGCACATGTCAGTACGAGTTTGAAATGATACCAACCATTTAAAATGTAACGTGCGCAAATAAAACGACTGCAGTTTTTGGTATTTTAACACGAAAACGTAACATTCCCAGTCTTACATCAGGACCTAAACAGTAATAGGCAATCCCAAGACCTCCCATGGCTTTTTTTTTTTGTAGGGTGCAACATCTGTTTTGGTCTTGCTAACATATCATGCAGTTTCGATTCCTGCCTGAAAGCCCAGTTACTCTGCAGTGCCCTGAGCAAAGTGCCGAAAACCTCTTCGGCAGTATGATCGAAAAAATGTAAAAATATAAACATCTAACCCTGGACATAATATGGACGTTTTATAAGTGCGAACATATGACGAAACTCGTTCCGTCTTCAAGCAGAGCTGTCGAAATGCGCCGTGTCTCCTTGCATTTGTTGTGGGCACCCTCTGCTTTATGATTTTCCGAGATTCTCTAAACAATACCACCCGAATGCGATGCTAAGATGGTCTCTTATGCAAGTTCACCGCCGATCGCTTTTCTAGTACTGGTACAGTACTTGCTTAACGCCAAGATCCATAAATATGCCATAGCCGTCCTTTCGTGAGATACAGTTTATTAAAAAACGATTGATCGAGGATTTAGCATTGATGGGACTGGAATTTCTGGACGGTTGATCCGGGAAAGCTTTTCTTCGAGGAACGGATAATGCGGGACTTTTACAACGTGATTTAATTACGATGCTCGCGGGACCACGTAATTTGAACGCATATTCCGGGAAAACGTATTTTCTGGGAACGGATAATCGAGGTTCCACTGTATGTGTTAATTTACAACGGCTATATCTAATCCACAGAAGAAAAAATTTCCTTCACCATTTTAAAGTTTTTCTGGTGAATGAGTAAGTAGCAAAAAATTGATCAGCCCAGGCGACCCCGCCCATTTCCTTTGCGTAATCGCACACAATAATTGGCTTCGGTGTGTCCTTTTGTTGGCCTCCTTTTCCGTATGAGCTCACCTTCTGTGATGCCATGTTATGGCAAGTAGACAGCATCAAAACGACACGCTAATATCTCGTACACGATAAGCTTTTGTCTCGCCCACTTTCAGTTTCAGTCACTTTCTTATATCTGGAGGATTTCCCATCCTGCCAGGAATAAGTGTACCAATAAGGTGACATTTCCGTTTCAGAAGCTCTTTAGCCAAGCTGACACTAGTGTAATATCTGTCTGAAAACCTTGTATCCTTCCACTGATCGCCCTGCTGCAATAGCCAGCCTGTCCATCAAATTGCAGGCAGTCATTTTAGTGAATGGTTTATCAGCATAATCTAGGTTATTTACAACTGTAGTAACTTTTCCATAACAAGGAATCAAGGAATGGATGTACCCAGTAGCACTATCAGCCAGAAAAAAAAAAAACTTATTCCCCACTTGGGGTTGTAGGTCTTGAAACTTATTTTCCCTTTGAAACCGATAGTAGACTCATCTACTGATACATTTTTGCCAGGTACGAAAAATTTGTGGAACCATGATTGTGGATATTACAGAAGGTATCTGATTTTCTGTGTTCTAGTAACAATATAGTCACTTTCAATATCTCCTGGATTAGGACCCACATGCAACATCCAGAAAATGTCCATAAATGTATCTTGCATAAAAACATCGAGATAGTGGGTTCGAGCCCCACTGTCGGCAGCCCTGAAAATGGTTTTCCGTGGTTTCCCATTTTCACACCAGGCAAATGCCGGGGCTGTGCCTTAATTAAGACCACGGCCGCTTCTTTCCACTTCCTAGGCCTTTCCAATCCCACCGTCGCCATAAGACACATCTATGTCGGTGCGACGTAAAAAATAAACATCGTGAAAAAGTGGCACGTGTTGCCCATTGCTGGGAGAAGTAGTCTTGTACGTTAGGTAAACTGACAAGTCCCATGTTGAGAATAACACCAATGAAAAATGAAAATGGACAGCCTGTTTCCAGTCATTCGACCGGGTCAGGAATGGAATGAATGAAGTCCCGATCTAGCGGCGAGGACAGGAAATGTGCCGGCTGCCAAAGCCTGTCTCACATTGAGAATAACACCAATAAACACTAAAATTTCAGTTAACGTTACCTTTGTCCACTCCCTCCATGTAGACCAAGGCTTCATTGTAGGCATCAGTTTACAAATTTTCTCCTCAGCGTATTTATTAGTTTCATTGGCTATACCCTCAATAACATTTTTGTTAAAAAAACAACGTAAAATAATCCAGTGGTGTTCATCAACTGGTAGATTGATGTCCCGTAGCCCTGCTTGTTTGGAGAAAGGATATTCAATTGGCCCACCATCATTATTCGAAACATTGTGCCATAGCATAGCACTTGCTTCAACGTTTTCATCCATATCACTTTCATCATCTGAGGATTGTTCACCGCTTGATTCACCAGCACTAAACTCAGAAATGTCTAAGAAATCACTGTCACTGTTTAGTGCTGTATCCTCAATGTTGCTATTGGGAATATGCGTACTAGTATCCTTCCATTACTGACACTATCTACTTGTTGATGCCATGACAGCTGGACTGGCGCGCAGCGAGAGCTGGGCTACATACACTCCATGGAATATATAGCTGTACTCGGAGAAAGATTACCCGTGGATGTTTTGAAGTTTGATGAGAGAGTTCAGGACACATGCAGCTAACTTTCTGCATAGGCATTTGTTGAAATGGCTCGGCATTGAAGTTTTCAAGTGGTCGGATGTCCCATTTCGAGCTATGCTTGACGTCCGATTTTTGAAGTAGAGAGAGAGTGTTGAGCAGACCTTAACATTCGAGTGGAAAGGGTATGAACACTAGTAGTTACTGTACAAATTCTATGATATTTTTCTTACTTTAAGAATGAAATTATGTTAGGCCCCTTAAAACAACAAGCATCATCATCATCAAGCGAGCATGAAATTTTACAAACTAAACAAAAGCAAATGGGAACGGTCAGTCTTTGAACTTTCCCCTTTCATATGGCACTGACACTCACTCATTGTTTAGTAAAACCGTTATGTAGCACTATTAAATCTCAGCCATAGACGCCCAAGAGAGTTTCGGTTTACTCGGTCTGCCATCTAGTGGGCCTAGAGTAAAACGAACGTCGAAATTGACGAGCAGACAGCCAGATGGTGTCAAATTGAAATGTCTGCACACGGTAGCTGAGGCCATACGATTATTATTATTATTATTATTATTATTATTATTATTATTATTATTATTATTATTTACGTGGTAATTTGTAACTTAAAAGCTCTTCAGTCTGTTGAACACACAGGTTAAATATAAACATTATACTACAACAAACCTGTAAAAAAACCACTATTAAACAAAGAATGACATGTTTTCTTCTTAAAAGAATATCATCTATTAAGTCTTACTCAAATATTTAGAAGTCATATTTATGCTTATCTCTTTAATATTTAGAAACTTAATAATAATGTCCTGCTTAGTCTTCACTCCTGCATTAACTGCGAGGTGTTTGGACAACCGTTGTTCTCTCATTGGCGTGGGTCTGTTAGCTGTAGTCCATTGACCTACTTTCGCTACATCACGTCCCTCCCCTGCTCTCCTTGACATGTCATTGACACATTCTTTATTATTTTTATTCTTGTTGTTGTTGTTACTGTTATTATTATTATTTCACGTATTTAAGTTCTTTATGTAAAGTATTCAAGGGTTTCTTAATGCGCATTTTTTTGTTTTTACGTCACACCGCCACAGATAGCTCTTTTGGCGACGATGGGATAGGAAAGGCCTAGGAATGGGAAGGAAGCAGCCGTGGCCTTAATTAAGGTACAGCCCCAGCATTTGCCTGGTGTGAAAATGGTAAACCACGGAAAACCATCTTTAGGGCTGCTGACAGTGGGGTTAGAACCCACTATCTCCCGGATGCAAGCTCACAGCTGCGCGCTCCTAATCGCACGGCCAACTCGCCCGGTAATACGCATCTTAATGATAATGTAATTTACGTTTACGTGAATGGGTTTCTTCATATTTTTATTTTTTAACACCATCAATTTATTTATTTTACTGATTTATTCTGGGATAGTCTAATGAGCTTTTTTTTAATGGGTAGGTTAGGTTTTGTTTTAATTTTCATTTTGTAACTTAGGCTACGTTTTCATGAATGGCTTTCGTAGATCTTTTAAATAAATGTACATGGATCAACTGTAAATGACCGAGCTCGATAGCTGCAGTCGCTTAAGTGCGGCCAGTATCCAGTATTCGGGAGATAGTAGGTTCGAACCCCACTGTCGGCAGCCCTGGAAATGGTTTTCCGTGGTTTCCCATTTTCACACCAGGCAAATGCTGGGGCTGTACCTTAATTAAGGCCACGGCCGCTTCCTTCCCAATCCCAGCCCTTCCTTGTCCCATCGTCGCCGTAAGACCTATCTGTGTCGGTGCGACGTAAAGCAACTAGTAAAGCAAGTAGCAACTGTAAATGTCCTTAACAGATGCACAGTTCAGCATCTTGTTCGAGCCCCTACTGACGTCGTACAACTCGTCCGTGTCGACAGCAAGTCTGGACGACCTGTATCGCTCTACTCTGCATTGGGTGGAGCAGCACTGTTCGCTCGTGGACCTGAGACCAGGTAAGAATAACCAAGTACTTCTCTCCAAATTACACGACAACATTTCATTCTATGAATGGAAAATTATGACTATGATATTATGTTCCATTAACTTCAGATGTGGACTCGAATGAATGCATGTGTGTTAAGTTACTTTTTGGAAGCCTTGGAAGACGATATAGGCAGTTGGTAAAGTACATGGTATTTAGCATTTTTAAATGTAATACTTGGCATTTTCAGTTATAATGTTAGCATTTAAATAATTTAAACATACCATTATATCACCAAAAACCTAGAAAAATGACTTAGATCGCCTTCAAATAGAAACAAGGCAAAAATTTTAAAAGGATAATATTAAATATGCCCAGGTATTGCCATATATCACCTTGTCTTGAACAGCTGTCGTGGTTATATTTGGCGGAGAGAAGAAACCTTCACTCTGTTTCACTTGTTCACAACATTCTCAGTACAGACACACCAAGTTATCTGAGAATGGATCTTAAATACTTGTCATCTCCAAACAGCATACCTACAAGGTCAGAAACCTCTTCCCTGCTGAGCTTCCCAATTTACCGCACGACCGGGTACGGCAACTCATTCATACCTGCAACCATACGCTCTTGGAATTCCCTTCCGGCTGTAATTAGAGACATACATAGAAGAAATGTATTTAAAAAAACATGTTATAAATGGTACATAGACTTAAGAAATTAGTATTTAATGGTTTTTTTTAAAAAGTGACTCTCAGAAATTTTCCTTTTGTTTATAACTATTATAATTAATTATAATTAATTATATGTAACTAGAAATCCTAATACTCTGTAGTTTGTACAGTGTAGTACATATGAGATGGTTTGGCATAACAGCAGGCTTCATAGCCTGAGCCACGCCACAAGTCAATAAATAAATAAATAAATAAATAAATAAATAAATAAATAAATAAATAAATGCTTAAAAGAAATAACACAGATTTCCATCAAAGAATAAAATTAAGAAAAACTAACCTGTAGTATTTAACATTTATCGCAAATGCTAAATACCTCAACATACAGACCTTTTCATTGTAGACTGTTATGCCTTTCATCGTTCAGTCTGCAAGCCTATGTGAATTTACTAAAAGCCTTCACAATCCTCTAGCTAGCTCTGTGGTCACGATTAGTTCTCTCTAAAATCATTAGAAACTGAGTCTAACCATAGTCTTACCGAGCTCGATAGCTGCAGTCGCTTAAGTGCGGCCAATATCCAGTATTCGGGAGATAGTAGGTTCGAACCCCACTGTCGGCAGCCCTGAAAATGGTTTTCCGTGGTTTCCCGTTTTCACACCAGGCAAATGCTGGGGCTGTACCTTAATTGAGGCCACGGCCGCTTCATTCCCACTCCTAGCCCTTTCCTGTCCCATCGTCGCCGTAAGACCTATCTGTGTCGGTGCGACGTAAAACAACTAGCAAAAGAAAAAAAAACTAACCATAGTCTTGGTCTCCCACTTCTCTTATCCTCCATGTCAAAGTCAATTATTCTCCTAGGTAACCTATCCTCCTCCATTCGTCTTGCATGACCCCACAATCAAAGCTGGTTTATGCACACAGCTTCATCAGTTGAGTTCATTAATAACGTAGCTTTTCTCTCTTCATTCAGAGTACCCTCCTACCATTGTTCCCACCTGTGTGTACCCTTTATCATTCTTGTTTGTTACTTCTATCTTACGAACAACCTATCCTGAGTCCACCCAGCTTTCCCTCCCATAAAGCAAATTTTGTCTGAAAATAGACTGGTGGGAAAGTTTTGTCTGGGAGCTGACTTCTTTCTTACAGAGGAATACTGTTGATCACGACTGTGAGTTCACTGCATTAGCTTTACTGCACCTTGGTTCAGTCTTACTTGCTACACTACCATCCTGGGAGAAAACACATCCTAAATACTTGAAATTATCTACCTGTTTCAGCTTTGTATTCCCAACATGACCTTCAGTTCTCTTGGATTTCCTACCTACTGACATCATTGTAGTCTTGGAAAAGCTAATTTTCATATCATACTCATTGCACCTATTTTCAAGTTCCAAGATATTAGACTGCAGGCATTCAGCACAATCTGCCATTAAGACCAAGTCATCGGTAAAGACCAACCTGTTTACCAGTGATGGCGATTAGGGGGGGGGCTATTGCAGAGAGTCCCTAACCCCACTTTATGGAGAAAAATAACATTTTAATTCCACTTTAGCCAACAAAAACTAGAAATTATAAGGTAAAATAAAAAAAAAAAGCAATTTATATAAACCTTGTTGTCTATTACCTAATTCTTTCCTTTGATTTCTTTAAATATTACTTGGCAGCAATGCACACAAAATGTCATTTGATGCAGCTGACCCATTCGTACAGCGCCACAGCAAGTACTGGAGACTAGAATAGCAGCATGTAGAAGTGCAATTAGAATTCGTGCATGAAACCTTAGTTGCACACATGTGTAATTGTTCCTTTGGTGGAAGTTTTATTGGATAGTATTGAATCAAAATCTCCAAAAAAAAAAACCCCTGTTGTTATTATCATAGTTAAGTTGTTAAAACTGTCAACTAACCTTTACTTCTCTGTCGAAATTTGCTGAGAGAACATCAAAATCCTACCATTTTGTGGCTTTTTTCAGTTTTATTGTGTACTCCCCTGCCCCCCAATATATTCCCCAGACTCTCGGTACTATAAATTTTTGAGCCCCACACTCCTAATTCCCAATCGCCGCTACTGCTGTTTACTACATTTCCAGCTAATTGAATTCCTCCCTGCCACTTCATACCTTTCAGTAGATGATCCATCTAAACTATGAACAAGAAAGGTGAAAGACTACAGCCTTGTCTGACCCCTGTAAGTCTTGATTAATGGTAAAACAATGGTATTGATGACGATCTTGCATTTGTTCCAGCCGTGCTGAACTCACTGCGGTACCTGTCGACAGCCACAGAGATCCTGACAGACCCCTCCAAGCTACCTGAAGAGGCCCGGCAGGCGGTGTTAAAGGACGATCGTCACTGACAGTGTTGTGCAATATTCCGCTTCCCTCAGGTTTTGTGATACACCAGTCTAACTCCCAAGACACATGTGAAGAATGTTGAATGTGCCTCGTTTTTCCTCCTATAGGAGGAAAGAAGCATCGTACTGATAAAATGAGTGACCGTCGAGTGTGTTCGCAGTCACAGATATTTGGAGGATTGTTGAGAGGGGGGTTTTTTCCCCCTTTTTTAAAATTTGATACAGCACTTTATGAAAAATAAGTGCTCAGTAGATGAGGATACAGGTCTGTTCGGCCGCCTCGGCCTCTTGCACCATCACATTTCGTACACTATTCCTCGTATTTAACAAACGGAAAGGAACATACAAGTAATAGATGAAGTCGTATTTATAAGGATAGAATGAGTGGGAACATGTAATGGGATAAACATGACGACGGGCCAATGTGAGGAGAGGAAGCAACAAAAAGATTGGGGGGAAGAAAATAATGAAAACATAAAAGAACAATCTCCACATATTTTTGTGTTTGTCCTTGTTGCCTCATTCTGTTGCTCCCTCTTCTCACACTGCATTTTTCCTGATCTGTGTTGCTGTTCATATTTCTGTATGCCATGGTTTATTACTTATATTTCCCTATATTGCCCTTGAAGGGTTTTAATCTGACATGGTGATAACTTGTGTGGATTCAATTGCAATTTTTTTCCCGCTTGAAGTTCAAAACTTCTAAAAACTAATCTTCTTTAATCAAATTCTGACAGGCAGTGCTTTCAAAATCACTGTCTGCCTTTCAAATTCTTCTTCACTACATCTCAGAAAATTCCTCTGTCTGCTAGCAGTTTTAATTAAATATGTCACCTTGTCTTCAGACCTGCTCTCACAATTTCCTAAAAACAAGCTTTAAATTAAGATTCTACCATGTTACTATTCACAAATTGTTTTGGCCAGTTAGGACCACTGTTGTCAGCCTTTCTGGATTTCCAGTACTCCTTCATCGTGGAAGATTCTATCCCATGTACTCCTCTCCTAATTTTTTTGTACATAGTTCACGCCCCCATTGGAGCAATTTAATCAGTCATATACATTAAAGTCTAATAGTATTAAAAAAAGTCAGCTTTCCACCTTTTTCTTCCGCTCCCAAAACTTCATCTTGTTGGACCTGGCTGCCCTTTGATTGTCAGTAATGGTGTACTTCCTTCGTTCAAATGTTATAAGTTTGAATCACAAGTGTTTATTCCTTAGAATTCTGTTCTCTGCATTTAATTAGGAGCATTGATAAATTTAATTCTTCTAAATCATTTATGATCTCTGTGAATAATAATAATAATAATAATAATAATAATAATAATAATAATAATAATAATAATAATAATAATAATAATAATAATAATAATAATTTCACAGTTCCAGTTTCCTGGGTACTGTTGGTGAGCCCTTTTCCAGTCTGTCTTATTGAGATATGATCTGTTGTTACTGACGTCCAAAGTGTCCTTCCCCGATCTGCAATGACCATCCTTACAATGTCCAGTGCATTCTTGGTCTTCCCACCATCCGTTTTCCTGCCATATGTCTCTCCATGTTAACATAAGCTGTCTTTTTTGGTTCCATCCTCATTACATGCCCAAGCCACCTCAGTCTGGACATGCTGACAGTGATGTAACAAACCCAGCTTCTTTTCTAACCACATCACTCCTTAACTTGTCCAGTTTGGTTTTTTTTAATTGTGGACCTCAGGTGCCTGCAACCTTGATGAGTCCTTATTGAGGGCACAGGTGTTGATACCCTAGGTTAAGATTGGTGTGAAGTACTGATTGAACATCACCAGCTTTGATTTTGTTGGTACTTTGGGGTCCCAGAGGAGTGTTCGTACTTGCTGGTAAAAGTGAGAGCTCTTCTGCACTCTATATGCCGCCTTCTTTGTGGCTAGTGTATCTCGAGATATTACACTGCCGAGGTATGTAAAGCTTTCCACACTTTCCACTGGATGGTTTCCTGGCATGATGTTCACTGATCGTCTCCCTCTGTTTATTGCCATCATTACTGTTTTGGATTCACTTATCTTGAGATTGAACTCCTGGAACTTAACCTTCCATTCATTCATTATATGTGGCTGAGACCTGCACATTGACAAGTAGAGAGGAGAGTAGAATTCAAACCAGTGAAATGAAATACCTAAGAAGCATGATAGGAAAGACAGACTGGGAAATGAAGATGTGAGAAAGGAGATCAGAATGGGAAACCTAAATGAGAGAATTGATAGGAGTAAACTAAAATGGTTTGGAAATGTAAAGAGGATGGAGCTGGAAAGAATACCAAACAGATGATGGTGATGAAGTTCGAGGGAAAGAGAGTGAGGGGAGGACCTAGAACAAGGTGGATCGATTCAGTAAAGAGGAGTGCAAGAAGAAGAAACATGGACTGGGAATGGTGGAAGGGAAGAGAAAGATGGAGAAGTGTCATAAATGCTCCAACCCGGCAGGAGTTGGATAAGGGGAAAGGAGGAATAATAATAATCATATGGTCTCGGCTACTGTGTGCAGGCATTTTGACGCCAACCGCCGGCTCGTCAGTTTTGACGTTCTGTTTTACTCTAGGCCTACTAGAAGGCAGAGTAAACAAAATATTTGGGGATTTGGCCATGTGATTAGGGGAGCACAGCTTCGAGCTTGAATCCGGGAAATAGTGAATTCGAACCCCACTCTCGGCAGACCTGAAGATGGTTTTCCATGGTTACCCATTTTCATATAGGTAAATGCTGGGAATGTACCTTAATCAAGGCCACGGCCGCTTCCTTCCCACTCGCAGGTCTTTCCTATCCCATCGTCACCATAAAATCTGTGTGTCGGTGTGACGTAAAGTAAATTGAGAAAAAAAACCACTCGTCTTTCTTGAGCAACTATGGCTGAGTTTTAATGAATTTTGTTTGATGAACACCGAATGTGTCACTAAAGATCTTTCATGTGCCGTATAACATGGAGTGTCGAATGGACTAATTTTTTTTTTCACGCCCTTCAAGAATCGGATTACCTCTTGCGATCCAGAGACTGACACTATCCCGAAACTTCTTTCTTGAACAAATGCCTGATATGCACCAATCAGATCCTTCTCCACTGCAGCTGCCCATGAAGTGAACAAATTTTCGAGTTGTCACCTCACATTAGGTTAACATAATAATAATAATAATAATAATAATAATAATAATAATAATAATAATAATAATAATAAAATGCATGAGATAAAATAAAAGAAGAAACAAAACAACTGTTACAACACTCACAAGGTTCGGAGACACTAGTACCGTAGCTAGAAGTAAAAACAAACAGGTTGACCAACGTGACAGCTAGCGAAGGACATACGAAGCGGTTAGGATCTCTCAGAGGGTGGACGATTACTTGACGTTGTGAGAAAAGAAACTTAGACGGCAATCACCCTTGAATTCTGCATTTACTGACAAAATGAAAATAACGAGTCGAACAACATGAAAAACAAACGGAATTATGAAATAAAATAATTCATTTACAATAAAATGAGTTGGCAGGTATGTGTTACGAGCGAAAGTAATTTCAAAATACATATTAAACAAAAACTAAAGTTATACTTGAAAAGGGAGTAAATACAAATTAAATTTAAAGATGAAAATTAAAGGGGCTTACAGGTTTGCATACTCCATTATCAAAATAAGAAAGAAAAAAAAAACAGGAAATGATAAAACTCGAGGCAGGGGCTAAATTAACTTGCTCCCATACCAAAAATACTTCTATTATGGAGCAGAGAATAAATTAGCATAAATCGAGGGACACAGATCTACGGGAGGCAATCCGGGAGGAAAATTAAATTTCCATGTTAATTATAATTTTCATAAACAAAAGAACAGAGAATTACCTTTGAGTTTTGCCTTTCAGAATAGCTTTCAGCTAAGTCACATTGATAATTAACAGGCGAATGCAAAAACGTAGGGTAAATTCCTATGCAAAAAAAAAAACAAACTTACATTGAATTTAAATTAAGTCAAAAACAAGAAACATAGTGTTTACCCCGAGGTAGGTATCCCATGACGGGATGGAACCCGAAGTGCGTCCGCCCTCTAGGCCGGTTGGTAGCAAAAGACATCCTAGAGAGCTTCGCCCCCACAGAGGAACGAGATGCCTGAAATGGTGAAACTCGCGGATAGCCAATCAAATTTACTCCCGACATTCACATTCACCGATTAAAATACACGTTATTATAACCAATCAAAACACTTTTCGAGATCTTTCTTTCCGATGAAACAGGGAACACCTCGAAAAATCCTACTAACAATGGCACGTGTAGGCACACCTTGCCTCAAAAGTAAATATGTAGCTACATAATAGCAAAATTTTCACAGTTTAATGATAACAATTTGTACTATCTAAAAACCATTTTCCACATAGTTATTTTTGATTAAAGTTCATAATTTCTTTTCTTACCAAATACTTGCACTGTCCAAAATGTTAATATTTTCAAGAGCCTAAATCTTCCGCCAAAAAAATTTAATTTTTAAAACTTTCCAAATAAGTTTCATGTCCATTTCCTTGGAGGTATTTTATACAATATAAATTTTTAACACAATAATTCTTTTAGCACAGTAACTAATTTCCATTAGAGCACTGGATGAGCAGCAGCAGAAAACGGTACTTGCAACATGCTGTGGTAGTCGTTCCTACACTTCATCCGACTGTTGGCTGATAATATTACTGACATCAATATACAGGGCGTCCGCCATGAATGTATAATAAAATAGATATGAATATCTTGAGAAGTAATAGGAATAATTATTGGTGATTCGTTTCTACAACGCGAGAAACTTGGTGATATTTTAAAAAAAATTACATATATATAATACACCGCAGTATGTGCACAATTAATGGTGCGACAGACGTCGAAACTGTATGCCACCTCTTTCCATGTGTTTTGTGGCATTGCACATGTAACATTAGCAATAGCCGCTCAAATGCTGCATTTAATGTGTGAAATTTGAATTAAGCCTCCCAACATACAGCTGTCCTGCGAGATAAACATTCCATCTGCCTCTCTTCTTTGAAGGTTAGGCAGCTCAGTCGGCTGCACAACAGAGCACACGTCCCACTAGCTTCTTTTTAGGCTTGTACAACAGCATTCTCGGCTGGAGTATCAACTGCGACTAAGCAACGATTTTCCCCATGTACTTACCCAGGAAATGGCATAGACACCTTCAGGAAACTGGCAGATCGCTTTTGATATCCGACATCAGGCCACAACACCGAACGTGGAGGGGTGTTCAATACAGATTCGCATCTGTCGCACCACTAATGATGTGCATATCGAGGTGTATTAGGTATGTTAAGAGACATTTTGAGTTTCTCTACTTGTAGAACCAAACTGCCAATGATTATCTCTATTACTTCTCTAGATATTAATTTTTATTTTATTATACACTCAAGTCAGACATGCCGTAGACTTTTAAAAATGAAATTCATTTTTAGGGCAGTGATCAACCATGCAAGAGGCTCCAGTTAACGTTAAAACCTTGCTAAGCCCTAGAGAAATTAAATAAAGGATGACAATAGCTAATGACCCTCAGTTTCTTCAAAGAAAGGTATTTACAACATCTTCCCTTCCATTCTTGGCCAACTTCCCTTTCCTGCATTAAAAGCCAATGTGCTTTGAGTTCCCTTTCTCCTCCTGTCACTGTACAGGACAGACATGTATCTTATGTTTCAAACAAAATTGTTTTGGATTATCATCTTTCCTTCAACAATCAGTGCACTGCTTACAAGCCACTTCAAAAAAAAAAAACTTGATGCAATGAAGTTGGCTAAATGTCTGATACTCATTCTCTCTTATTTAGAGGAGAGAGAAAAATATTGTGGAAAAAAAAAAAGGTTTTTTTTTTTTTTTTCATTTTACGTTCAGATTCTCACAAGGGCGGTGAATTTTCTGTGCGTTCTTCACTTAATTTTTAAATCCCTTATTCATATTGGTACCTGCACCAAGAACTGGATATCAGTGGTTGCAGCCATCAAAACACTGGACCATAGATGTAATATAATCCGATCTTATGCTAGCCAGTTATCTGTTGAATCATTTAATAATATTGTTACCGTATACATTTTTAAAGAGATTTATGTTGTAAGTTATTTTTAAGTTGACAAATTCTTCTTATAACAGTCAGAAATGAATATATTTTGTGTACTATATATTATAGCAGTTGTAATAATATTGTTTTATACTTGAGAAATATGTTGTTTATAGAATTGCAGATTATTAGAGCTTTTTATTGTTGATTGTAGCCTTGCTCACATTTTGAGCCATCACTAGCTTATTTTTCATATTTTGACCAAGTTTTGTTATTTAAAGTGGAGCTCTTTGACCTACAAACTTGTGTCTGGTAGTGTGCAAACATAGACCAGTGAAGTGTGACTGCTTATGTCTCGAAGGAAGAGGAATTTTAGGAACTAAAGTTTTCTTGATTAGTGAATCAGCAAACTAAGTTTGTTAACTTTTGCTTCTCTCAAAATTTATCTCAAAGGAATATCGGGTGAGCAGATTTTGAGGTTCCTGTATGTACCTACTTCAGGGACAGCATGGCTGGACAGCAACATGAATCAACTTCAGTACTAGATAATTATTATTATTAAACCTTTCTATGCCAGACTAAAATGAGGTAGTTGTGCTAAAATTGCAAGGTCCGTTTTAATGAAATTGTATCCTCTAAGGAAAATCACTCTCCTACTTACATTTCTGAAGATAGAACTGTGTTCTTTTATTCTGTAGCTTACAGATGAATAGGGAACATGTGAATGATAACTATTATTGCCCCTGACTTTCATTTTTGCCATTTGAAAGATATGTGCCGGGCTGAGTGGCTGGCTTCTGACCCCAACTTGTCAGATTCGATCCTGGCTCAGTCCGGTGGTATTTGAAGGTGCTCAAATGCGTCCTCCTGGCACATAAAAGAACTCCTGCGGGACTAAATTCTGACACCTTGGCGTCTCTGAAAACCGTAGTTAGTGGGATATAAAAACGAGGACTATCCACAAAACTTTTAGTGATACTTTGGCTCACTAGTGCTGAATCGGTAGACCTCGGTTGTCTTCGAGATTCGTATTGGCAACCTCTGATACAAAAAATATGAATCGATTATGCATCGCCGTGAAAAATCTGGTGGTATAATTGCAACATTTTAAATACTGTTGTTATTTACACAGTAAAGTCAAAATATATGATAAGCTTGAACATGAGTGAGGAAAATCAAAGTACATCACAGGAACAACCTAGAAGTCCTACATGGAAACGACGGTTTAGAAAAATTCATATCGATTGATCATACTATCGATTCAATTCAGATTTCATTTCCATTCAGTTGGCAGTATTACTGGAACTGTTATAGCTCCTTCCTTACTCACTCCCGTGAAATGAAGTGTCACTAAAAGTTTCATGGATAGTAAATTAATATTATTAAAAAATGTGTGAACTTGTATGTTTTTTGAAAATTGTAATTTCAGATTTGACTTAACTTTTGACTTTCTCCATGTATTTTCATAATGTTCATAGTACCTTTTTGAAAAATTTCAGTTATTTTTAATATTGGATACCTTTTGTTTTATTTGGAATTTTGCATTTTTCACAAAATTATGGGGAGACAGCTTACTAGGCAATAGGGTTGAAGGAATATAATCTCGGTTATCAGAAGATTAAGAGTCATCATCTGTTGGTAAATCACTCTCTAATGAATGACTTGATGTTACAAAATTGCGTATTTCATTAGCTTTCAAGTTTGAGTCAATCTTTTGCACTAATGGAAGTACCAGACGTAAATATACAATTAAAAAAACATGCAAGTGATGTGAAGCGGCATAGTGCAGTGCTACCACGCACTAAACTTGCAGTACATTGAAAGAAAGGTTTCATATATCTTAGCCGACCATCATAATTTCCGAGGATCCATCCCTGCTTCTGTTGAACTGTTTGACAAGAATATGCAGTAGACATGAAGAGTCCAAATGGCAAGTACACAAGCCTTGTCAAGCCCAACAGCCCAACCGTGCCCTCCACCTCTTATTAACAGCAATATATGAACATGTATTCTACACAAGAATTGGTTTGTTCAGTCACCAGAAGTTTGCACATGAAGTGCGTTGAGTGTAAAGTTGTACACTCGGAGATGAGTAGCAGACGATTGAGTTTTTGAGGTACTGATGTTTTTTAACTTTTCTCATAACTTTAAGAGTTTGAGGCAGAATACAATCCACAAGCCAGAAGAATTGACCAGAGAAAGTTAAAATCTCTGACCTGGTGGTGATTGATTTAAGATAAAGTACAACTATCCAGGAATCAAATCCAAACCAAATCCCATAGCGTAACAGCCCCGAAAGAGCCTTAGCCTACCAAGCAACTGCTGCTCAGCCTGATGGCCTGCAGATTTCGAGTGTTGTGAGGTCAGCACGACACATCCTCTCGGTTGTTGTTGTTCTTGGCTTTCTAGAGAGCCGCTATCTCACAGTCGATAGCTTTTCGACTGCAATCACGTAGGCTGAGCAAACATAAGAAATAAATTGAGTAAAGACATGTTACCCCTATACCACAGGACCGCCAGGAATCAATTCCGGGACCCCTTGAATGGAAAGAAAGCCAGGCTGAGTGGCTCAGGCAGTTGAGGCACTGGCCTTCTGACCCCAACCTGGTAGGTTCGACCCTGGCTCAGTCCAGTGGTATTTGAAAGTGGTCAAATAAGTCAGCCTTGTGACGGTAGATTTACTGGCATGTAAAAGAATTCCTGCGGGACTAAATTCCGGCACCCCAGCATCTCTGAAAACCTTCAAATAAGTAGTTAGTGGGACGTAAAGCAAATAACATTATTATTATTAAAATGGAAAGAAACACACTAACAATTAGCCAAGGAGCTGGACATAATTTACTATCTTTACACCAGTCTGTTTTCAGACTAACTTTGATATAGGGGAGTGAAAGCTGGGTGTACCCTTGAGATTTTATCCATAAGTTAGAAATAATAGACATGCTGAATTTCAAGAAATTCCGTTTAGCTCTTTTCTTTTCTTTTTTTTCCCTTGAACAAACAAACAGATAAAATTTGAACTCGACCTACTATCGATTTTTACATACCCAATTTGAAGTAAAAACAAGGTATGAGGATAGAGTTTGAAGTTTTCAGACTAGATTATAATTTTATTTATATAAATATTTCATAATTTATGCAGAGAATTTGTTTTATTATCTAAATGCAGAACGTGGAGAGAAAAAATACCAATCCTAATGTATGATCTTCATTCTTCTGTGTCTGTTCTTATCCAAAAATATGTAATAAGAAAGCGAAGGTCTGGGAGAACAGTTCACTGTCGGGTTTATGTTTGCACATGACTGGCATTAACAGCAATCAATATTGAGTACAAGTGTTAAAGCTCATATGTTTTAAGCCCTTCATATATCTTCGTGTGTGATATACAAAGAATCTTCTGCTGCTGCGTTGGACAGATCTCATCAGCAGTACTCGCCAGTGCCATAAACAGCAATTCTTGTCCACAAGTCATCGTGTGCACAACATTAGACCTCAGTTGTATGTCTTAGTTTCTCAGTTACTAGAATCAGCTCATTTGTGTGTGATCACTGCACGTACATCATCATTGCCCTTAATATACATGCAGTTGAGTCGTGACAGATTTTGTTTCTTTCTCTTCACCACTCCTCGTCTATCTCCAGCTTCCATTTCATTTCCCATTGCCTTATCTCGTTCTTTAATACGTTAGCTGCCATGATACTTTTGACTGTCGCCCACGTACGTGTCATTTTGACTGAGACATGTCATATTCTTCTATTTAATCATGCATCTACGGAATAAAGCCACGAGGCAAAAAGGTTAAAATATAGAGACTAACAACTGCTGTGCTGCACATTTATTTTGGTCATTACAGTGGAATGCCGCCAGGAGACGGTGTTGTATCTTTGACTATGCAGAGAGAGACACAGAAATGTGAGACACAGCGATGCCAAGTTGCCTACTCATGACAGCACGGAGAGCAAAAGCATAAGTTCGAAAGTGTTAGCATTTCTTCATTCAGTATTTCTTTAATTACAAAGCAAAGACATACTTTTTGGGAGCTTAAAGGTTTCCTGAAAATCCAAATTTATTTTTAACATGAAGCTCCAAGAAAGTGTTGAGGGAAATTTTTGAGATCTTAAGGAGGATAAATGTTAGTTAAGGAAGAGAACTGGAAGGCAAAATATAGTGATTATTTAGGCACATCACACCAGGGAAACTGGCACTCCCATGATCTCTAAAATAATCTAAACTTCCCGAGCAGGCTGAGTTGGGAAGGTTCAAATTTGGGACTCAGAAGCCAGATAGTGTAGGTACACAAGCCTTGTAGGAATTAATAAATGTGCAATTACAAAAGTAATATACTAAATACACTCGTGTGAACTACAAACCTTCATCTATACCATATTAAAATCGAGAAACAGTGAAGGCCTCATTTTGTAATGTGACCAAAAAACTAATAGACAGAATGAAAACATAAACAGTAAATAATAAAACAACAAAATAAAAACAGTAACAAATAAAGAATTGTTTTCATACTTCATGTTTGATATTCACACAAATGTGTACAGTTCGTCACCCGAAATTGACGAGTTGTAAGCATCAAGGAAACCTCATAGATGCCATCAGAAGAAAACGACTGACTTTCTATGGATACCTACACAGAATGGATCATAGTAGATTATCCCATAAGATCTTCATGGTTGCTAACAAAGGCAAAGCTGCTGATTCCCTTGGACCAAGCAAGTGGACAAAGATCATGCAGAGCTTAATATTAATCAAGCCGCCATAACTGACAGGAATGTATACCGTTTAATGATCAAAACTAAACCTTTCCTAACATCCTGTACATCAGCTAGCCACAAAGGAGTCGGGAATTGGTCAGAGGAGCGCAGCAAAGAATTCAGCGAGAAAATGAAGGAATACTGGGCCAACAGGAAGTCTCAAAAGGCCACTAAGAACACAATCCAGTACGCCAAAAGGGACAGACGACGACAAAAACACAGCTAGAACACAAGCACCGTGGTCTGCAGATGGCCTAAACGCAAAGAAAAAAATGAATGATCTGAATATTAATCAGAGATATTGCCGTCTGAACACAAGTAATAATTATGATGATGATGATGATGCTTGCTGTTTAAAGGGGCCTAACATCTAGGTCATCGACCTTGATACTACTACTACTACTACTACTACTACTACTACTGGCGTATGGCCTCTGTAGAGGGAGGCGGCCTAATGCAGGTCTTTTGACTTGATCCACTATAGGTAACCTGCAAGTCTGTAAGGATGGGGTCCTAGTTAAGATGATTTCAAATTTTGAAGACTGCACACAAACACACAGCACCCCAGCCAAAGTTAAAATCCCCAACCTGGCAGAAATTTGAACCCGGAGTCCCTTGAATCAAAGGACAGCGTGATAATCATTTAACCATGGAACCAGACTTCTGAATACTGCATTTTAAGTTTTTTTTTCCCTGTAACTTATTATTCTCTGCACTTTTCACAGACCAATACCAAATGCAAATGCTGTTTTCTTTTGAGACATGGCAACCCTCACCTTCCCTCATCTTTCGATACCATACTTGTCATATTTCTTGTCCTTGTTCATCTTTCTGTAGCCTACGCATAAAAATAACTCCCTAAATTCATTGATCATAATATTTTCAATAAAACTCTCAAAACATCCACAACTTGCACATTCAAGCACCTGTTTCTGAAATAATTCTATTGGCTCAGCGGAAGACATTTCATACTACGAAGTGCACGAATATTACTCTGCAATACTCTCCAAACCACCTTCCTGGCTGTGTTCCACTCTACAAGCATTTGAAATTGAACTGGCACTGGACAATGTTTAGCCTTTCATGGTAGAGTTTAGATCTCTTGTTCATTATAGCGTTTCTTTGGGAATGGAATTTTCATTTGTTAATTTAGTTATTTTTCATCTTTCAATGCACATAAGTTTTCAGCTGAAACACACTGTATTCTGAAATAGTTCATTCAAATTCTCAATTTCACCTTGATCATTACTTCGTAAATGGCGACCTGATTGGGCCGATAAGCATCCTTACTTACTATGCCATTTTTGAAGTGTTTATTTCAGTATTCCGTGCGCTAAGTCAGCAGTCTGTGTCTTATTGTGATAACTGGTCGTAAAAGAAAATATTGCGGAAGTTCACTAAGGAGTGCACAAATTGAAAAGGTATTGGAAAATGGTGAACATGATTATTCCGCACAAGAAATATTGGAAAGTAAATATAGAAGGAGCTCAGAAGGACCTGCAGCTAGCTGGAATCCCAGTCGATGTCATCAGATTAGAGTGGATTTCAAGGCATGTTCAGAGTGATAAAAATGAAGATGGCAATGGATTAATTTCTCTGCATTTTTAAAGGTTTTTTTGATGTATATTTCTGTGATATACTTCCTTACAGCCATTACCTTAGTTTTCCCTTTACCGAGCTCGATAGCTGCAGTCGCTTAAGTGCGGCCAGTATCCAGTAATCGGCAGATAGTGGGTTCGAACCCCACTGTCGGCAGCCCTGAAGATGGTTTTCTGTGGTTTCCCATTTTCACACCAGGCAAATGCTGGGGCTGTACCTTAAGTAAGGCCACGGCTTCTTCCTTCCCAGTCCTAGGTCTTTCCTTTCCCATCGTCGCCATAAGACCTACTTGTGTTGGTGCGACGTAAAGCAAATAGCAAAAAAACTATCTTTCCACATTAGCAATGCTTGGCGTTGATATGGACTAAGTAACAAATGTCTAAATTCACCAATTGTAGTCGGTACGGTAAAACTGTACAAGACATAAATGGTCGGAACTTGTATTCTCTGTAACTTTTGTTATGTAGTACTTCTGAAACGACTAGTACAACACAATCTTGTCTCAAAAAGATACCACAACAGGATGTAAATGGATCAGAGAAGTAGGAGAGGATCTGAAGGAAATAGGCCTTACAATAGAAGACACCACAAATAAGATAAAATGAAATACAAACCTCCGCTTTACCCTTACACGAAATAAACCAATGACACGCATAATTTCTATCGAGGAAAGAACACGAAGATTGGAGCGTCTGAAGAAGTACTGGGAGAACCGCAAAGCCCGAACAATCCCTTCAAAGAGACCTGAACAATGGACTGACTAAAGTGATCATATGTGGTCATAAAAAAAGAAGAACTTTTCAATAGGACTAATGACATAAGTGTTTAAAAAATTAAATTTTAGACACATACCCATAAACTACCATTTCATTCAGCGTGAACAAGATTATTTATAGCATAGACTGTAGTATCTTATTCCCAGACTTTACACACTGATTTTCATTTAATTGTGTTGTCCCATATTCGCATGCTTCGGCGTTGATATGGACTTAGCAACAAAAATCAAAATTCATTCTCTTGTTATTAATTATGATAAAAACGCATAAGACATAACTGATTGGAAATTTAATTCTATATAACTGAAGTTATGTAGTATTTATTGATACGACCACTAATGACATAAATATTGTAGTGCCTCATTCCCCTCTTCAGCCATTTTCTCGTGATGCACAGACAGACAGACAGAGACAGGCAGACAGATGGTGTGTTTTCCTTGTTACAGATAAAACTCTTATTTTATATACACGGTGACCAAGTCCGTTATTCGCGAGATAGTGGGTTCGAACCCCACTGTCGGCAATCCTGAAGATGGTTTTCTGTGGTTTCCCATTTTAACACCAGGCCTTAATTAAGGCCATGGCCGCTTCCCTCCTGCTCGTAACCCATCCCATCATCGCCATAAAACATATCTGTGTTGGTGCAATGTAAAGCAAATTGTAAAAAACAGAAAGAGGTCCGTTAACATTTGACGAGCCAATACTTCACGGAATATTGGAGGTAGAGGGGGTAATAATTGACACGCATGATTGGCATGACATGGGGTTTTATTGAAACCAAAATAAAGTACACAAAATGACCAACAGATACAATACACAAGCAATAATTAGCATAACAATCAAGGTTTAGCAAAGATGTCCTTTATAACATGGGCCGATGACTAGATGTTAGGCCTTTTAAACAACAAGCATCATCATCATCATCATCTTCTTTATAACATATGCTCAACATGTCAGCTGTCATTCATAAACAATACCTGTAGTCTGTTGTGAACAGCACTGTACAGCTTATTGTTAGTTACGGTGAGAAATTGCCGTCAGATGTTGTCTTTTAGCATCCCTAATGAGGTCGGACAATCGTGGTAGACTTGCAACTTCTTGTGCACTTTATTTTGGTGTCAATGAAACCCCAGTCAGGCCAATGGAATTGTCAGATGAACTGTATCGCGATTGAGCTGTCTAAGGTATTTGATAGGGTGGATCTTGGGAGACTACTGGCAAAAATGAATGCAATTGGACAAGACAGAAGAGTGACTGAATGGGTTGCTACATTTCTAGAAAATAGATCTCAGAGAACTATATGACTCCATAATAATTAAGAGGGGAATTCCTCAAGGCAGTATTATTGGACCTTTATGTTGCCATTTCTTGATGGATGCAGTATTTTTGATCCCTCTCTTGGTACAGGTCAGAGCAAAGTGTAGCTTCCACTGAAGTCCCAGTCTCATCCATGGCTGCAATATGGAAGCTGCTGGGGTGTGGGTGGTGCTGAGTAATGACATTCGGAGCACAACTAGTGTCTGAGTGTTATGAAAGGTGTTGCTCATAGGCTCTGGCCCAGTGATGAAAGCAATGGCAAACTACCTCACCCCTCATCTTGCCTAGTACGCCTCATTTGGGCTCTGCCATTGGTTTTTGCTGTTTCCCTATAACTGCATAGCCTTTGGTGGTGCTATTTGAGGATCCAACCAGCCTTTGGGCTGATAACCTAACAGACAGACACATCTTTTCTTTTATAAATGATGTAAGTAAAGAAGTGGAATCAGAGATAGGACTTCTTGCGGATGATGTAATTCTGTATAGAGTAATAAATAAGTTAAAAGATTGTGAACAACTGCAAAATGACCTTGATAATGTTGTGAGATGGACAGTGGGCAATGGTATGATGATAAACAGGGTTAAAAGTCAGGTTGTGAGTTGATGGGGTGAAAGTTCCTTATGGGGATCACTGTAAGTACCTAGGTGTTAGTGTAAGGAAAGATCTTCATTGGGGTAATCACATAAATGGGATTATAAATAAAGGGTACAGATCTCAGCATATGGTTATGAGGGTATTTAGGGGTTGTAGTAAGGATGTAAAGGGGAGGGCATACAAGTCTCTGGTAAGACCCCAACTAGAGTATGGTTCCAGTGTATGGGACCCTCACCAGGATTACTTGATTCAAGATCTGGAAACAATCCAAAGAAAAGCAGCTCGATTTGTTCTGGGTGATTTCCAACAAAAGAGTATCTTTATGAAAATGTTGCAAAATTTGAGCTGGGAAGACTTGGGAAAAAGGAGACGAGGTGCTTGGCTAAGTGGTATGTTCCAAGCTCTCAATGGAGAGAAGGCGTGGAATGACATTACTAGACAAATAACTTTGATTGGTGTCTTTAAAATTAGGAAAGATCACGATCTGAAGATAGAATTGGAATTCAAGAGGACAATTGGGGCAAATATTAATTTATAGGAGGGGGAGTTAGGGATTGGAATAACTTACCAAGGGAGTTTTTCAATAAATTTTCAGTTTCTTTGAAATCATTTAAGAAAAGGCTAGGAAAACAACAGATAGGAAATCTGCCACTTGGGCAACTGCCCTAAATGCACATCAGTAGTGAATGATTGATATGATCGTATGTGTCAAGTATTACCTGTCTACCTCCAATATTCCATGAAGTATTGCCTCATCAAATGTTAAACAGATTTTTGGGTCCCTCTGTATATAGGTCAACCCATTAAAGCAGTCTTCCAATTAAGACAATGACCACTTGCATGCTTTTAAATAGGAATATGGTTTTAAATCCTGTGTCTCGCTCTTTCAATCTTTCTCTGTTTAAACCAGCAGGTTGGCTGAATATTCTGGTACTGGAGACTAAGACATGTCATATAAAATGTTGCATATGCTAGTGTGTTCTGACTAAGGACTATTCACAGAATTGTTGGAAAACTAGAGGTCAGATGTTATCCGCTCTGCTTGTTACGATTACTGATGTGATAATCATTGTAAATATAAATTGTGGAACATTATGTTAAGGAGTAGCTAGTATGTACAAAGTGCATTCTTCTTTTGAACTGAACCCGATGTTTAATCAGTTACAAACATTGCGAGTGACATTATTCTAATTACGATGAATATTATTATTTTTATTTGCATACTGATGTGACTTATAGAGAAGAATTTTTATACTGTCCTCAAAGTGGATTTTGCGTTATATCAGTCTGGTTGTAAAATACGGTGTGTACAATATTGACTGTATTTTGAATGTACAAATACTAGCAACAGGAATCATGTAAACTTATGCCAAACCGTGTTGCTCATTGTAATAAATGGAATTTTATTTCATACAACCTGCCTACTGTTTATTCACTTAAAGTTCAGATCCAAAATCTGTTTTACTTATTCTTCAACCTCTGTTTCCGTAACATCCCAGTAACACAGTACCTGGTGGTGGTGGTGGTGGGTTGTTTTTTGTTTTGTTTTTTAGCAAGGATTTAACACATCTAGCAACAGCAAGTGACCCACAAGTGGGTACATCAACTTGTTAATGTTCGCCATTTAATGGGTTCACTTCGCATGCATTCTGCCTATAGCAGTGGACTCTGCCATACCTCTGTTCAGAAGTCCATCAGGACAATTTAAGAAATAAACAAAAAATTTAAAACCTCGCTCTTACTTACGATATCAATATAATGGGTCCGTTATTGGGCATTATAAATTTTCAGTCTAACTCATTCCTCTTGCAAGTGTTTTGCACCAGTGTGGTACTTTAGGCTCGTCAGTTGGTAAATAGCACACCTACCAAGACGCATGGCTAGTGCATACTGCGAAAGCCACTGCGTATGCTATTTGAAGCAACCGGCAGTGCCAATGCACTATGAGACTTTGTCTAGCACACTGGAGTGAAAAGCTGGCAACAGGAATAAGTTAGCCTGAAAATTTATTATGTCCAATAACAGACTCATTATATTGGTATTATAAATTTACTCATTCGGGACAAATAATGCAGGTTCCTTAAGGGAACAGCTGCCTCTGTGGATCCGTGGTAGAGTGTCGGCCTCCGGATCCCAAGATAGCAGGTTCAAACCCGGCAGAGGTAGTCGGATTTTTGAAGGGCGGAAAAAAAGTCCATTCGACACTCCATGTCGTACGATGTCGGCATGTAAAAGATCTCTGGTGATACATTTAGTATTTACCCGACAAAAATTAATTAAATCTCAGCCATAGACGCCCAAGAGAGATCCGGTTTACTCTGTCTGCCATCTAACGGACCTAGAGTAAAACGGAACGTCGAAATTGACGAGCAGACAGCCAGATGGCGTCAAATCGAAATGTCTGCACACAGTAGCTGAGGCCATACGATTATTTATTTATTTATATATAGCACAATAAAAAATAGGGTAGAATAAGTTGTACAAAATACTGGGAATACAAGGGTAATCCCAAGTATAAGTTCTCCTATGTTTTTTTAAAATACAGAACTCTGTTTGTGTGGGCGTTGGTCACAATATTGTGAAGAGTGTTTCCCGTGCTTGCATATAAACGCGCACGCCACGCTGAGGCACTCAGTCTTGGCGTGGCAGGTGTTGAAAATGGAGCTGCCGTTGGATGTTACCGCCAAATGCATGGATTTCAAAAAGTTCGTAAGTGGTGTAGAGATTTTGCAGGTGGTTGGACTGAAATTCACGACGAACAAAGGAGCGGGAGACCGTCAATTTCCGTCAAGACAGTCGTGAAGGTTGAGCAAATACGTGAAGATCAGCGGATCACCCTGGATGATCTCTGTACTTTGGTTCCTGAGGTTTCCCGAAGCACCGCTCACCGAATTTTAATGGAAAAGTTGTGCAAGATGAGTGCCAGCACCGATGACGAGGTGAAAGATGAGGTTCACAACTTCCTGAACAGCATGGCGGTGAGCTGGTATGATATAGGCATACAAAAACCGTTACAGCGTCTACAAAATGCATTGACTGAAATGAGGATTATGTAGAAAAGTAGCTAAATGTTCAAGCTGTAAAATGATGTAAACCTTTATAGAAATAAACAGGTCTATGTATTTATTAAAAAAATAGGAGACCTTATTTTTGGGATTACCTTCGTAAAAGTATTAATTTCTCAAACAGCTCCTGTATGATTTTTGTACCTTTTCAAAGGAAAATAAGTTTCTATCAACGAAGATTTTGTCACATTCGCCACGATGACAATAGCTGTATTATATCTATCGGCATGATTTTGAACTACGAACATCCTGACATCTGGTGCCTTCCAAAGATATATTTGAGAGACTTAAACTGGTACCAATTATGAGTTACAAGACCAATGCAATGATGATAATCATATCGGAACAGTTCAGTGAAAAATACTATCCTTCAGTATTTATTTTTTTTTCATTCTGGGTTTTACCTCTATCGATAAACAACGTGTCAAGTTTACATAGTTGACACTATGGTTAGCTGGTTCGAGGCCCATGCGATTGCAAGTATTTTAACCATCAGAATGTTGGCCAGTAGGATAGGGGAGATGGTGTTATAGGATTTCTAATCACTAGATTGTGTGCCAAAAGTTTGGATTAAATTCAAAACCTCTCCACAGTGCTCGTATGGAGTGAGGGCATATGACACTGTTGATGGGATTCATTTTGGACAGTTGCATGTAACTTTGTCAAGAGTATGCAGATCCATAGATGCCAAAGTACAACTCCAAGCTAGAACTGAAAGCAATACGGTTTGTAAGGAAATACCTGTTTTGATCCCATTTGAATACTATATAAAACATGGAAAGTGTAAAGTTTATTCATAAGATATACTAATAGTCCATTTAGAATTTCCAATTACTCTATAGTAATTTCGACTGTCAAAGACAGGCTTATGTACTAGTTAAATGTAAATGTTTATAAAAAGAACCTCATTTATCCGCCTCTCATTAATCCAGATCAAAAATAATAATTTATTTTTACTTGTGCAATATTTCTTTTACGGGGTCGATTCTTCTTGAATGTTTTTTCCGCCAAGGAGAGTTAAGGACAGGAATTGGAAGTAAGTCGGCCGTGGTCTATCAAAGATACTGTCCCGGCATTCGCCTGGAATTGAGAATGGGAAACTCTGGACGCTTCTAAGGTCCTTGACACATCTGCACGCATTCCCGGATGCTCGGACGTAGATGTGAACGACGTAAATGACTGGTTGAAAAATTACTGCAATTAAGGCTACAGCATAATGAGACGAATTCGAAAATGAAACCGGCGCTCCATCAGAAGAAACAATGACTTATGGAGATGCAACAATGCAGCTGGACAAACTGATGACCTATTTAGAATCCCAGACTGAAACCACACCGGCAGAACTGATGTTAGTAAAACGTCGTGAGCATGCTACGCACAAATGCTGTACAAGTGTAAAAAGCATAAATGCATAAAACAGTCGTAAATGTAAGAGAAGTGTTCTTATTTTTTTTTTTTTGTGCAATTGAAAAAAGATATTACTGTACAGCCTATGTAATCTATAATTATAAAAGGAAGTGTTTGTCTGTCTGTGCACGATGCCCAGCAAAATCTACAGCACGCAGAGATCTGAAATTTTGAACATAGGTAGATGGAAAGGGGTCCGAATGCACCTCGAAGCCGGAATTTTCATTTTTGCTTTCGTTGGTGAGTTATGAACGAAAAACCATTGGAAAACGTGCATTGGGATATGACAGTCCAACATGCTGTCACCAAGATTAAATGCATCGAGTCACTGTCGCCAGGCAACGTACATAAAATAGGTAGAGAACACAATATTCAAGGAGCCATTTTACGTCCAGGGCGTAGGAAATCGTTTCTGGTCTTATATAGTGTGAGGGCATATGACTCTGTTGATGCTCTGCAATGAACACGGCTCTGAAACTGATGACGAATATTATTGAAGCCACCATCATGACTGAGCATGCTGCGGACGAACTAGTATTCCTCGGACTGTAAGTCCATTGAGTAGGAAGCCATTTTCGGTCCGCGACACGAGGAGCCATCAGGCCGTAATATTCGGAAGTGTTTAGGTGTATGTGCGCAAAGCCCAGTCAAATCTACGGCACACAGAGATCTGAAATTTTGACATAGGACAATCGCTTAAAGTTGTAGGGCTCCATCCTCGAAAACGGTGCTTTTGCCATTGCCAACTGTACATTGATTGTTCAAGAGTTCGAAAGGCAAACACAATAGAGTATACATCTTACCTCCAAATGGAAGGACATTAATATAGTTTATTCCGAAGCTCTATAAGGAAACAATGTATTTTGTATTATATAATATGGTCTTTTACATGTTTTTAATATTATTTGTACCATCCATCAACCCGGTATCTTTCGGTGCGACGTAAAGCAACTAGCAAACCCGGTATCTTAACCATTGAAATAATAATAAAAATAAAATAATGTATTTCATGCAATTTACGTCAAAACGATGTGAGTTAATAAATATAATGTTTTAATTTGCTTTTAAATAAATAGTTTAGAAACATCTAACGGTTCAATTAATAAACGCGGGCAAAGCTGCGGGCACATGCTAGTATATTATATAAAATGTACTGTATTTGTTTCTTAGTTTTTCTGCATTATCCAGACCAGTTCCAGTCCCACTTAATCTGGATAAACGTGGTTCTTGTGTACATTTCTAAAGATTTTTGAGTGTGATTTGATAGAACCTGATTATATTCTTTCAAGAATAAAACGTGTCATTCTATTTTTTAGTTATTTCTTTTCCAGGTAGTTTATAAATTCATTTGTTCATAAATACGTTTCCACAGACTGTGAAGAACCTAAAAGTTATAAACAAGATATAAGATTAATTCTGAGCACTGATTAAGGTTTCAAATCTATCAAATTGTTATAAGTCAATCTTTTAGCTTTCTTGAGATCTCTCATTAAGGCTGCAATTATTATCTGCCAAATGCAAACAAAGGGTAACACAAGGGAATTGCTAGAACCAGGTAAGGAGTTAGCTGTGGACAAGGCAGAGGTGTTGCAACATTCCATCATCAACTGTTTAAAAAATACAAACTTTATTCATCCATTATACATACAGACAAAAACAGAACAATAAATTAATGCAAAAAAAAAAAGTACAATACATACAAAGAGCCTTATAAAACACACAACTGATTTATAATACAACAAAATCATGATAATGAACTATCTTCATTCAATTCCACTTTGTTCACGTTTTTAAGGGCAGATGGTTGTGAATATAACCGCGAACCTTTCTACGTAGAGGATCTCTGTTGTCACCTACCGCTACCAACTACACCAACATATACACAGTTCATAGAGAAATTAAGAGCAAAGAAGAGAGACATATGGAGCGAATTTTACTCGACGGATGCAATAATTTACAAAGACTGGGAAGGAGGAGGATATGAGCTCAGACACTTGATTACACGCTTTGTAATACACGGATTTCATTATAAGTCATACCTGGTGTCTGAAAACTGAAAAAGTAGAAAATTAAACGCCATTTGAAATTATTTCCAAATAGGTTTTGATTTTATATCCTTTTAGTTTCTTTGCGAAAGCTTGACCTATAAAATGTGTTCCCTACGCTACCAATGCGAGAGGCTGTGGTGACCGTTGCAACTCAAAGGAAGCATTAATGTTCGAAATCCTGCTATACAATATCAATCACTTACAGTATAATGCTTTTTATAGTATACTAAGCTAATCTGTGTTGTATGTCACCAGAAATACAGCTAATAATGTTCAGCTCTCAAAACTTGCCCGGCACGTAAAGTCTTATCGGGCCCTCGAAGTGGCCGATAAATTACGCGCCGGGTAACGACGTTTTATGCTGCCGATAGCGCTACCTGGGAGGGGTCGAACGTAAACATTCTTTTACGCGGAGGGCAAGTTACACGCTACTTTACCAGTAGGTGGTAGAACCGGCCGTAAGTATGACCTAAAAAGAGATAAAATATGACATGCATTTTACGGATAACATCAGACATATTTGTTCATGTATACTGACAGAGCTACAGTAGGTACATTAAAACTTTATGCACTTATTTAGTATCACAGCCCAAAGACGCAGTTCTCACTCTGATTTTCTATTTTCTTTAATGTGAAAAAAACTTAAAAATTATTAGCAGGCTTTATTGTATCTCTTGGTGTACGTACAGCATCTCTTTCTTGGAAAACATGCCTTTTAAACCTACTAATCTGTTTCAGGAAAAGAAAGAAAAATACATCTAGTACCAGTGTTGCCAGGTCTCCTGAAATTTCAGATCTCCCGATTATGATTATTTTTTTTGCAACACAGCAGAAAACCCGAAAAAACAAAAAATATCTCGAAATTTCTTCTAATCCAAATTTAAGGATAATGAATAATAATGATTAAGGGTGCATGTCCGACTCGTTGGCTGAATGGTCAGCGTACTGGCTTTCGGTTCAGAGGGCCCCGGGTTCGATTCCTGGCTGGGTCGGGGATTTTAACCTTCATTGGTTAATTCCAATGGCCCGGGGGCTGGGTGTTTGTGCTGTCCTCAACATTCCTGCAACTCACCCATAACACTATCCTCCACCACAATAATACGTAGTTACCTACACATGGCAGATGCCACCCACCCTCATCGGAGGGTCTGCATTACAAGGGCTGCACCCGGCTAGAAATAGCCACACGAAATTAAATTAAAAATTAAGGGTGCATAATGTATTTGTGCTGAAAAGCTCTTTCCTCGTCTTACTGCGTGACGTTTTATCGATAACATCACTCTTTAGGTACTTCCCTGCATTTATTTTAGGCTAGAAATACGTAATCTCCTCCCTCTTATTGACCTCAAAACTCACGCTTGACTGCATCATTCGAAGGGAAATCACCGACCCGCATATAGAATACAAAATCTGCATCCTGTTACGCCTGATGAAGAACTACATCTACAGGAAGATTGGGGAGGAGGAGGACGAAGAGAAGAGAAGCCAGAGAGTACGGGTGAGTGAAATAGTACATTTTTCTCGTAATAACTTCAAATTGTTATTGCATTCTTTAATTTAGTTATGTTATAACATTTCAGTGCTAGAGAAACTATCGAAATTTTCATTAGATCTAAAAAAAAAAAAAAAAAAAAAATGTACCCCCCCCCCCCATAGCACTACAGCCCTTGAAGGGCCTTGGCCTACCAAGCGATCGCTGCTCAGCCCGAAGGCCTGCAGATTACGAGGTGTCGTGTGGTCAACACGACGAATCCTCTCGGCCGTTATTCTTGGCTTTCTAGACCGGGGCCGCTATCTCACCGTCAGATAGCTCCTCAATTCTAATCACGCAGGCTGAGTGGACCTCGAACCAGCCCTCAGGTCCAGGTAAAAATCCCTGACCTGGCCGGGAATCGAACCCGGGGCCTCCGGGTAAGAGGCAGGCACGCTACCCCTACACCACGGGGGCCGGCAAAAAAAAAAAAGTATGTATTTTTATTTGTAGACCTGGCAGCACTGTCTGGTACAGTATTTTGAAGTCCTGTGTCCGAAACTCGACGCTCATAATATGAACATGTACGCTGCCTCAGTTTACTTAAAAATGCTCAAAATATAACCTCATATCACTAAAATGAGCCAATTATGACTGAAAAAATAAAAATGGCCAAAATGCAAACAAATGCAACAAAAAAAATGCCTTCAACAGGATCAGGGACTTATCACTCGAGAGTTATTTTTCATATTTTGGGTAAAATGAGCTCAGGAAAGAAATATGACTTTTCCCTAACATCCGAACCTTGGTGGTAGATGGTGGTAATAATAATAAAAAAATAATTGGTGCAGGTCTTCAAGTTGACGCCCACGGACGACCTGCACGTCTATGAGGATGAATCCTTGAAATAAATGATGAGTGTTAAAATCCCCAACCTGGCTGGGAATTGAACTTCGGAGCCCTTGGACAATTAAATCAATTTTTTTTAAAAGTTTTTCATACAGCTATAACAAGATATGACCAAAATTTCAGGATGTTTTCTTCACATGCAGAAGAAGAAAATATGTTATATGGACATAGATCTGGAAATGCTTTATTTTCATGTTACAACACTACATAGTAAATTAATCATGGAAAACGCAAAGGAACAAAACGTACCAGCACACAACATGCAACTCTTTCTTAACATGTTCCTCGCGGTTCGGGTCACCATGTGCCCTGAAGCATGTTACTCTTATCAGTCGGTGCGAACTTCCCAAAATTGTGGAGTACGTAACTATGTCCTAGTGAAGTAAACGATCGAGGCATACTGCTAGTTTCGATCGGGTCACCCTGTGTTTGGATTGTTGTCTAAACTATATTTTTATGCGGGAATCGCTTGCACGGTTACGGTGAACGAAGCCTACAATGTTGCTGCCTTCAGATTGCAGATTATGAGGAGTACCAGTACCACCCTTCTGACATCTCTTGTAACCTATTCCTTTCTACATTGCTCTCAGGTAAGTGAAGATATCTTTTCAGATTTATATTTATTCGAGTAATTATTGATATGTTTATTTTCTTCCGTAAATAATATTTACAAGCAAGTTCACATCCTTTTTCTTTAGGCAGGAGCCTTCACATTCTGACACACAGGTGGGATGGAAAAGAAAGAGGTTTAATAATAATGTTATTTGTTTTACGTCCCACTAACTACTCTTTTACGGTTTTCGGAGACGCCGAGGTGCCGGAATTTAGCCCCGCAGGAGTTCTTTTACGTGCCAGTAAATCCACCGACACGAGGCTGACGTATTTGAGCACCTTCAAATACCACCGGACTGAGCCAGGATCGAACCTGCCAAGTTGGGGTCAGAAGGCCAGCGCCTTAACCGTCTGAGCCACTCAGCCCGGCAGAAAGAGGTTTAGGAAGGCACTTGATCCCGTACAAATTGCTCAGTATTTGGAACAAAGTTATGACAGTGATTCTCTTCAGTAGCAGTTGATATCCTTACGTACAGCCTCGTCTTTCATGATATTATTTTTGTTACTAAGCACAATACGAAAATTTCTGGGTCATGCAGTTGTTGAATCGGAAAACTGTCACAGAGGTAAATACATCGGAATATCTCCTCAACAATAAGGCATACAACAAGTGCTCTAGCATTGTTTTGGATTTCACAATAGGGGACTAACCAAAGTCAATTTGGTCAGGTCACCGGTGACCCGAACTGATAATTAAAGGCTCCATCAAAGTCTCACCGATACGTTAAATTAAGTCATCAAAATTCACTGCCGCAGGGAACGTATTAAATGAAATGTTCAAAATGCCCTCCATTAGCATTGCTACATTTCATGTGGTGTGCTGGTACGTTCTGTTCCTGTGTGATTACTGTACTATATAGAATTGTAGAAAATAAGTTCTAACATGGAAATAAATCATTTCCGGACTCATGGCCATATACCATATTTTCTTCTTCTGCATTTGAGGAATGTGTACTGAATGTTTGGCCTACATTATTCTTACATCCTGTATTTAATGTGTGTGTTAAAAGTTAGGAGGTAGTGGTACCAATAGCTCAGTAGGAGTGTGTACCTATGTAATGAGCTGTTTCAACCTTGAAAAATGACAGTTATAAGAGAAGTGCTTAGAGCAAATGGGAAGTCTAAATTCAGTGAAGTGTAATTCAATAGAACAAATAAGGCTTTGACTTCATGTAGTAAAATTTGTAAATTTCAATTTTTAATATTCAGTGTGGACTGAAAACCATCTGCCCTTAAACACCAATTCATACATTTTTATATCACATTCTACTAATATGCTCACATTTTCACTCACAATCATGAGAAGTCAACTAAAAATAACTTGAAGGGAAAATGGGGCATGTTACAGGACAGCATAAACATTTCACAGAAATGAACAGGAACCTGGATAAGGAACAAATGTACAAAAATATTGTAAAAGACATACTGCCTACGAATCCATTCTTTGTTCTGTAAACATTCATTCAAACCACATCTTTATAAAGGATGAGTATAATTAAAATGAGGAGAGAAATCAACCTTCTAACTCGCATTTTCATCCACAGTTAAATGTAGTTTTACAACCGAAATTCAACAAGCGGGACTCTCCGCTGTTGTTCTGCTTGGTCTCGGCTCAATTTTTTACTGCTGAATGACAACAGGAGTGAAGGAAGTTTTGTATTCATGTAAAAATTAGATATCGTGCGACTACTGGACACCAAAGAAGAGAGTTTAGCAAGTTGACTGATTTATGGAGGTGGGAATAGGAGACTCCCTACTTCAGAGGATTCAGAAAGCACGACTGCAAGAAGAGAATATGAAAGAAAAGTAAAAGGAAAAAGACCAGTGAGCAGACCCAGAGGAAAATGGACAGATCTGGTGAAGAAAGATGTCAAGGAGAGAGGACAAGATTGGGAGAAGATTGAATGAGAGAACAGTGGTTCATGGACAAAGATGGAGGGGCTCGTACACCACACCCGGGCAACTGAAGATGGTCAACGATGATGATGATAGTACAGGAGTGGCAAACCTTTTCTGATCAGTGTGTCAATTAAGGTTGTGTCTATTATTTTCTATTGTCAAGTGTGCCAGAGGTTATCTTCCTTTAAAAATCATCATGAAATCCCCTCATTTGACGTCTTTTAGGTATTAGATTGCATTACACAGAAATTGACTGAATGTTTCATGATTTTATTCAGTAGACATCATTGAAAATTACATTTTAAAAACAGGTACATTTTAGGAATAAAATATATTTCTTTAACCTAATGAAAACTAGTGACAAGAATAGGAATTGTACCGCACTCATCTGGGGAAATGATTATTGATCGACAGGTGAAATGATAATGGAGAATGTTGCTGGAATGAAAGATGACAGGGAAAACTGGAGTACCCGGAGAAAATCCCGTCCAGCACAAATCTCACATGGAGTGACCGAGATTTGAACCCTGGAACTCTGAGGTGAGAGGCTGGTGCGCTGCTGGCTCAGCCATGGAGGCTTTGCTTCAACCTAATAAAATTTACATAAAATATGGTCATAGAATTAACTGTAACATACTTCTTTATTAAAACATGATGTTAAAATATGTTAGTGTTTGGGTGTCGCCTAGTGGCACGCGAGTCATGGGTTCGCCATCCCTGCCATAGGAGCTCCTTGCCAGGTATTTGGGTCATGGACCTCTCAAAAACATTACATTACTTCCCTCATTTGGCTAATTAGAGGGGTGGTTTCTACCCTCATTTTAATTGTCTTGATTGCCTTTATCGCAGACTGGTTTCACAAACTACAAATCTACGATGCCAAAGACATGAAGACATTTTAAAATTTCATCATCCTAAGATCTGCTAAATTTAATTAATATTTCAATGTTGGAATCCTTTTAAAGTAATTGTAATTATGCTTTTTCTTTTTCTTTCAAAAATTTACTGTGTTATATTTATATTGTAACATTTGCACACACATTATCATTGTCTAAATTTGCCATAAGCTGGTCAATATTTGTGTCACTTTAATGATAAACCTACAATATTAGGCATCAGTAAGGATACAATGTTCTTATTCTTTCACAAGTAAAAATAATGTGAATCAGCTTCTCCCATCTACAGGGATTAAGGATACATGCTTGTCTTTTTTTGTGTGTGCTTGGAATGAAGTGTTGATTATGGTGACACAGAGTGCTTGTTTTCTTGACATCCCAAAGTTTATATCACTTACAGTAAAATAAGACTTAAAATAGCCTGACAAGAATGTGATCTTTCTTCTTTTCTGTATAACATTTATGCAGAATATGTCAGGAGTTTTACCTCAGAGCGAATGGAACGGATGTCTGAAAATGTCTAACTGTGACACATTAGAGGAAATCGTACCGTATTATGTGGCAAGATTTTACAGGATGAGAAAAAGGTGATGTGTTATAGTGGCAGCCACTTTTTTTTTTTCAAGAACAAAATATGTCAATCTGTTTTTAATTAAATTGTAAACATATCAGGTTTAATCTGTAATTAAATGTTTTCTTTTCCAGGTATTTTTTAAATTTATTTTATCCCAAATTAGTTTTGACAGGCTGATGAACCTGTTATAAAGAGAGAAAAAAATGGTAAGGTAAAAGATACTTATTTTTCAATTTCAGTGTCATCTGTTAGCTGGATCTTCAGACTGCATTACAGCAGCATCAAAAACAGATGGCAGTGGGCACTGGAAAGATCCTAGTAAGCCCCTCGATGCACATTATGCACACTTAAACCTCTGTAAATACTGCCTGTACAATAACCTTACCGGAAACGCTCGATTTTCTAGCTGGAGATGTCTGGCTTTCAAGAAAATTATTGAACTGAAGAATCATGAATAGAAGAAATGGCGAGAACTTCCCCAAAAGGGAAAAGGGGTAGAATTATAGCAAGAATATACACCGGACAATCTATAGTTGTTCGACAAAAGAGGCCTCAGATTTTCAGAGTGGCAAGATGCTATCAAGATGACAGCAAATATAATACCTGTGCGAGTTCTTCCAGGCAGATCCTATGACGGATCCCATTGTAGACGCAGCAACGAGTTTGAAACCCTTGCGCTGGCTCGTAGGCGCTATTCACACTGCCGGCACATTCGGACTGAACGGAACTGAGTGGATTTGGCTGGCAAAACAAGGCAATGTGATGCAATGAGAGTGTTCTCAATGCTGGCTGGGCCTGGCTGAACCGAGCTGAGCTAGTCAGCTAGGAGAATTTTGATTTTTCATGCCACACGCTGGGCTGGTAAGTGATCTCCTGGATGCAAGCGTTGTATTTGTGTTGAAGTGAAGAGTTGCGGAGAGGTAGTTACTGGAACTCTCATCAGCACTGTACAGTTAAGGCCTTCGTTATGGGACCAAAAGAATAGAAAATACCAGAATTGGGACCTGAAAATTAGATGCTTGAATGTTTTTAACATTTGCAATAGATGAAATTAAATTAAGGGTTTCCTTCTGGGAACTTAATTTTTAAAATAAAATATAATTTACCCAAGTGTCAGCATTAGTCTCCTCAGCACACACAGCTTTGTGGAAATTTTTGTTCTGTTTAACAACTGAAGGATGAATTTATTGTAAAATACAGTCAAATGTACTTGAAGTCATTCTGAAGTACATCCAGAAATGTTCATCACTTCGTAGGTCATCAAAGAGAACATAGAACTCCCCTAATCTATCATGTTCAGTGTTTATGTGAAGTATCCAGTAGCAGCTTCTTAGTCTTCTACTTAACATTCCTCATGCATTGTCTGTCAGGAGCAATAACTGTAACGCTTGCGACATTCTTAAAACTTTAAACGAACTTCACAACATTGGAATGTAGTACATGAGCTTCTAGCCTTGACCAGTTGGCTAGCCCCAGCAGACTTTCAGCTATTCCCAGAACTGAAATTCACCCTGAAAGGACAATGGTTTTAGTTGACTGAAGAGATCAAACTGAAATTGCAGGCGAATCTGCATGTGCCCCCCTCCCAAATTGCCAACCATGGCTGCTTCCATTATTGGGAATAGTGGTGGGAGTGTTGTATTAACAGTGGTGGCAGAACACTCCAAAACAGTCAAAACTAACAAGGCTGCAGGAAAGTTGCCAAAAGAGTTACAGTCGAACCTCGATATCTCGAACCTCCATTACTCGAATTTTCAGTGTCTCGAAGCAACTTAAATTTACCGGCCGTTTGTCCTATTCTTCACGTGTATTTATTTCTCAATTACTCAAAATTCAGTTACACGAATTTCTCGATTTCTCAAAGCAAATATTTCCTCCCTTGAAGTAAAAAATACTCTGTAATGTGGATACAACATTTGTGGTTTGTGAGGAAAAGTTAACAAGTAAACGGAGGCTTACAGTGATGCTGGGAGCTAATATATCGGGAACCGAAAAGCGAAAACTTCTAATGATAGGAAAATCGGCGAAGCCTCGCTGTTTCTCAGGTGTAAATTAATTACCGGTCATGTACAAAAGTAACCCCTGAAGTCGCGGATGACAAGCTCCATTTACGAATCTCGGCTGTGTGGTATTGTCGAGAAGTTTCAACGTGAAGGGAGGAAAGATTAACAGTAACAAATAGAAGAGAATAACTGATTTTTTCTAAAGGTGTTAACCGAGATATGTTTCTTGTTCCATTGATGTATGTACTGTACCCTGTCTTCTAAAAAGTGACTAAACTCTGGGTTATACTTAAAGTGATGCAGAAAAATAGAATTGTTTGCATATTCTTAAATATTGTTAAAAATAACGTATTCAGTATAAGACCATAGACAAATATGATTCCGTTACCCGTACGTGCTATGCATGCTCAAAAACGGCATTCTCTATACCTCAAAATAAAATTGAGCTCCCGAAGTTATTTGAGATATCGAGGTTCCACTGTATATTCAAAGTTTAATTATTTTCTTAATAGGCCTTGCATTACTTTTAAAAAATACTCTGTACAATTTATAGAAACTAAAAACGAAGCTCTGATAAAATTTGCATCGTACCGTGTTTCATTTTACTACAAAAGATAATAACAATGAGCTGACTGCACATTTCATTCTAATTTACAAGCAATTTTGAAACTGTAAACATTTCAAGTCTTTAATAAGATGAAGGAAAAAAAAAAGATGTATTAATACTACAGATAAAGGTTTTTAAAAATCTGTTTACAGAAATGAACCAGTGTTGGCAGTTTGAGAAACTATACACGACTGCTTTTATCCACTGCTTAAAAATATTTATCAAGTATTAACAACTGATAACCTCCTGGCCCTACCAAAGAAGACAAAACATTTGTGGATATTATGAATAATTAAAAAGTGTTTCTATGAATAACTATTGTCATAATATGGCTTAGAAAAACCATGCAAAATTTCAAATATTAAGAAGTACTTCATTCCAAAATTAAAGGCAAAGAATTTTGAGTTCTTACACAACATTTGTGTAAAGCGGCAAATTACATCGTATGAGTAGTCTCAGATTATCATTAGCTCTTTAGTGACAAAAAATGCAATGAACAAGAATAATTCTTAATAAGACAAAGGTACTGCAGTAAAAAAAATTTACACTGACAGGCACACCGGGTGCCCCATCAGATCACAGCCTGGAGAATGCTCAGCATTTCCTCCATCTCCGACGACGATTTATTCAGACATGACGGCGTCGTAGGCAGCGATTAACTGTTCTGCTGTGAAGGACAGCTCACCGCACGCTGATAATTCGTCGTAGTCTTGTAGGAGTTGTTCCACTGAAAATAATCAAATCGAGTTATGCATCACAAAAGAGCATTCATTAGTGACAGATTTGTTGAAGGGCACATGTAAGAGAAAGATTTCCAATATTATGAAATATTTCGACAGAGCATCCCTTTTCAATTGTTACACGGTAGTTCATTTCTGCAAGTCTCATTTCCCATACCTTTGAAAAAAGAATGAATTCTTTCTATTCTTAATCAATACATGAACAAAAAAGTGGTTTGAAGTCCTTCCCAAGTGAAGATGATGGATATGGGATGTACCGAGCGAGTTGACCGAGCTGTTAGAGGTGTGCAGCCGTGAGCTTTGCATTCAGAAGAAAGTAGGTTCAAACCCCACTGTCGGCAGCCCTGAAGATGGTTTTTCGTTGTTTCCCATATCACACCAGGCAGAAGTCAGGACTGTACCTTAATTAAGGCCATGGCCACTTCCTTCCTACTCATAGCCTTTTCCTATCCCATAGTCGCCATAAGACCTATCTGTGTTGGCCGACGTAAAGCAACTTGTATATATATTTAAAAAAAAAAAAAAAACAGGATGTAGAAAATTTGTTTAAATTTCTAGCAAATTTAGCTTATTGAACCAATGACTAAAGAGACTGATTCATTTAGGTAAGTACGGTTAGCACTCTATTTCACAGAAATTTACCAAGCACACTCAAAATGTTTTCAGCAAGCCTCTTACCTATGGGAGTGATGGACTCTTATTTGAAAGGCCAGGGACACCTTGGAAACAACATGGCAAACAAAATGGAATTCAATTGGGTGCTATTAGTATTAATGGGACTTATGAAAGAAAGGAAGTAGAACTGGCAGAGTCGGCAAAGACAACACGTTTGGATGTGTTGGGAGTTAATGATGTTTGAGTAACGGTGCTGCCAACCTTCAGTGGACAAAAAAAAAAAAAAGAAGGGTCACTCGCAAGAAAAAAAGGAGACTGAAGTAGAATTTTTAACATGCCAAAGCTTTTGCCCATTTGATGCAAATTTATTATTTAAGCAATGTTACAAACACCAGAATACTGGCCAAAATGTTTAGTGGTCAGGCGGTTTATTTTTTGATGGCAAAGACTTAACCCGGTGGGATACACATTGTAAGAGACCTAACGAGAGTACACAAATAAGGCCACTTTTGTGGAATATAGAAGGATTAAAGAACGCGTTATCATTCTTGCCAGGAGACTTTTTCAAGAATTATAATATAGTTCTATCAACAGACACCTTTCTCACGGGAGATCGGGCGATACGAGACTTCCACTGCATTCACAATTTCAATTCTCAAGGATACCTGAGAAGACCAAAAGGAGGTATACCGTGTTTTTTGAAGCCACACCTCACACCCTTAGAAATTAAACACAAGTCTAATTGCATATTGATGATAGAGACTAAACTATGTTTTATTAAGCACATACTATCAACCCCAGTTAATGGAATAGGACATAATAGACGAACTGGCTACAGCACTTGGGAACAACAAGGACTCCAAACCACTAACACTAGCAGGTGATTTTAATTGTCAAATAGACATACCATCACATAAATCAATCGCTGTTGTGGACTTACATACCTACATACACTGACTGACAGAGCAAATGCAACACCAAGAAGGAGTGGTCAGAACTTTATGCCAATTGCAGGGTAGACTGACGTCACTGAGGTATGCTCATGATGTGAAATGCGCCGCTGTGCTGCGCACGTAGCGAACGATAAATGGGACACGGCGTTGGCGAATGGCCCACTTCGTACCGTGATTTCTCAGCCGACGGTCATTGTAGAACGTGTTGTCGTGTGCCACAGGACACGTGTATAGCTAAGAATGCCAGGCCGCCGTCAACGGAGGCATTTCCAGCAGACAGACGACTTTACGAGGGGTATGGTGATCGGGCTGAGAAGGGCAGGTTGGTCGCTTCGTCAAATCGCAGCCGATACCCATAGGGATGTGTCCACGGTGCAGCGCCTGTGGAGAAGATGGTTGGCGCAGGGACATGTGGCATGTGCGAGGGGTCCAGGCGCAGCCCGAGTGACGTCAGCACGCGAGGATCGGCGCATCCGCCGCCAAGCTGTGGCAGCCCCGCACGCCACGTCAACCGCCATTCTTCAGCATGTGCAAGACACCCTGGCTGTTCCAATATCGACCAGAACAATTTCCCGTCGATTGGTTGAAGGAGGCCTGCACTCCCGGTGTCCGCTCAGAAGACTACCATTGACTCTACAGCATAGACGTGCACGCCTGGCATGGTGCCGGGCTAGAGCGACTTGGATGAGGGAATGGCGGAACGTCGTGTTCTCCGATGAGTCACGCTTCTGTTCTGTCAGTGACAGTCACCGCAGACGAGTGTGGCGTCAGCGTGGAGAAAGGTCAAATCCGGCAGTAACTGTGGAGCGCCCTACCGCTAGACAACGCGGCATCATGGTTTGGGGCGCTATTGCGTATGATTCCACGTCACCTCTAGTGCGTATTCAAGGCACGTTAAATGCCCACCGCTACGTGCAGCATGTGCTGCGGCCGGTGGCACTCCCGTACCTTCAGGGGCTGCCCAATGCTCTGTTTCAGCAGGATAATGCCCGCCCACACACTGCTCGCATCTCCCAACAGGCTCTACGAGGTGTACAGATGCTTCCGTGGCCAGCGTACTCTCCGGATCTCTCACCAATCGAACACGTGTGGGATCTCATTGGACGCCGTTTGCAAACTCTGCCCCAGCCTCGTACGGACGACCAACTGTGGCAAATGGTTGACAGAGAATGGAGAACCATCCCTCAGGACACCATCCGCACTCTTATTGACTCTGTACCTCGACGTGTTTCTGCGTGCATCGCCGCTCGCGGTGGTCCTACATCCTACTGAGTCGATGCCGTGCGCATTGTGTAACCTGCATATCGGTTTGAAATAAACATCAATTATTCATCCGTGCCGTCTCTGTTTTTTCCCCAACTTTCATCCCTTTCGAACCACTCCTTCTTGGTGTTGCATTTGCTCTGTCAGTCAGTGTACATATCCTACAATGGAACCAGCACAATAGATCTCGTCTTTGTTGGCGAAGGCTGCAGCTGTACATTTCAACAGATTCTGAACATTATCATGATCAGGAAGTACTTACCTATAGAAACAACACTATTCGTTATGACTACCACACTTACGAATGCGCAGACTAAGGCGAGATTGACAAGGAATTTGGGCCCTATCAAAATCAGTATCTCAAGAGTCGGGCATATAGTAGACGACATAAGAGCCGGTGATATAAGTACAGCACTAAAAGATTTAGAGAACTTGTTAAGACAAGCCATACAACCCAATAGGAAATAATTTAGAAAAGCAAAACCATGGTTCAACGCGATGTGCTATCATATGAGGAAAACGGCAATAGAAGTTCTCTGTAACGTACAGAATCTTCCAACAGAAGAGGCGTTGGTAACTTATGCAAGGAAAAGAAGAGAATACAAAACCGTCCTCAAGCAGGCAAAAGTGGATTTCCAGAAAAGGAAGGAGTTAACACTCATAGCGGAGGAGAAAAAGATCCCTTTCAAGCGCTGAAGCATCAACAGCCAAGGTTTCCCAGGGATATTCTCATGGAGACGTGGACTAATCACCTGAGTCATGTATTGCAGGAAAAAGATACCAGACCCACGCATGTCCTCCCTGTGGGAGGCTTCAAACTTATCTCAACAGAAAGAGTCTCCATTGCAATTTACAGCAGTAACGTCAAGAAAGCATGCGGACCTGATTCAATATTTAATAACATTTAAAATCAGAAGCCCCTATTATTTTGGAAACGTGGACAGCCCTGATGAACAAATGCATTCTGCAAGGCAGAATACCCAATTCATGGAGGTACTCTACTATAAAAATGCTCTATTACGGAAAAGGTGACCCTAGTGATCCTAACTCATACAGACAGAATTAAGAGAGATCAACCCTGCAAGCAATCCAGTTATTGTTGGAGAACATTCAGGACACCTTACGGGTATTACATGTGATAAAATTCATTTTTGGGTCCGTATTGAAAGTATTTGTATTAAATAACACTTGTATGTTTTATTATCCATCCACCTATTCAATACAATACAATCTTAAAAATTAGGACATTGTCCTTATAAAAATTGTTGACATGAAATCAATATATTAGATAGTACATGTTTCGCCTATCATATACTTTTTGGTTAAGTTAATAAATTTCATTATTCGTCCGTATTGAACCAAGATTACAATTTATTAAAATTTGTATCCACCTTATTCAATACATTAAAATGTTGTTAAGATAAAATTACAACATATATTTTATCAGAACTAGTTCTCAACGCCTTTCTTTGCGTCATCATCAGCTGATATACATTTTAGGAAATATTGGCAAACACATAAGTTTATCTACGTCACATAAAACAAATTTTAAAAAAACATATTGATGATCTAAAAACCGTGTTAAAATTATATTGCGAGTATTAAACTTTAAGTTGATGTGGTCCGATGTAAGTTGGTTTGCTTCCTCATAAAACGTGGCTTTAACAAGAACAACCACTGAAAACACAATCTTCTTAAAGAAACATTAGCTCAATTTAACACTTCTATAACCGTGATATAGAACCGTATTAAAATAATTCAATAAAATCTTCAAGCCAGTTATAATGGAGCAATCGTAGTGAGGTGGAAACGAGCAGTCGGTGCTTTAAGATGTTTAAGATTATCTCATTCCCAGTTCAATGCGGACCTCAAAAGATCGTTGTCCTTGCGAAGCACCGAGTAGCTTAGCGAGCCGTGTTGCTCAACTTTCCAAAAGTTTTTAACAACACGCCATCTGACAACTAAATGGAATGTGTTTTCTGATTTTTATCTTTATTGTAATATCTTTTAATAAGTCATAATCCTCAAACATTTGTCATGTTTTTAGACTCCAATATTATCACAAATATTGTCAAGTAATAGCATACAACATTTTACATGACATAGTTTTTAACAGCATTCATAAGTTATTTCCAATCAGGTACCTGATCTATTGTTAAGATGAAAAATATGGCTGATGATGCCTACTATTGATAGGCGAAACATGTACCATCTATTATATTAATTTCACGTCAACAATTTTTATAAGGACAATGTCCTAATTTTTAAGATTGTATTGAATAGGTGCATGAATAATACACTGACTGACAGAGCAAATGCAACACCAAGAAGGAGTGGTTCGAAAGGGATGAAAGTTGGGGAAAAAACAGAGAAGGCACGGACGAATAATTAATGTTTATTTCAAACCGATATGCAGGTTACACAATGCGCACGGCATCGACTCAGTAGGATGTAGGACCACCGCGAGCGGCGATGCACGCAGAAACACGTTGAGGTACAGAGTCAATAAGAGTGCGGATGGTGTCCTGAGGGATGGTTCTCCATTCTCTGTCAACCATTTGCCACAGTTGGTCGTCCGTACGAGGCTGGGGCAGAGTTTGCAAACGGCGTCCAATGAGATCCCACACGTGTTCGATTGGTGAGAGATCCGGAGAGTACGCTGGCCACGGAAGCATCTGTACACCTCGTAGAGCCTGTTGGGAGATGCGAGCAGTGTGTGGGCGGGCATTATCCTGCTGAAACAGAGCATTGGGCAGCCCCTGAAGGTACGGGAGTGTCACCGGCCGCAGCACATGCTGCACGTAGCGGTGGGCATTTAACGTGCCTTGAATACGCACTAGAGGTGACGTGGAATCATACGCAATAGCGCCCCAAACCATGATGCCGCGTTGTCTAGCGGTAGGGTGCTCCACAGTTACTGCCGGATTTGACCTTTCTCCACGCCGACGCCACACTCGTCAGCGGTGACTATCACTGACAGAACAGAAGCGTGACTCATCGGAGAACACGACGTTCCGCCATTCCCTCATCCAAGTCGCTCTAGCCCGGCACCATGCCAGGGGTGCACGTCTATGCTCTGGAGTCAATGGTAGTCTTCTGAGCGGACGCCGGGAGTGCAGGCCTCCTTCAACCAATCGACGGGAAATTGTTCTGGTCGATATTGGAACAGCCAGGGTGTCTTGCACATGCTGAAGAATGGCGGTTGACGTGGCGTGCGGGGCTGCCACCGCTTGGCGGCGGATGCGCCGATCCTCGCGTGCTGACGTCACTCGGGCTGCGCCTGGACCCCTCGCACGTGCCACATGTCCCTGCGCCAACCATCTTCGCCACAGGCGCTGCACCGTAGACACATCCCTATGGGTATCGGCTGCGATTTGATGAAGCGACCAACCTGCCCTTCTCAGCCCGATCATCATACCCCTCGTAAAGTCGTCTGTCTGCTGGAAATGCCTCCGTTGACGGCGGCCTGGCATTCTTAGCTATACACGTGTCCTGTGGCACACGACAACACGTTCTACAATGACCGTCGGCTGAGAAATCACGGTACGAAGTGGGCCATTCGCCAACGCCGTGTCCCATTTATCGTTCGCTACGTGCGCATCACAGCGGCGCATTTCACATCATGAGCATACCTCAGTGACGTCAGTCTACCCTGCAACTGGCATTAAGTTCTGACCACTCCTTCTTGGTGTTGCATTTGCTCTGTCAGTCAGTGTAAAACATACAAGTGTTATTTAATACGGGTACGCGAAAACAAACTGTATGTTGCCTTCGTTGACTTTACAAAAGCTTTCAACAGAATCAACAGAACGATGGTGATTGAAAAACTAATATCAATGATTGGCAAAGATCACTACATTGTACACCTTGACAATGACGTGCTAAGCAATAATCAAGTGGAAATGGACGACAGTGAAACCAAATCAAAGCCTATAGAGCAATTGAATGGATTCTTACAGGGAGACCCATTAAGCCCCCTACTTTTCAACATAGCGACTGCAGACATTACTCAAGTGGTACAGTCTGGGAGAGTGAAGATGCTGATTTGTGCAGATGACGCAGCTATGTTCGCAAGTTCCAGAGAGGAATTACAAAACAGCTTGAATCGACTGACTGATTGGGCCAATAGAAACGACCTACACATAAATACCTTGAATGACCGTCAGAAGAGGAGGAAAAATAGCCAAGGAAGGTGTACTGTACCTGAATGATAAACCACTTCGCAATATTAGCTTCTTCAAATATCAAGGCATAACATTACAGACGCAAGGGAAAACTTGCGCCCTTCACATCATGGATAAAGTAGAAGGTGCTATGAGGGCCATGCAAGATTTGAGCAAATTATGTGACTTGTCAGTAGAGATGGCATTGAAACTTTTCAAAGTGAAGGTTGTCCCTATCATAACGTATGGTCTCGGTCTTATTTGGAACAATCACAGTAAGAGTAATTTAAAAGATTTGGAGAAAGTTAAAGCCATCTACTTAAAGAAAGTGCTATGCTTGTCAAAATACACTCCGTCACGACTCACTTATGAGCTAGTTCGGAAATCTTTCTTCATAGAAGATCCGAGATCAACTTTACATCAACGGAACATTATTCCCAACTGCTCTTAGAAGTCCAGCAAAAGAAGAAAGAAATCCCTTTAGATTTCTACTCCACAGCAGCAATGACATCCACAGAATGGAAAGGTCCAGGCTAAGAGCTTCGTCACACCGTAACACGCTTTGTGATCCACGGTTTTCATCACAAGATCTGTGCAACAAAAGTGTACCATCACCCATATATGGACTGCATATGTGTCCTATGCAAAAGACATTGTGACAGATATCATGCTCGTCTTCGTACAGAAAGACTAGTGTCATTACGAGAGCTCTGCCCTGAGTGATTTTATGTATTTTATGCACATTGTGCGCTCTTCTCCCATGAATAATAAGTCCTGAGGTACAAAATTTTGAAGTTTAAAGTATGTTCAAACCGTTGCCTACGTTATAATACAAGGCCTGGAAATAGAGCCCGTAAAACGCTATGGAAGTGGTTTCACTGAAGTTCAATGCCGGGCCGCTAGGATCGCTTTCTTGCCCCGTCTACCAGGCTCGCGCCTTTAAACGTGTTCATTAACTGAGTTGGTTGTGAATGTATTATGTATTTGTCTGATGTTAAGCATTCGCAGTTCCAGTCATGGTTTATTCACGAGAAATTAAAGGTAGTGGAATTTCATTTCACAAGTTTCCAGTGAATGTTCACGGTTTGAAACATTATACAGAGGGAGTATTACGCATGAGATACGAATTCAAGCTGATTGAAGTAGGCCTCTGTTCCTAAGTTTTGATCCGAGTTACGTCATAAGGATAGGGCGATCCCAAAATTTGTCACTGGACTTTTTTGTAAACAATGCTACCATGACCGGCGATCATTTGAGAGGCATCTTCAAACTCAGAAATTTTAAATTAGGAAACCAACGAGGAAAATAATTTGCCCAACAAATTTGGCAAAAATTAATGTAGCAAGAGCTAAAAAAAAAAAAAAAAAAAAAAAAAAAAGTGTTTTCCCCACGAAACAATCTCTGGTTTGAAAAGTATGGAGGTAGTTTGTCCTGAGAGCATTAAATGTAGTTTAAAATAAGCCATTTGTTTTATGGAGCATTTTATTAAACTGTTCGATGTGCATGACCTCTGCAACACCTCACAAGGGACATATTCCAGGAATGAGAACAAACGAGCATTTTTTTAACTGGGCGAGTTGGTCGTACGGTTAGGGCCGGGCGGCTGTGAGCTTGCATCCGGGAGATAGTGGGTTCGAATCCCACTGTCGGCAGCCCTGAAGATGATTTCCGAAGTTTCCCAATTTGACACCAGGCAAATGCTGGGGCTGTACCTTAATTAAGGCCACGGCCGCTTACTTCCAACTCCTAGGCCTTTCCTATCCCATCGTCACCATAATACCTATCTGTGTCGGTGCGACGTAAAGCCTCTAGCAAAAAAAAGCATCTTTTAGGACTGAAGATGAACTCCTCAGTTGGTTAATTAATGATTTCCTGTGACATATTAAGAAACTTCAAATGCAGTCAGAGAAATTAAAAAAGATTCATCAGAGAAATGTATCAAGCATAGATCTTGACTACCCAATCCACTGTGGCCTGTGTAAAATAACTCATAAGTATACATTTGCATTATGCATTGATGAGGAACCTAACGAGCTATGACATCGAGCTCTTCTTCAGCTACCTAAGAAGCCAAGCGGAATAAAATGACATTATGGTTCGTGTGGCAAAAGAAAAAACAGACTGTACAAGCTGTTTAGAACATATCTCTTCTCCAGCTACTCAAAGTCCAACATTGTGTCCTATTCGTTTTCAAGATCGAGGAGTCCTCAGATACAGATACTTCTGCAGTGAACGACGGAATTTGTCACCTCCGCTACGCAGTACTTGCCCCGAAGAGAGTTACTAAAAGGCATGGGCGCCCATATGACAGTTTCTAGAGGAGGGCCCAGACCTGGGGGTACATAGTAATTTTAATATTTTGGAAGATAAATGGCGATTTGTATTCTGCGGTAGAATAACCCACGGCGTTCCTTACTTGTTGGTGGTGGACGATACTACCGTTTTTACATAATACTGACTTTTAAATCATTTTCTTGAAAGGAAAACACGTGACTACACTAGATTTTTGCCTTTCCCTGAGAGCTAGAGGGGGGCCGCAGCCCCACCTTGCCCCCGAGTATGGGCGCCCTTGCTAAAAGGTGTACGTTTATTTTTTCGAAAGACATGTTCAACAGTGAAATTAAGTGTGGAAAGTGTAAAGGCGACAAACCACCTCTTTTTCTACTATGAAAATTTCTGAGACCTCTGTTAGACAACATTGCTTTAAGCCACTCAAGTAGAAGAGAGAAAGTTTTGAAACTTGATAAGAAGCCCCTCAAAAGGAAGGTTTTGAAACTTCAATGACATATCCAAGCCAATGCAGCACCGCTCTATAAATAAAGTACTGTCCATACTTGCAAAAACATTGTTCTTTTTATTTAGGATATAATTTACTTACTGACATATACTGCCATCCGAATACAAGGGGGCAAGAACGCGATCCTAGCGGCTGAATGGTGAACTAGGAAGCAACCCATTTCCACAAGTGCATTTCAAGGCCTTGTATTATAGCGTAGGCAATGGTTCAACCCCCCCCCCCCCCCCAATCCACCTTTTAATATCTGTTGTGCACTGTCATATTTTCAAACCAACAGCTGACACTGAAACAAACACATCACTCTCTCCTAAATTATATCTATACACATTCCTCGCTTCATGCTTCAGAGAACTTGTATACCTTTACCGTTCCCAACTCAGTATAATAAATATTTAATTGCGCACAATGTATGCTATTTATGATTTTCTTTCAAATTTCTTACAACTACAAATATAACTTTTATTTTCCTCATATTATACTACCTTCTTCCTGCAGTGTCTCATCTTCAATTTCTTCTAGTGTAGAGAGTGCGTCGTCTATTACTTCAGGGTTGGTTATTTCAAATTTTGATATGGAACTTTTGCATATATCCATAGCTTCTTGCCAGATCGTGTCTTTCAGAACCATCACAACATCCTGTTCAGGAGCATTTCGAAATAAGTCGAGATATTTATTCCTGTTTTCCTTCATTCTATTCATAAATAACTGGAAATGAAATGTTAAAATTGGTTATTTTAATGCAAAGAAAAGTAAATCAGTATATTCAAAACTGATGAGAAATGTTATGAATCATAATTGTACACTTTCATAAAAGGACACACAACGTATCAGAGCAAAAATAAATTAGAATGAGGTTCTCATTAAAACGTTCCTTTAAACGCATATCACAACAGTATTATGAGGAAGTTTTATCCTTTATAGAGACATAGAGGAACTGTCATGACGAATTACATGCATAGGAATCTGTATTCTGTAAGTAAACATTGAGTTGTGTTAACTCATAACATTCCCGCCATAACTTCCCCTGAATGTTAGCAATTCAATGGATATACCTTTCTCATTTTTAATCTAAAATCAGGAGAGACACCCTTTAATCTGCAGGCCGCATTGCGTGTCTTCATTAATATATCTAAATTTCTAGGAGGACTGCACTTCACTTCAGTCATATTGGTTCAGGTCGTATCAAAACGCAGAATATTGTCACAAACTGGATCGTTTCACAAAGCAAGCGCGCAGTAACTACACCACCATGTTTTCATTTCACCTCAGCTTGATCAGCTGTTTTCGTCGGATTTTGGGTTGGTTTTCAATGGGTGCAATCTTTGTTTGTGGAGTAAATGAGCATATAAAAATATGATCTCTATGGAGGTTACTTCACTCGCGACTTAGTATTTTACGTATTTTTCTGTCTGATGAGTGAATTTTATCTATGCTAATAGAATCTTCCTTATAATTCAGCGGCGGAGGTTGAAATAATTATCAATATGTACAATTTTGATATTAATCGTTCCAGCGCCTTCTATTGCAGATATTGACGAAACGGAAGTTTAGTGACTCTCAATGGGTGCAGCAATGATGTAAAATACAAGATATTCAAACGCAGCCTTTGTGTTCGTCCACAACTTTCACGTTTTAGAAGCAAGATTTCTGCACATGAAGCAGGTGGAGTCTCTATATAGTAATTAAGCAGTACATTGTGAAAAGTGAAGTAGTGTTTAATTTTTCCAGGAATTATCAGAATATTATCAATGTAAAAGTATTACCCCAACAATGGCAGGGGCAATGTTTGATATTGAACTGCAAGATGCAGAGGTTCATCAAGACGATTCCGATGACGATGGTTTTGAAATTGAAGAGGTAAGCTAAAATATCTTAACAGAGAAAATGCGTGCAGAATTCATTACGAACCCTTATATATTTAATTTAGTCAGGCATCGTAGATAATTTTGATTGTATTTGGTGGTGGTGTATGTTACCATTCTGCTCCAAGGTTACTTCGTATGTTGTGTGAAAAGTATTTACCGACTGCTATTTCTTATTATTTCTAGGGCGATTATGATCAGGATCCAAATGTGAACGCTATTATTGAGTAAGTATTAGTCTATTCTCCTTTCTATTCCGACATGGTTTTGTACCTAAGTAATAAGGTTAGAATGCCATGCACAACAGTTAATTTTATCATTCATGTATCGTACTTTTAAAATCTCGTTTTGTATTATACTTTAACTTTGTTTAAATATGTTTACATAGTAAGATATTAATTTTATCGTGCACTGGGTGCTATTGTCGAAAATTCGTGTTGAGGGAAAGCATATGTTCTGCTTGTCATTGATAGTGTTGCAATTGGCTCTGAATTTAACTATACACTTGGGAAGAAATTTCAATGATAATTACTAACGTAGCGTAATGGTCGTAATTTTACTGTTCCAATCTTTCCTCATTAACACCAGGTGATTAACATTTGAGTAGTTTTGTCACATTGAATATAATGATAGAAAATGGCATTTTTAAAGCTAATTTGTAATGTTTTAATTCTCATTTGATCTGTTAGGCTTTCTGAAGGAGTTGATATAGGACACATATTCTGAGTATTACTAGGATTGTAAATATATTTTAGTTTGTTTATTGAAACTAACATTTTTTTAATGAACTTATTAATCATTAATTTGAATTCCATGTTTTTCAGAGATCCGAATACTATGTAAGAATGTACTATATGTGACCAGAATTTTAGTAAGCCAGCTGATTATTTTCAATTGAAAATTTGTTGTGCTTTGTTACTGGCATTTTGTCAAAAAGTACTAATATTTTAAAAAGGAACAAAAGGAATTAGAAGAACTGTTAAAATATACTTGTGGAGTGAGCTTATAATATTAAGTTGTACAGAACCTTGTTCATATCAGGTAGACTCAGTGACCGAGTAAAGAAAAATGTCAGCGGTATTATTCTGATCTTCTTCTCCCCCCCTCCCAATATTCCTTTTTTTTTTTCCCTCAGTAATAATGACCTACATCTGTTAAATGTTGCCTGATATGATGACCTATAACTGCGCAAATTAGAAAAGTCCTGCAGACAATCTCCAAGTTGTAACTTGTCGAGTGATGTGGGATTCATTGTTAAATTGTTGTTCTGATTGGACAGCTCTGGAAGTCTCATTACATATTTTCTTTGAGAATATTTTTTCCTTCTTAGTCGAAAATTTGTTTTCTTTTGTGTGCAAACAATGACTGGAATTATATACTGTATCATTTCTCAAATTGTGGTTTGTGAACACCCTGGGGTTCCATGAAATTTTGCTACGCATTCATCCTCCAAGTTCTTTGAGAATGTTTAAGGAGAGGCTAGGTAAACAACTGATAGGGAAACTGTCACCTGGGCGACAGCCCTAGTAGCAGTTCTTTGATGATTGATGCGCAAACATATTCCATATCGATAGATTTGTAAGCCTGTAATACTCTGTAGGGTGATAGTAGCATATTCTATGTCAGACAGTGGTGAAAAGTTGAATTAATTTATCTTGCCAGTAGTGACAAAGCCATTGGTTAGGTCTGGCTAGTGACAAAGCTGTTGGACTGGAAGAATTGGGAGAAAGAAGACGAGCTGCTCGACTAAGTGGTATGTATATCACAAATGTTATAATAATGGTATGTTCCGAGCTGTCAGCGGAGAGATGGCGTGGAATGACATTAGTAGACGAACAAGTTTGAGTGGCATCTTTAAAAGTAGGAAAGATCGCAATATGAAGATAGTTGGAATTCAAGAGGACAAATTAGGGCAAATATTCATTTATAAGAAGGGGAGTTAGGGATTGGAATAACTTACCAAGGGAGATGTTCAATAGATTTCCAGTTTCCTTGAAATCATTTAAGAAAAGGCTAGGAAAACAACAGATAGGGAATCTGCCACCTGGGCGACTTCCCTAAATGAAGATCAGTATTGATTGGTTAGGTCTGGGCAGTGAACAAACCATTCGACTATGATCAGTTAAAAGTAGTCTGGAGGCATAAACTGCCATGTTAGGGTCCTCTAGCATTCTGTAGGACGATAGCAGCGCATTCTATATTCGACAGTGGTGAAAAGCTGAATTAATTTATCATGCTGACTAGTGACATTGGTCTGGATTGGTTAGGTCTGGTTAGTGACAAAAGCCATTGGACTCTGATCGAGCAAATTAATTTATCTTGCCGACTAGTGACAAAGCCATTGGTCTGGATTGGTTAGATCCGGCTAGCGACAGAACCATTGGTCTGGATTGGTTAGGTCCGGCTAGTGACTAAAGCCATTGGACTGTGATCAAGCAAAGGGAAAATTGTTGGTGTTCTGTATTGTACATTGTTTTGTTGCATTTTTATTGTGCGTTCGTTGGTAACGGAATGCATTTGATTTGAATGGTGGGAATAATGTCACATCTGAGTGTACCTCAGCCAATCAAAATGCTACTGCATTCTTGAGCAATGGAGAATGGCACAATTACATTAGGTTATATAAAAGTAAACGTACTTCTGGGGGCTGGCGGGTGGCGAGTTTGAGTGACGTCTTTAAAAGTAGGAAAGATCACAATATGAAGATAAAGTTGGAAATCAAGAGGACAAATTGGGGCAAATATTCATTTATAGGAAGGGGAGTTAGGGATTGGAATAACTTACCAAGGGAGATGTTCAATGAATTTCCAGTTTCTTTGAAATCATTTAAGAAAAGGCTAGCAAAACAACAGATAGGGATCTGCCACCTGGGCGACTGCCCTAAATGCAGATCAGTATTGATTGATTGATTGATTGATTGATTGATTGATTGATTGATTGATTGATTGATTGATTGTGGGTCCCTGGCTGTCCCCTATAAGGTATTCCACATAAGATTTGTACTGTTTCAAATCCATTATCTAAAATCCCCAATCTGTCTGTCATTCACAGTGATATTGAGAAAACGAGAATGTTTCAACAGCAGAAATTGGTACCAGTTAGCTTTTTATGTCTTCTTTACGAGAAAAATACAGTGAACCTCTCAGGACCATGACTTTTGTAAAGTACGCTTCTGTCAGCGAAGTTATTGTCCCATAGTGCCACGATGACGTGAGTACACAGCTATATCTATGGGCATGAGTTTGAACTACGTACATCCTGACTTCTGTCAATAAATCAATTAACACTGATCTGCATTTAGGGAACTGTTGTTTTCCTAGCCTATTCTTAAATTATTGCAAAGACTTTGGAATTTATTGAACATCTCCCTTGGTAAATTATTTCAATCCCTTACTCCCCTACATGCACTAGCATCAGAAAGTTTAGACTCACCTACGAAAATTAATAATTTTCTTAAATAATTGCTTTCTTTGTGATAAGTGGTACTTTAGTTCTGTTACTTATGTATGGATGCTTTCAGCACTTTCATAAAGCTGTTTCAGTGCATATTGCAAGATTTTAGTTTATCTTTTCAAAGAAGTTGACAGATTTATGATCCCCAGCTCTTTACTGCCTGCTTCTACCTGGATAACTTCCGGCCCATTCCCAGGTAATAAACATGCCTCTCTCGCATGATTACATGTCCTTCTTGTTTCTTCGCTGTCTTGGAAGTCGACAGTTAGCCTACAGAAGTTATCCCGAGCAGTTATATATTAATCTCTGTACCAGATTGTTTATTTTCTACATTGTTGTTATCTCGGCATAACAGTTACAACACACATCAGACAATCGAATATGGGGAAGAAGGATAATATAACCTGAGAAAACAGAGCCAAGGCTTGTGCTTATGAAGAAATTTGGTGGTCGAACTGAAAAATTGCGGAAAAAATTGAAAATTTCAGAGTGCAGCGTTTGTAGAGCAGTGAAACGCAGAGAGGAAATGTGTAGTCATGAGGATCGACCACTCAGTGGACGTCCAAGGAAGACTTCTAAAATTGAAGATAACCACATTTTAATCCTCTGCAAGTGTGACAGAAGGCGTACAGCGGTAGATATTTGCTCAGAGATAAATAAAACAAGAGAACAACCTGTGTCGGTGATAAGAGTGAAAAATCGTCTGCTTGAGGCGGAACTGTTTGGTCACGTAGCAGCACGGAAACCATTGTTGAAAACTGTACACAAGCAGAAAAGGCTACAATGGGCCAAAATGCATGCTAACTGGAGTACTGAACAATGGAAAAGGGTGCTTTGGACAGATGAATTTAAATTTGAAAAATTCGGTTCCAGTCGTCGCCAATATGTTCTTTCTTGTAACTTACTTGTAGCCAATATATGTTCGCCGCCGCCCCGGCGAAAGGGTTATGGAATCCTGCATAATTCCGTCTGTGAAGCATGGAGGAGGAAATGTGAGGGTGTGGGGATGTTTTGGAAATAATCAGGTTGGTGATTTGGTGAAAGTAAAGGGAATACTGGAAAAGAAACAATATCACCATATCCTTTCGCGCAATGCCGTGCCATCTGGAATGAAGCTGATCGGTGTAGGATTGTAGGATTTGTTCTACAGCAGGACAATGATCCTAAACACACCTCTCATTTGTGCAAGCAGTATCTGGAAAGGAAACAAGTTGAAGGAAAATTGGAATTGAAGGTCTGGCCTCCTCAATCCCCCGATCTGTCACCTATTGAACTTTTGTGGGAAGAACTTTACAGGAAAGTGAAAGAAAAGGTACCAGGCAGTGTGGATGGGTTCTGGCAATGTCTGTTAGAAACCTGGGATTGTATATAAATACCGAGACTTTGGAAAAATTAACAGCTAGAATTTTGCGCATCTGTAAAGCAGTAATCAAAGCAAAGGGAACAGGCATTGTGATTGTTTAAGATGTTGTGATTGTGTTTCTAGCTCCCTGTGAATGATCAGTGTAAAGGAAAATCTAGTGAAATGTGTAATAAAACTTGTTAATTCTAAAAACATCGGTATTTCCGTGTTCATTTTCAACAAATAGCCCCTATCATTCATGGTAAGCGGAAATTCATGGGTGAGTCTAAACTTTCTGACGCTAGTGTATAAACAAATATTTGCCCCAATTTGTTCTCTTGAATTCCAACTTTATCTTTATACTGTGATTTTTCCTACTTTTAAAAATACCACTCAAACTTATTCGTCTACTAATGTAATTCCATGCCATCTCTTCACTGACAGCTTAGAATATACCACTTAGTCAAGCAGCTCGTCTCCTTTCACCCAAGTCTTCCCAGCTCAAACTTTGTGATGTTTTCGTAACGCTACTCTTTTGTTGGAAATCGCCCAGAACAAATTGTGCTGCTTTTATTTGGATTCTCTAATCAAGTAGTCTTGGTGAGGGTCCCATACACTGGATCCATACTTCAGTTGGGGTCTTACCAGAGATTTATATGCCCTCTCCTTTACATAATTTTTCTACCGTTTTTTCCCACACATGTGGGGTCGCGGGTGTGAACTGTGTCATACATGTGGATTTGCCCGTGTTTTACGGCCGGATGTCCTTCCCGACGCCAACCATATATGGAGGGATGTAATCACTATTGCGTGTTTCTGTGATGGTTGATAGTGTGGTATATTGTTTGAATATGAAGAGGAGAGTTCGATGGACACCCAGTCTCCGGGTCAGAAGAATTATTCAGAAGCAATTAAAATCCCCGACCCTGCCGGAATCAAACCCGGGACCCTCTGAACTGATGGCCAGTACGCTGACCATTCAGCCAACAAGTTGTGGACTTCTTCACATCCTTACTACAACCCCTAAATACCCTCATCATCATGTGCAGAGATCTATACCCTTTATTTACAATCTCATTTAGATGATTACCCCAATGAAGATCTTTCCACCGGGCGAGTTGGCTGTGCGGTTAGGGGTGCGCAGCTGTGAGCATGCATCCAGGAGATAGTGGGTTCGAACCCCACTGTTGGCAGCCCTGAAGATGGTTTTCTGTGGTTTCTCATTTTCACACCAGGCAAATGCTGGGGCTGTACATTAATTAAGCCCACGTCCGTTTTCTTCCCACTCCTAGCCCTGTCCTATCCCATCGTCACCACTAGACCTATCTGTGTCTGTGCAATGTAAAACAGCTTGTAAAAAAAAAAAAAAAAAAAAAAAATCTTTCCTTAAATATTAACACCTAGGTACTTACAGGGGCCCTTGTAAAGAATTTTCACTCCATGTCCACGGACATATTGAGAAAATGGGAATGTTTGAGAGACTGGTATTAGATATGGGTTACAAGAACAATGCAGTGATGAGCATCATACCTGAACTGTTCAGTGAAAAATACTATCTTTCAGTAAAATGAATGTATCCTCTTTTTTTTTTTTTTTTCCACTCTGTGTTTTATGTCTATTGATAAGCATACACTTCCATAGCCCACCTGGTGGCTGTGGTGTTAACGGGCAAAATCTATTTGGTCGGACACAGTGGTTAGCCGGTTCGAGTCCCGTTCTTTGAAAATATTTTTACCATCAGAATGTTGGCCTGTAGGGTAGGGGAAGTGTTGTTATGCAAATTTCTAAATCACTAGAATGCGTACCAAAATCCTGGATTAAATTCCAAACCTTTCCGCAGTGCTCATATGGAGTGAGGGCAGTTGATGGTTTTGATGGTGATTACATCTATCGGATGGAGTCTTAGACTTGAGCAGACCACTTGGCACTATTTGACAGGAGTAGGCACCGGGCTTAACTTTCTCCCTTTCTACTATGTTGTATTACATCAATAATTTCATCTCATAAACTCCTGTGATGAATTTGATGTCAGAAAGGGCACCCTGTCGTAAAAACTCTCTACGATGATTGATCTCCCTTCATACCCAACCTCGCAGAGAAACAGAGCAAGTGCTGGACATAAAAGCATGGGATAGAACGCCGTCTGCTCAGTTTGAGGAATGACGTACAAATCGTGATCTTGGATGCTTTGTTGTAAGTGTTTGTATAGGCCGGTCTCCACTGATTAATCTTTAATAACATGTTAAAAGTGTTAAATGTTAACTGGTGACACCATCAACATGTTAAATATTAAATACTGTTTCATTTAACATTGTGTTCACACTTAATAAACATGTTAAACCTGACTTCCTTTGTTTATATACAGGTAGTTCATATACCAGTTTGTGGTAATACATTTAGGTGGTGTCTAGTATTATCAAACAAGGACAATGGACTCAGATCAAGAGGAATTGGCCTTTGTTATTGCCACTGTTGCTTCTTGTTATGATTTAGAAATGCAGTTTTATCAGGCACATATCCTCCTCTCATCCTGCTCATTGCTTCAAAAGCAATACTTTGAAGTATAAACTTTGCCCGCTCTCCGACTTCTGACTTTTCTGAACTTTTTGCAGTTCTCTCCTGTACTGGGAGCGAATGGACGCTAGTTTTTTCAATGCATTCGCGGGAACAATTATAGATAATTTCGGCTGTCGGCTTTTTTCGCTTTATCTCTGTATTCCTTTGATGAGACATTCTACAAACAAGGCCTTTATTATATCATTAATTAAATCCAGAGTAATATCCTTGCTCCACTCCGTTTCTTACTATAAATTTGAGTATAGTGCAAAGAAAACGACACGTGCGTGTACTGTATTTGTAGCATATAATAAAGAGAATGAGTATTACATAGTGTTGTATTTGCAACTATAATCCTACTTTACAAGAAACACGTCGTTTGCATCATTTAGGCTATCGGCATGGAAACGGCACAGAAGTTGCCGAAGCTGTGTCGACATCTCACGAACAACAAATCGACTTGACATGTTTTCCACTTGGAGCGGAAAACACGCCAACATGTTAAAAGTATTAACCTCAACATTCTGAGTTAACAGGCAAAGTCAGTTGGAAGACACAATCACAATATACATGTCAATTGTAACATGTTAAATATTGATGAAAATGCTTAATAAATTTTATTTGTAATTCATGTCTTGTCTTAACTTTTATTGATTTTGACTGATGATGGTCTCTAGCAAGACCAAAACTATAGTCCATCCTCATAGTGAGCGTCTTTCTGGACGACCGAGGTGTGGCCTGGCCTCGAGTGCGAGGAACTTTGGAAGTGTTCGCTCTGGTAGTGGGGGAAGAACTTGATCCTTTCCTCCTGCTGGTACAGTAGAGTTCAGGCAGCGGACGTAGCCTAGGGAGCTGATTGAAATAGTGTGGAAGGCTTGTCATACGTTACTCTCCCCACATCAGGCGTGAAATGTTTCCGGGTCGGGGTGGTCATTATGCAATGGCTCATTGGTGTACATACACCACACTATCTCAAATGTGTAAGAATTACTTAATATGATAAACTATTGAAAATAAATAAATACTGTACGTTTTACAAATCGAGTCTTACATTTTGATTGTCTGCGTTAAACCTTGTCAATTAACTACACAGGCCTTTGAGCATAACATTCTAAACTCTCAGTTTTATTCCAGTATGGAAATACTACGTATCTGTCGTAGTAAATGTTGGCGATATCAGTCAAGAAATCAGAGGGTAATACCTAAAATAATTTAAATAGGACCATGCTTTTGTTGCAATGTCAAATATATCTCAGTGTATAGCAAAAGTGAAGTGGCACTCTGTAGCCTTTAATTTATTCTTGTGCTGTTTATTATTACCCATTGTTTCTATATGACATCTGTTATACTAAAATGTAAGGTTTGAACCATTTAGTAGGAAATCAATGGAACATAATATGGTAGCTTGCAACTGGTAATACTGCGAATAAAAGAAGTTTGTTTGAAACTATACTGTATGCCAAAGAAAGGCGTATCGGTACACGCTGTCAGCTCGTCAATCGCCTAACGAACAGGAGGAAGCTGTTTCCACTGACAGCCCAGAGATATAATCTACTTAACCTGATTTCTAGTGAAATATGTATAAAAGATTTTATTTAATGCATATTTGTCAGGAAAATGCAGAGAAATCCGTAACTGTCGCAGGTATTTAACTCACCATTTCACAATTTCTGGTCTCTCAACTAAAATCTTACCCCCTTGATTGGCATTTCCTCCAACGAAATTTCAAGTCGCGCATTATTTTATGCAGAGTGAGCGACTGCACTGCATTATGTCATCCTCTTCCAAAGCTTCAGAAAGGTTTATTAAAGTGAGCACTTCTTTTCTCTGAGCATAAAATTCATGAATCTTTTGCCTAATAGCTGCTTTTACGAAATCATCAACCGGAACTCTCTTCTTTCTTCCACCTTGTTTTACTGTCAGAGTCCTAACTTAAGTTCAACCCTAGCCAGACTCGACAATCCCTCTTTCATTATCTTCCTCACCAGTGTTGTTCCCACTCTTATCGCTTCTGAAAGTGTCTGCAGAGCATTCAATTTCAAGTCGTGTCTCACTTCATAACTTTCATATGTTCACTCACTTTATATACAATTTTACGTGCCTGACCTCGCAGTGATCTCCCAGATTTATAAAAAGACGTAGAAGCCATGCTCGTCACTTTAGTAATTTCAACTTAGCTCGCATGTAACAACACGCGCCGCTTGAGAGACGTTTTCATTTCACCACTAGCCTGGTGACTGGACCTGCTGCAGAAGTGGGGGGACGATAGCTCCCACCACTGCATGCACAACCATTTCTCGCGCAGGACGCTTTCAACCAGAATGGACTATAGTTTCATCAAATATATATGACTTTTTTTTAGGTTACAATAAATAGTATTGAATAGGTGGAAACCTTTAGCTTTTGTTTTACCTTATATTGCTCTTCAATATGGAAAAATTTGAAATCTATTACCTATGATTCTGGAATACCCCGTGAAAGGTATTATCACCCTCAGAGAACAGCACAGTGGCCAACTACGGATGCTTAATGATGGTGATTAGCAGCGTCTAGCTAGAATCGTTTGCGGTAACAGACAAGCTACACTGGCTCAAATCACATCCTTACTGAGCTCGATAGCTGCAGTCTCTTAAGTGTAGCCAGTGTCCAGTATTCGGTAGACAGTTCGAACCCCACTCTCGGCAGCTCTGAAGATAATTTTCTGTGATTTCCCATTTTCACACCAGGCAAATGCTGGGGCTGTACCTTAATTAAGGCCATGGCTGCTTCCTTTCCACTCCTAGCCCTTTACTACCCCATCGTTGCCATAAGACCTATCTGTGCCGGTGCGATGTAAAGCAACTTGTAAAAAAAAAATTATCACATTCAATGCATGAGGTACCATATGCAGCGTTCTTTAACGTCAGTGGGATGTGTTAGCAGAAGACCTACCAGAGTGCCCTTGTTAACACCATGACACCATATAAGAAATAAATTGACAAGAGGATCCACCTTTTTAATACAATATGTCAAGTAAATTATATTACATCAGTCTGTTTGCAGCTATCCAAACGACATGGGTTAGTATCTCTCCACTTGTGGAATTGGTGCTTCGACTTGCTACACCTGATGTAATATCATTTACTTGATATATTGTATTGAAAAGGTCTTGTCAATTTATTTCTTATTATTGCACTTCAATATGGAACAAAAATGATGTTTATAGCTTATAACCACTACACCAGGCACAGCATCTCGCTTGGGTGCATGATGTTGCTAATGAACCCTGGTCCGAAGAGTCACTGTACCGGTTGTTTCGAGCTGATGGTAGGGTTCGGATATGGTGCAGGCCCCATGAAGCCATGGAACCCAGTTGTCAACAAGACACCATATTTATTTATTTGTCTTTAATCATGCATGTTGGTGTTTGCTTCATAATAGTTTGGGGTATGTTCACGTGGCATAGGCGGGATCCGCTGATCCACCTGAAGAGGTTACTAACGAGCGACTGCTGCATTGAACTGCTTGGTAACCACTTGCAGCCATTTATGTACTACTTCCTGTATAGGTACAATGATGAGAAATTCGAGGAGGATAATGCCCCGTGTCATCAGACCCTAGTTGTCCAGAATTGTTTTAAATAGGATTTAATCCACCTTGTTCAATACACATTGTTGACAAACTTTCAAAATAATTATCTAAAATGTAGAAATGTTTTGACCCCTTGGCCATCATCAGTACATACAAATTTTTGGAACTTGAAAATATAAAAACATTTGTGTGAGAAAATATCTCTTAGAAAATTGTATTTTCTCAGTGCGATCTTCTTGTAAAAGAGTTCTTGCATGTCTCTTATTATGGTACGTAAATGTGGTTGAAATGTTCTTGAGGAAATTGAACACAAAAATAAGTACTGTAGTGGAAGTTCTGTTGTAACTTATGTAACTAATAGTCTTAATATTTTTGTCAAATGCGGACCAAGGTTGATTTGTACTTTTCAATCTTCTAAGAGTTACTCTTCTGGAAGATGGAACCTCATGGTCCGATGGAGTGGCATGCATGATGTGACTGGTGGTGATTGCACATTGTGTATTGAACAAGGTAGATTAAATCCTACTTTAACTACAAGGCGTGTTTTTTAAGTAAGGGCCATTTGAAAATAACTACACAACCAAAGGCGATTTTCATAACATCACACTTATTTGCATTTATTTATTTATTTATTTACTCTATTTTTCAACATAGCCGCCAAGTTTGTTGAAACACTTATCATACCTTACAACTAAGTTTTGAATACCCTTTTCATAGAAACTTGCCATCTGCTCCCATAACCAAGAGTTCATCTTGTGCTAGGACAGAGTCCTTTACAGGCGAATGTGTATGTCTCCATTCCATGCTCTGTTGCTTTGATTTGGGCGTGATATGCAGTTTCGTCTCCTGTTACGATCTGACTCAGCATGTCGTCATCTTCGGCATAACGAGTCAAAAACGTCATCGAACACTCAAATCTTTTGATTTTGTGGTCCTCCGTTAGGAGTTTAGGGACCCAACGGGAGCACAGTTTCCTAAAGTTTAGGTTTTCAGAAACACTTTTGTAAAGCACTGACCTAGACAAGTCAGGAAGGGCGTTTGAGAGAGCTGTTATTGTGAAGCGTCTGTCCTCGCGAAACTTCACTTCAACTGAAGCCACTAAGTAGTCTGTAATCAGAGATGGGTGACCGGAGTGGGCCTCATCATGGGTTAGTATCTCTCAACTTGTGGAATTGGTGCTTCGACTTGCTACATCTGGCCAAGCTAGAGGAGGCCTATGCAGTACTAGACCCCTATCCCGTGAGTTTTGGCATGTCAGAGTACTTGACATGATCCTTCTGCTCCAGTTTTGAATTTGCTACTATTACCTACCTGACTGGTTTGTTCACAGCTTGGCATTACTTTAGTTTTGAAAATGATGGATTTTGTACCATATTCATTCAGAGAAGAAAGCAACAGGTAATGGTAACAATATCATGCCAAATACTAATCTTTAACCCGCGAGGCATCTTTTCAAAAGACTTGCCTAATGGGTTGTGCACGTTCGATTTGACCAGGAAGTATAAAATACTGGTTTTTGTCGCAAAACACATTATTAAGGAAAAACATGCCTGTGGAAAAATACCTTTTTTTTTTTTTTGCAAAACAGACTGTATTGTGTAAGAATAATATATCGATCCATGAAACAAAATACAAGAGGTATTTCTAGCAAAACAATTTGTATTATTACAGAAAAATATACTTGTGAAACTAAATGTGAGTAAAAGTAGCAAAATGCATTGTATTATTAAAGAAAAGCATATCCATGAAACTAAAAACCAGTTTTTGTAGCAAAACACATTGTATAATTGAAGAAAAATATAACCATGAAACGCACATAACACTTCTATACCGATGACAAAAACTGTGGACAGCAAACGTCAGGAATTGAGCCAGATGGAAACTACCAGGGTTACAGACAAAACTTTCCACTTACTGGCGATGTAAGGGGATACAGCGGACGTAAACACGTGTATTGGACGAGTCCATTGAGAGGTACAGGAAAGGAGAAAGTTTTATACAGTGAAACTATTTTGTAGGAATAAAAAATGTACTGCATGTGCCTGGTCTAAATGACCGTGACGCGACTCTTCACGGGTTAAACCACTTTTGAGATTGTGTGATGCTCTACGGAAAACAGTTTTTCAGTTACGTAAAAGATAATCCTACTGAACTTAATTATGTTCTGTTTGAGATTGAATAGGTATATATACTTGTTTTTTATTATTGTGTGTAATTGTCTCTTTTTGAATTATTCTTTCTTCATTTCCAGGTCTGAAGATTTGGAGACTGTTCAACTGTCAGAACAAAATGTAAATACTGGTAAAGAAAAGACAGGGCCTCAGGACTTTGAATTGCGCAAAGTCTTAGGCAAGGGGGGTTACGGGAAAGTGTTTCAAGTTCGCAAAGTGACTGGTCAGGACTCCGGGACTATCTTTGCCATGAAAGTGTTGCGTAAGGCTTCCATTGTGCGTAACCAGAAGGATACAGCCCACACCAAAGCAGAACGGAACATTCTGGAGGCTGTCAAGGTAAGTGGGTCTAAAATTTTTGCAGTGATAAGAACTAGTAAATGTTGCCGTATGTATTTCAGAAAACTGACTATGTTGTAAAATCAGCATCTGATATTGGTTTTATGTAATTTGACAGTTGGTAAAACAAGGCATATGATTGACAACATACTTTGGACAGGTATTTTGCTACTGCTTTGCCATATAAGTTCCAGGCTTGGAATGTTTAACTATACTGTACTGTTATTTCTACGTTAGTCTACGGGTGTGAAACCTGGACCCTATATCACTGGGATATCAAGAAACTGGAACGCTTTCATCAACAAAAACTTAGATCCATCATGAACATCAAACAGGATGACTGCATAACTAATATAGCAGTTCTCGAGAAAGCAAAGCTATACAGTATCGAAGCCACCATCGTTGGTCATCGGCTTGGATGGGCAGGCCATATCCATCGTATGTATGGCAGCAAACTCCCGCAGCAAATCCTGTATGGTGTGTATATATATTTCGTATGGCATGAGGATACATTGTTACAATTTGGTTATTTAAAATATGGACAATTACACGAAAAACAGTTTCATCTATACACACAGAACAAGTACGTAATAAACAATATTTATACATTTGAGCTCATCAATATCTGCATTGCTGCTAAAGCTGAATGTCCAGTTTTGTTATCCAACTCACAGCTTCATCACTGGCCTCGTGGATGTCCTTTATTGTCCCACTGAATCTTCGGAGTGGGCTCTCTGTGACGATATGTTGAACGATCTGAGGCACGTCAGAGCAGTCGCAATAAGGGTCGCTGGTAATCTTCCACTTGTGTTTCCAGAAGTTGCATCTGCCATGTTGAGTTCTGATCCGATTAAGTGATGACCAGATTTTTCTGGGTAAGTTGAAACCAGGAGGTTGCATAACTGGATCCGAAATTAGACCTAATCTGTCAGGGTTTGAAGCTGCCACCCATCATGCCAGGCAGTGTTAGTATGAAATTCATCTTGGGCTAGCCTCTTTCCTAGTAACAAAGAAGGGTTCCTGGATTTCAGCTTGAGATCTTCACGTAGGCAGTCTTGATGTATTGGTAGGAGAGGATTGTCACAGCATTTAAGCCATTCTTTCTTCAGTGCCATTTGTCTTCGGAGATGAGGAGGTGGAATATTTGAAAGAACTGGTAACCAATCCAAAGGTGTGGATTGGATGGTTCCTGATATAGTCGTCATTGTATCGTTTAACTGAGTGTCTATCTTCTTTGTATGGTCACTGTTGAGCCATACTGGGCAGCAGTATTCGGCTACTGGGTATACTAACGCAAGTGCTGTAGTTCGGAGGGTGGATGCAGATGGGCCCCAGCTTGTTCTTGCGAGTTTGTGCAGGATGTTATTGCGGGTTTTGATCTTGGCAGATGTTTTGCGTACATGTTCGCTGTAAGTCAAGGATCGATCCAAGGTAACGCCTAGATATTTTGGATGAGGATTGAACTTCAGTATATGACCTCTGAATTGAACCTGAGGGACATAATTGGCTTGTCTGTTGCTCAAATGAAAGCAGCTGACCTCTGGTTTTGTTTTGTTTGGTTTCAGTCACCAGGTTTTAAAATAATTATCAATTCTGCAGAGATCTTTAGTGAGTGTGGTTTCTGCTCCAGCAAAATCACCAGACTGGGCTGCCAAACAGATGTTGTCAGCGTATATAAACTTCCAGCATTAGTATGGTGAACTTAGCACTGGCAAGAGGACTCGTGGTGGTGCTCCACTGAAACGATATAAAGACCAACTTGAGCAGACCATGAGAAGAGTAGATATAAACCCGAATACTTGGCATACTCTCACATTGGGTCGCCCTCACTGGCGTGCTCCACTCAGCTGCAGTTGCACAGTTTGAGCAGGAAGAGGAAACTCGCCAGAGAAAGAAGCTACGTCTAACACTGCCACTGCTACCTTTCATCAGATGCAACATGTGTGGCCGCATGTTTTATGCAAGAATTGGTCTGATAAGCCATCAGCGCCACCTTCATCGTGTGGACTAAGGACAATGAGTAGACGATCATTTATAATCCCACCATTCCATACATCAAAGAAAAGATAAATTTCACCAACATCAAAGTGTTGGGTATCCTAGTGGAGGTGCAGGGTACTATTCCAAAAATCTTTGAGGAATTTAGGAAGCGTTTCAGCTTATCCATTAATTACATACACAGTACAATCCATATTGACTTACAATTAAAATAAGGCAAAAAAGTTAATAAGAAATTGTGTTGGTGAAATCCACCTAATCAATATTTTATACAAACATTTTTATAGGACAGGTTTTGGTCATTTTTGCACCCTCTTCAGCTATCAGCATTGAATAAAATTAATTCCTGAGATAAATAATGCAACATGTTACGAAACAGTTACTATCGTCCTCATATCAGAGAACTCGTTTAAAAATTATAAAGTAAAATGTCACATATGACCTTGCCAAAATGAAACCGAGTAAAAACTGATGTAGAACTACATAGAACATACTACTGACATAGAACTATAGTTCTGTGCACCGTGCACATACACAGTCCACATGAAGTATCTTATTCTAAGGAGTGGCAGGTAAATGTTCACTCTACATCACTTTTTACTCCATTTCATTTTGACATGTTCATATGCAACTTTTTAATTTATCATTTTTAAACAAGTTATAAAAAGTTTTCCGATGTGCAGACAGTACTAAGTTTTATAACACTTTTGCAATATTTAACTCAGGAATGAACATTCTGGTGCTGTTTTTGAACCACCGGTACCATAATGTTTTTTTTTACTTCTTTTAACCATTCATGATTCACCATTATAATAACGTTTTGCTCAGTAGTCAGTTGTTTGGGCTCCATGGCTAAATTGTTAGAATGCTGGTCTTTGGTCACAGGGGACCTGGGTTTGATTTCCGTTGGGTCAAGAATTTTAACCATAATTGGTTAATTCCCCTGGCAAGTGATCTGGATATATGTGCCGTATTTATCATATCCTCATCACGATGTGCAGGTCACCTATGGGAGTCAAATCAAAAGACTGCACCAGGCCTTCTCGGAGACCCCACACCATTATTATTATTGTTACGGGGATACCCGTGGAGCAGAAAGAGGTGAAAGAAGGTGCCGGGGTGAATGGATCTAACTACAATGTCAAGAATTGAATTTAAAACGTTAACAAAGGTTATATTTCTTTAGAATTTCAAAAATCAACAAATACCATAACAGGTACAATTAGCAAATTAGGAACAAGTCAAGGAAAATACAATTTACTGAATTGCACAAGTCCTGGTCTTCAAGCCCTTCGCTTTACGATTCTTGAGCTCTCAGCTCAAAATTACAAAGAGCACAAATACTCAAGGGCAGAAATCACGTAATTCATGGGGCACTTGCTCCCAAAATACAATATCTAGCCTTCCAGAGGCACTCGTTACAATCGCAAAAGATCTTACAGGCTCTCAGTTTCTTACTGCCTACTCAAGGCAACATTAAATCACTCTCTGGTCTCTCAAACCACCATTTACAAAATTGGACTTACTTTTACAGGGGTATTAAATACCCAACCTACTGGTCCTTCGTGGAATAAGAATAACAGGTTAAATTAGTGGCCCGAACACAAAAATGAACGGAGGCGTCTACTTGCACTCCTAGATATGAACACTAAAAGAAACTAAGGGGCTGTAGGCTGATGAAACAGGGGCAATCCCCAAACTACTGAGGTGACTCGTATAGAAATTACATTACCACATTACAAAATAAAAAAGTAATGAAACATAGTCACCTCAAACCAAGATGAATGGGGAGCTCGAGAGGGTACATCACTCTCTATCCCTGATTTACAGTTAAAGATTTATGCAATTTTTACATTAGCCAGCAGAAAATGACATTTTTAGAAAAGTAGGTTAGATGGTTAACAATTCCGACCTTTCCCTCGGGTTAAACTGTGGAGTTAGCACGAAAGAAAGATGTTATGTGGCTATTACCTTGTAGATGTACAGCTGACCGATGAAAGAGGCCGCCCGCCTCCTGCTTTGACACACACTCAATAAGATGACGATCAATTGGCCAAGAAACGTGAAAATCCACAGTTTATAAACCCTCAGGGAAGGTTCGAAACCATTCAAGATTAAACTAGCCACACCCTCTCAAGTTTATAATTTCAATGTTACACTCAGAATCAAAGGAGGAACCAGTGATAGGTGGAAAATTAATTACAGAAATTAGGGATTGGCTAGATTCAAAACTGGCGGAAATAAATGGAAGAATTGCCAACCCAAAAATAAATGAACATCATTCAGTTTCAACAACCTATAAATACAAAATTTCTTTAAATTATAACTTCTTACACTCTGCACCATGGTGCGTGATCATAGTTTTTTAGTAGTGTCATATATGGGAGAATGTCCAAACTTCTTGATGAATGGCAAACAAAACAAGGAGAAAATCACTCAGGTTAGGAAACTGCACAATAACAAAATTACTCAATTTTAGTGGTGACCTCTTCTGATTAAAGTTCCAAGATGGTGTAGTTTCATTTTCACTGTTTTACCAATAGGGGAGTTTATTTAGGTGCTAGTTTTGAATGTGCGGCGTTGAGGTGTACCTCCCGGTACAATTATTATTATTATTATTATTATTATTATTATTATTATTATTATTATTATTATTATTATTATTATTGTTGTTGTTGTTGTTGTTGTTGTAGTCAGTTATGTGTATTCAGTTTCAAGAGGAAAATGTCAACTTTTGAAGTATTATATTGTATTGTCTTGTTCACATTTTAATGTTTACTTCATTTCGCTCTGTTAATTTTATTCAGTGTTTATAGCTGAAGAAAGTCCAGATAGGACCATAACATGTTCTATGAAATGTTTGTATAAAAGTGTTGATTAAATGAATTTGACCAATACAATTTCTTACTAAATAAATTTTATCTTATTTTACCCATTATTCACTCACTTCTTAGACTTCTGAGGGACGTGAAGTTCCCATGCCAATCTCACAATCCTCTTCCATCTTTTTCAATCTTGAGCCTGCTCTCAGCAGTTATCAATCTGGAGGGTCTGGCATACCTTGTTGATCTAATTCTTCCAGGTGCTTCGGGGTCTTCCTGAAGGTCTTAACCTAACCTAACCCCATTGCACTACAGCCGTTGAAGGGCCTCGGCCTACCAAGCGACTGTTGCTCAGCCCGAAGGCCTGCAGATTACGAGGTGTTGTATGGTCAGCCTCTCGGCCATTATTCTTGGCTTTCTAGACAGGGGCCGCTATCTCACAGTCAGATAGTTCCTCAATTCTAATCACATAGGCTGAGTGGACCTCGAACCAGCCCTCAGATCCTGGTAAAAATCCCTCACCTGGACGGGAATCGAACCTGGACCCTCCGAGTAAGAGGCAGGCATGCTACCCCTACGCCATGGTGCCGGCCTGAAGGTCTTAATGTAAGATATTTTTATTCTTTCAAATAGGCCACCTGAGGACCACGATGGTAAACTTTTCCGCTCGGCGAGGGATGTGATGTTTGCTCAGTACTCGCGAATTCTTTGGCCATGTTTCTCCCTTCTTTCCTTTGTCCAGAGGATGCCTGTTTTCTTACAAGGTGGTCTGTCTTGAATCTTCTTTTGCTAGATTATTCTTCTGAGAGGTGCTCTGTTTCTGATGTAGTTTTAAGTTACTCCCAATTTCTGTATATTTCTTTTTACTTCTGTTAGCCATCGTGTCCGTATCTTCCTGTTCTTCCAGTAGTTGAGAATCCGGTAAGTCATCCTAGTTGGGTTCATCCTTGTGACATGTCCATAGAAAGTCGGACGCTTCTTCCTGGCTATGTCTGTGAGCTTTTCAGTATAACTATATAGCTCCTGGTTTGGTCGCCTTCTGTACTCGCCATCTGCTTTTAACTGTCCTAGTATCTTTCTAAAGATCTGCCTCTTTTGGACCTCCAGTTTGTCCAACAATCCTTTCCTGTTCATTATCAAGCATTCTGTGGCATATAGGCAGGTAACTGTCTGGTGGTGCCTCAATTTGGTATTACGAGAGAGACATTGCTTGCTATAAATGTTCTTGGCCTGTCAATATGCTAACTGTAGTTTGTTAATCCTGGTTGTTAGTGCTACCATTTCTGATATATTAGGCCCTAGCCATTTTCCCACGTACTTAAATCTGTTGACTTTCTCAATCTAGCCCTGTACCAACTCTAGTTTGCTGGGAGTATCACTTGATGTTGGGGCAGTGTTTTGTCTTTGCTGGACACACTTTTAATCCCACCTTACTATCTGTCCTGAATCATGGACCATCAGCTTAGTCTAAGTTTCTGTAGCATAACTATAAATAGTACATTTATATTGTGTACACTACTCTTCTACAAACTTAAGTGTAAACTGAGTCTTACTGCCTACCTTCATAGGTAGGAAGGCAGTATTTCTAAATTTTAAGAAAAATAAATCACACAGTAGTTGAAAGACGGGAACATAATTGGAGCAAGTAGTAGGGTGGACACAATGACAGGTCATTTTGGGAAGAGGGAGAATAGTAAGATGCAACAAGAATAGAAATGAAAACACAAAAGGACTGAATTAAGGGAACAACAAGAAGATTGCAGAGTTTTTAAGTAATTATGTTGGATAAACACAGAATGTCTCACCAGAGATCTTTTACACTGCCAGGCTGAGTGGCTCAGACGTTTGACCCCAACATGGCAGGTTCGATCCTGGCTCAGTCTGGTGGTATTTGAAGGTGCTCAAATACTTCAGCCTCGTGTTGGTAGATTTACTGGCACTTAAAAGAACTCCTGTGGGACTAAATTCTGGCACCTCGGCATCTCCAAAAACTGTAAAAGTAGTTAGTGGGACGTAAAGCAAGTAACATTATCATTATTATTAGATCTTTTAAACATAGATTTCGTATTAAAGGAATATTGAATCGTACAGATGATCTGTGTCCATTTCTTTGTATAAGTTTCTATTACTTGCAGTCTCCTGCCAGTTAGGTTCTTATGTTATGAATGTCCTGATTGCGTGTTTTACACAGTCTGTCCAGCATGCAGGTGCTCATCTGTATGTGCTCTTCTCAGGGACATCTCCTAGGATTATCCTTTTTTCAAGACTCCCTTCTTCACTTTGCATTGTGCAGCCAAAAAATTGGAGAATTTTTTTGTTGGCAGTCTGCTGATAGCCTGACTCTGATGCTCAACTCCTTGAGGATAGGCTCAGTGGTGCAAAATGCTGTGCGAGGAATATAAAGCATTCTTCTGCAGCACTGCATCTCAGCTTTTATGTTGTTAAATTGGAAACCATTTTCCTGTCAGTTTTGACTTGGTTAACATGCTAGTAGCTTGTGGAGAAAATAATAATAACAACCTAGGTTCCAAGGTACCTAGGCAAAACGGCAGTTGGTCTTTGCTGTCTAGTTGTTGCCATTGGAATTCCGGGCTCATTTTCATTACAAAAATGTCTCCACAGGAGGGCTGCATCTAGGGGGTGTCCTCTAGCAGACATGGCAGTGTATTGATTTGTATATTAAATTCTATTTGATGTATATTAAATTCTATTTATCAAATATTAACATTAGAAGCAAAACTTCAAACTAAAGCTTGTTGTTAACTTCACCCTGTCCTCTTACCAATGTGCCAGACTTTTGTCCAGCAAGATTTCTTTTACGTGCTTCAGTAAATCTGTCAAAACGAGGCTGGCATATTTGAGCACCAGACTAAACCAAGATCAAATCTGTCAGCTTAAGCTCAGAAGGCCAGCGCTCTGGTGACTGAGCTACTCAGCCCGGTGTATTATCTATGTATTAATAATATTATATTATGGTCTCAATCAAAGCAAAGTGCCTGGCTTTTGCTGATCTAGCTATCGTTACTAAGACTAGTGAAGAATCCAGGTATGCCATAGAGCAGTTACATGAGTTGGCATCATAGGCAGGCCTCCAGATATCGTATGAGAAAAATCGTTGTATGGAAAATGTACGATGATACAGATGTCGATTCCCATAGGGAACCTGAAATGTTTGTCCCGAATGAATAAATTTATAATACCAATATAGTTGGTCCATTATTGGATATTATAAATTTTCCAGCTAACTCATTCCTGGTTGCCAGCGTTTTGCCCCTTGTGCTAAGTTGGGCTCATGGTATTGTGGAAAATGTACGTCAGAATATTAGGAGATCCCCACTACGGATGAAATATGGAATAATTTCATAGTCTTCCTTCAAATATCTTGGAGAAATCATACTGCCATCTAGACTGGACAGTAAAGCCAATAGCCACCAAACTCCAGAAAGCTTATAGTATAGAGTAACATGGAATCGCTACAATAAAAGTGTGAACAATTGTTTTGCCGGAAGCATTATACTACACCTATAAGAGGCCACTCCAAAATTGATGAAATACCGGGTGAGTTAGCCATGCGGTTAGGGGCGCACGGCTGTGAGCTTGCATCCGGGAGATAGTGGGTTCAAATCCCACTGTCGGCAGCTCTGAAGATGGTTTTCCAAGGTTTCCCATTTTCACACAAGGCAAATGCTGGGGCTGTACCTTAATTAAGGCCATGGCCGCTTCCAACTCCTAGGCCTTTCCTATCCCATCCTCGCCATAAGACCCATCTGCATCAGTGCGACTTAAAGCCACTAGCAAAAAAAAAAATTTGATGAAATTGGAAAACAAGAACGAAACATTCTTAACCACTTGACGTACTTTGACGGATCTCTCCGTCCTGGCTCTCGACTGCACTCCGGTACAAAGACGGATCTCTCCGTCCGCGCGTGGTGTTTATTTCCGGACCCGCTCCAAGCCAGTTTCCTTTGTGAAAGGATTTGATATTAGTAAGGTAACCTCTTGACAGATGGAATCGCTGTTTTATTCCATTGATGTATTCGATAAACACGTCTGTGCAGTTATTTCGCGGAAAGAATAACCAGTATCTTAGCAACCTCATCGTAAGCGAAATCATGGCTGCCTACGTGTTGAGTGACGAAGCGATTATATGGGAATTTTTAGAAGAGAATGACATTGATATAGAAATAAGCGACAAAGAATTTAGTGGATATGGAAAGTAATGAAAGTAGTTCATGTGATAGAAACCTTAGCGCTGGTAGGGGTGAACAAAGTGCTGTTTTGCCGTCAAATATGTCACTGAATTTTAGGCCTACAACTGATGCCGCACCAGCGGCTTCTAATAATGTTTTACATGATAAGGAATGGAACTGGGAGCACGTAAGTAATACTACAGAGTATCATTCATGCATTGCAAGTGGTGAAATAGTATTTTACAAAGGCACCTAGGACAATGCCCGAACGAACTACAAGTTGTGAACGAATTTCTAACAGAAGACTTTTCGGGGACGTCTAACCCATGAGGTAAATGCTTATGCAAGTAAATGTCTTGTATCGGCTGCCGAGGATATAAATAGGGTAATGTCATTTGGTAATGTATCCGTGGATGAAATAAAGGCCAGATTACCTTGAAGTGGTAATGTATGATAGAAAAAAGACGTTCAGACCCAATCTTGTTGTTGACTACAACTGGGGAAAGGGTGGTGTTGATTCCCATGACCAGAGACTCCTTGATGAGGAAGTATGTAAAAGGATACAAAAAATATACTTCTACATGCTAGACATGACACTTCTGAATTCCATCATCAATCATCCCCTCCTCAACCCTGAAAAGAAGCGAGTAGGCTTTACCACCTTCCGGATCAATTTGGCCAAACAGCTGTTGGCAAGTGTGACCTTGCCTGACTATCCAAAATAAGGCACCCAAGCCCTGGGTATACACCAATGAGACTTCAAGAGAGGTACTGGGGACACTTTCCGACCAAAATACCCCCAACAACGAAGAAGGTCATCCCATCACGGTGATGCAAAGTCTGTGTGACACGGGGTCTGAGGAAGGAATCTTCATTTGAATGCCACCGGTGCTAGGTGGCGATACACGAATATGACTCTTTTATGACGTACCATACTCAAAAAGACTTCACAAAGTACATCTGACAGTAGTTTGGATATTTCCTTTCATTACGTTGCTGTAAAGCATGCCTTTTCAGTGTCGGTGATAATATCATGTAAAGTAATGAAAATAAATGGTACACCAAGGCAAAAATAATTTCAGTTAAATGGTATGTGAATGGGTTAAGAAAATATATGGTCCCACTCATGTAAATGGCATATGGATTAAAAGAAAAAACTACAGACCTATATAAAGCAACAGATAAATTTACTGGTGCCATACGTAGGAGACGCTTGAAATTCTAAGGTCACATCTGTAGAATGGACAATTAATTAATTAAATTTGTGTGGCTATTTCTAGCCAAGTGCAGCCCTTGTAAGGCAGACCCTCTGATGATGGTGGGCGGCATCTGCCATGTGTAGCGAACTGCGTGTTATTGGGGTGGAGGATAGTGCTATGTTTGGTGTGTGAGTTGCAGGGATGTTGGGGACAGCACAAACACCCAATCCCTGGGCCATTGAAATTAACCGAGGAAGGTTAAAATTCCTGACCCAGCCGAGAATCGAACCGAAGGCCAGTATGCTGACCATTCAGCCAACGAGTCGGACAGAAGAAATGAACACTACAGACGATGCCATAAAATATGGCAAATTCTTTAGAATTCAGGTTGCAATTCACACATTTATGGTAAAAGCTAAAAAGACCACTGGAAAACAGTGGACAGAAGATCGGAAAAAACATCACAGCAAATTCATGAAGTGATTTTGGGTGGAAATGGGGAAGTTGTCAGACCATGTCAACAAGTTCAAACGTGGTCTTTAATTGGGCTTATAAAGAATTTATGGTCTCGGCTCCCATGTGCAGGCATTTTGATTAGATGCCATTTAGGCTGTCTAGTGTCAGTTTTTGCTATTTATTTTACTCTAGCAAATGACAGAAAAGTAGAACTTCATCTGGTGACCATTTGTTAATATTGTTATGAATAAAACTCAGTCTGTTTCATTACTCTTAGTTTATTTCAGGGTGGCCTAATAAATGTGCGCGCGCACGCGCGCGCGCACACACACACACATATTTAAATACAAACACTTCTAGCCAGTTATGAATGGCCACACTAATTACCAGTCTATTTACACAATCTCTCTTCTGTACACACATCTGGGAGTCCCAGCCAGTTGTTATCTGGGAAGGGCTATAATCCTTACTTTCACTTTCCCAAATTCCAGTCACCTCCTACAGCCGCTGTGCGTAGACAGCTGGATTTGAACTCGGTGCCACTGGCTATACAACACGACGGCTGTTTGTTGGTTCTACTCCACATATAGTCCAGTAATTCACACAGTCGCATGCAGTGAACAACTAAACAGCTCAACAGTATTCAACAGCAGGATGATACAACAGCGAATATAAACACAGGTCCGTTTATCCTCACACTCACGATAGCACGTTTCCTCACTGGCTCACGGCAATCCTCAGTCCACAGAATTACTTGAACACACAGTACAGTCTACTGTTCTGTCACCTCCAGTTCATGCATTCACTGGCCTCATCAATACCACAACAACAGCTCCTTGTTCAGACCTCAGTGGGACACTAATTACAACCAGCACCTCTGTCGCCCTCAGTCCAGCCACCGAACCCCCAACTTACTGAGTGTCACACTCCACCTCGGTGTCCAACACTCACTGACTGTCCGCAGCTAGCCTCCCTTTTTATAGCTTGTGTGATTTGGCCCAGAAATTTTGCAATGTCACTAGAGGCAGAAGATTCTCGTTGAATCTCAAAGAGGCTCACAGGTGAGCCGGCCGCCGAGAACAATACACGGAAAGGCCGGCCCCACCCCACAAGGCAGTTGGGAGATTTCAGGTCATCTGAGTCACCAGCCTCTTCCTGGAAGTAACAAAAGGAGTTACCATGGGGCTGGTACGTAACAATATTTTAATTAATTTTGTTGCATGGACAGCACAGTGTCACCCGAGACCTTTTCCATCGGTCGGCCTGGAGTGTTGAATAGACTTTTCTGTTTTTCAAAAACCAACTTTTTCTGCTACATTTGAACCTGCTGACACTATAGCACTGATACACAGAGTAAGTTTGTGATCTTGAAATCCAAAGGCCAACAGTTTTTCAGCTGGTTCCTTGTTCCCTTCGAGAAACAAGCTTGAGAAATCCACTTGGTTTCCAAAGGAAGTGTGAAAGGTTGAGGAAAGTAGATAGAGAAGTAGCCATTCAGAAAGAAGTGAAGTAGGACTGCAGTTTGTCCTCTCTTTTTCAATGTTTTTATAGAATGAGCTGTAAAGGAAATCAAAGACAAATTAGGAATCACAGATCAGGGCGTGTAATGGTTAGTAGTATTTGCTCTCATCCTCAGTGGTCCATGTTCGATATCCAGTACTGTCAAAGATTTCAGAATGGCAGAAGGGCTGCTATTTGATTAAAATGTTATATGCAGGGGGTAGAAAACTATGGATTTTCCATAGTTTCTATGGTTATCTCACATATGCTACGTCAGTACGAAAACAGCACTGATTATTACAGATTTGATGAATTCAAAATGCTCTCTACAAATTCTCTATTCCTCCTGCAAAAAGGAAAAAAAATAGTTCCACGGGTTGAAGAATTGCTGTTAGAAAATAGTTCTTGAAAAAATTGAGATAGTGACGTTTTTGTGCAATTTGAGCGTGGCATTAACTGCTGAATAAAAGTTCCCAGTATTCTAAATTTCTGTTCTGTTACCTCTGATTTAATAATGAGATACGTCCTGCCTCCAATGACTTTGTACTTCCGTTGCCCGTTTTTTTTACGGATTGGTGTCATCTAGTGCAAGAGTTTATTTAGGTAATAATAATAATAATAATAATAATAATAATCGTATAGCCTCAGCTGCCATGTTCAGACATTTCAATTTGACACCATCTGGCTGTCTGCTCATCAATTTCGATGTTCCGTTTTACTCTAGGCCCACTAGATGGCAGACCGAGTAAACCGAAACTCTCTTGGGCATCTATGGCTGAGATTTAATTAATTTTGTCGGGTAGACACCAAATGTGTCACCTGAGATCTTTTACATGCCAACGTCGTACGACATGGAGTGTCGAATGGACTTATTTCCGCCCTTAAAAAAATCTGACTACCTCTGCCATGTTTGAACCTGCTATCTTGGGGTCCGGAGGCTGACACTACCACTGATCCACAGAGGCAGATAGTTTATTTAGGTGAAGTGAAGAACGACATAACAAGAAGACGTCGTGTAAACTTAAAGCAATGGGCAGCCGAGTAACTGTGGACAAACATGATCTGCACAATGTCAGTATTACTGAAAGCAATATGCAGATATACAGAAGAGTTTTCATGCCTCGGACCATGGAAAATTTCACGTGCTAGCGTGATTTTCCGGTTAAACATGGAGGACGCAATATCTGGTGTTACCATGTGAAATCCAAAGAAAGATGCATCAATGGGCAGTGCTAGACACTTCAGTGTTTCCTGTACTGAAAGAGTGTTAGACAGTCTGAATGCTATCTCACACGTTTGGTTGAATGTAACCTTCCCTTATTGGTAGCGGGCCATGTCACTACTATGGACAGCATGCCTTGAAAGTTGGCATCTCTCTACATGACAGCTCATCTTCCTTGGGGGTGTACCTGAAAAGAGCTGCACCCCGTTAGCAGTTTGCTGCTGGTATATTTTTTTATGATCCCTCAGAAGATCTAGAGAAATAGCTGGATGGTATGCAAACAGCCTGAAAGAGTACAAGATAAAAATAAATAAATTCAGAATAAAAGTAATCGAATGCAGTCAAATAATGTCGGGGGTTGCAGGAAATGCTTGATTAGGAAATAAAGTCATAAAGGAAGAAGATAAATACTATAACTTGGGTAGTAGAATAATTTACGATGGCAGAAATAAAGGCTTTTCGAAGAAAATAAATTTCCTCACCTTAGATGAATGTTGTGTGGAGCGTGGCAATGTATGGAGGTTGGTATTAACTGAAGCCATTTCTTTTCAGTTTCGAGTCAATTCATTTATAACTTTTAGGTTCTTCAGTCTGCCAAAACTAATTTTGCAAAAGAAAACATATGGTATCAATATTATACCTTGAATAGAAACAACTTAATTAAAATAGAATGACAGGTTTCCTTCTTTAAAAAATCATCAGATTCTATCAAAAACACTCTGACATTTAGAAATGTATAAACTTTTATGTTTATTTCTGTTTAAATACTTAAAATCTGGAACTTATCTTAGTGACCTCCTCTTTTCTCACCTAAATATTTGGGAGTGATTTTGATAGAATCTGATGACGTTCTTTTAAGATAGAAACATGTCATTCTAGTTCAGTTAATTTTTGTTCTTTCCCAGGTATAGTACTGTCACCATATGTTTTCTTTTGCAGATTATTTATAAATTTATTACTCAAAAATGAGTTTTGTAGAATCGAACAGTTACAAACATAATGAGTTGGAAGAAGGGAACTAGAAATCTTTGAAATGTGGTGTTACAGACAAATGCTGAAGGTTAGGAGAGTGGATTGGACAGCAAATGAAGCAATACTGAATGGAGTTGGTGATAAAACTATATGGAAGAATTTGACGTGAAGAACAACTAGGTTAATGAGACATATCTTGAGACATGCAGGCAGGACTCATTTGGGTAGTTTATTTAGTGAAGTGGAGGGGGTAAGAACAGTAGCGATAGATCATGACAAACAGATTAGGATAAATGTAGGATGCAACAGGACTGGGGTGGCATAGAAAGCTTCATCAAACCAGTCTGTGGACTGATGATGTAGACGGCCTGTAGAAGTGGGGAGTTGAGCTGAGATTCTTCCCACAGCCAGTAAGATAACAATTAGGGCTGTTTACATGGCTGAACATGCTCCTATCTAACAATAACATTGCTTGTCTCCTACATTTCTGCACACACAGTCCCTTATCTGAAGCAAGGTTTCCCTTCCATACACTGATGTTTGTTTATCCTTCATCATCTATATTTACCACTTCAAGTCGTTATCAACGTCAAGGCTTCTTTTGTATACACTCTCAGGTAGCTTCAGTGAGATGTAGCAATGTGATAGCTAAGCATTATACTTGGGTCACTATTATAAACAGAAGATTAGGCCAAGTGTCCTCACCTCAAATTTTCTGAGTGTGCATATATGTATATAGATATGGTGTTTGGCCTCCAGAGTGGCCTGGTGGAGGTCTTTCCAGTTGAAGCCCATGGGCGATCTGCATGTCTGTTAGGATGAAACAATGTTGAAGATGCATTTACAGTCAGTCTTCAAACCAGTGAAAATAACCAATGAGATAATGGTGGTTTTCCCCCCCACCTTTCAGTACTTGTATTTTACCTTACATGTGCATAGGACTAACTAGTTATGGGATAATAAAAAAATAATCGCTTATTCAATTATTTCGATTAATCTTTAATGATTCATTCGGATGAACGAGGCAATCTTATAGTGAATATTTTTTCCATCTGATTATTTTTTATTATTCGTTCAAAACTCCATTCGAATGAATGAGGCAATCAAATAGTGAATATTTTTTCCATTTGATTATTTTTCAATTTTGTTATCCTTCTGAAAATCCATTTGAATCAATGAGGCATTACAAGATATTAAAATCATTTCATATTGACAGTTTTCACTTTACATTGGAAACTGAATTTGTCCTTCCATTCAATACATACATATCTCCATCTTTAGATAGAGTAATATTAGTCAAGCGAATCAAACAAGTGATTAATATTACTCCATCTAAAGATGAAGATATGTACAGTATTGAATAGGAGGACAAATTAAATTTCCTTTATAAAGTCAATGAGGCAATTGATTAGTGATTTTTTCCATTCGATTAGTTTTTCAATTGTTCATTTGGAATTGCATTTGAATGAATGAGGCAATTGAATAGTGAATGCTTTCGAAATCATCAAATGAAAAGTGATGTTAAGACAGTGAATTCACTCCTTTAGGTTCAACATAAGAGTTTTTCATAAGACTTCATCTGTTCGCTTATTTCAATCGAATATCCATCCGACCCACTTAAACGAAAAATTTATTCATGACGCATCCGAATATTAATTATTTAATTGATTACCTAAATAATTGGATGGAGGTTATTCAAATATTAAGTGTTTGATTTTGCCATCACTACAACTGAATAATATTTGAAACTCATTCGATTATGTATCTAAATAATTGGATGGAGGTTATTGGATTATTAAAAGTATTTGAATATGCCTTGTTAGGATTTCCTCGTTTTTCTTGAGATCTCTGTGTTGTGTGACTTGTGGAATATCATCGGCAGTTTGATTCGGGAAGAAAAGAGATGTATGGATTGAACAGCAGAGGGGACAGAATTGATCCTTGGGGTAAGCTATAAATTTCATTCTTCAGTGTTATATAACAGACAAGGTGTTCACAAACATTTTTTTGCTAGTTGCTGTACATCGCACAAACACAGATAGGTCTTATGGTGACAATGGGATAGGGAAGGGCTAGGTGTGGGAAGGAAGGGGCCATGGCCTTAATTAAGGTACAGCCCCAGCATTTGCCTAGTGTGAAAATGGGGAAACAGCGGAAAACCATCTTCAGGGCTGTTGACAGTGGGGTTTGAACCCACTATCTCCCGGATGCAAGCTCACAGATGCACGCCCCTAACCGCAAGGCCAACACACCCGGTCACAATCCTTTTGTAAAGGAAATAATAATATTCATATAGTCTGAGCTACCATGTCCAGGCATTTTAATTTGATGCCATCTAGGCATCAGATGTCCGTTGGACAACCTATGACCAAGTCTTAATTAACTTTGTCCAGTAAACACAAAAAGTGCTGCTAAATATCTTTTAAATGCCAACAATGTACAGTGCTGAGTGTCCTATGGACTTTCTCTATTCTTCTGAATTCCTATTCTATCAGACCGGGTGAGTTGGCCGTGCGGTTAGTGGCATGCAGCTGTGCATGAGAAGTTTAATTTTTTTGAGATTCCTGGTTCACTCTCGAGTGCAGATTCGATGTCTGGCACATTCTGCCATCTGTTGGGCATTATGTAGAACTAATTGTTCACAGCTTATAGTTTCAGGAAGTAACTTACAAAGATTTTTGTAGATGTCTATTGAGTTCATAGGATATAAACTTCATGGTTTTGATCCGTACTGAATTGTGATCACAATAATAATTAAAATTATGTCATAATGGACCACCTTTTCAATACTATATTATGCAAAGTTTAAATTACTTTTCTAATCTAGGAACTCTAGTTTCGGCCTTGGCTGGCCATCATCAGCCTTAATGCAAAACTGTATGAACACATCCCGTAACTAAAACAAATGTACAAAGACACACAAATGATATTAAAAAGTGTTAAAAACATCTGGGATGAACTATGTGCACAACGTGTAAAATGACAAAATTAATATCAGGCTCTAAAATTCTTAGATGCATTGCATCATGTTAAATTGTTCCATTAGTGCTTGTTGTGAAATATCATGAAAATGTTGAAAAGTTCCTCTGTTGGACATTGTCAGTGGTTGAATCACGGACGGCACACAAAGATATGGTTAAATAACTGGCACATTAACTTGTAGGTTATATGAGACCTTTTGTTGCGGCATGTGGTGCGTGTGTGCCTTATACTAACAGTTGTGAGATTCAGAGAAACAGGAGAGGGCCGGGAGGACAGAAAGGGGGAGAGGGGAAGGGGCGATTAAGGCGGGGTTGAAGGGATGGGCGGAAAACAGATGGCTGCTGAGGAAAGGTGCTGTGAATAGTATTAAAAACTAAATTATGACTTCTTGCTTTGATGTTTCTAAAAATGAAAATTAGAAGATCAAACCGCATATTTGGCTTTTCTGAAATGTCATTAACATTATAATTCGAGTTAAAATATTTATCTATACGTTGGAAGGAGCTTTCAATTATGTTGAGGAGGGGTACTTTGTTGATGATTTTGAGAATTTCCATATCTTGTTTTATGTCTGCGAATTTGTGATTATAGTCATGCATATGCTGTCCTACAGCTGAAAATTTATTTTGCTTCAGGCATTAACATGTTCTGAGTACCTTGTATTAAAGTCTGTCCAATGTAAGAAGAATTACAACTGTTGTAAATAATCCTGTACACTTCTGAAAAACTATCGAACTTGTTTATGGATGTGGCATTATGTAAGACTCCTGCATTCCTATTATTGATTTTGAAAAGCAGGTACTTTCACATCGTGCTTTTTAAGGATGTTGGTGACTTTGTAAATTTGTTTGTTGAACGTAAAGGTGATATTTTTTCAAAGTGGTTGAGGGACGATATATATCCTATGACTTTTTTCTATACAATATTCACTGTGTTTCAACCATTTGGGCATATCTGGATCTTAATATTTTCAAAAGATCTTGTCCGAGATAGTGCAACATACAATTGGCCGTGACTGAATACTAGTAGTAGGCACCCACTTTTTTCAAGAGTTTGTCCCTGTTATTTGTTAATGGTCATACAGAAGGTTAATCAACATGATACCTTCCCGTCTGTGCGTACGTTGACTGTTCTCTCCTAGCAGCATGTAAAGATTAGGAACGTTCTGCCATCTGACTTGACGGGTAGTAAGCAAACAATGGCTGCATGCAGTCACATATATCAGAATATTAATGAAAGTGTTAGTTGCTTGGCAACCCGCTAAGTACAGAATGTAATGTGGGCTAAAGTAAGCCTTCGCCTACAATTATTGGAGTGGTCATTTGCCGATTTGATTTTAGGATTACTCAAAGTTGACTGAAATTGGAGGCTTGTCAGTGTCTAATGATTCACCGGCAGGTAATTCCAGAGAGAAGAAAAAAAGAACGAAGCAAATCGGTCCAGTAGAATGGCCGGATGGAGAGGACAAAGCTGTTTTTAGTAAAATTTTTTAATATATGGATAATACTATTTTGTGTGTTTCTTTTTATATTGCCATCTCTCTACAGTAGTTATTGATAAGATAGTATCAAAATCCTCCTCTATGAACCCTGTGACCTTGCCGCGGTGGGGAGGCTTGCGTGTCCCAATGACGCAGATAGCCGAGCCGCAGGTGCCATCATATCGGATGGGTATCTGTTGAGAGACCAGACTAACGAATGGTTCATCGAAAGGGGGGTAGCAGCCTTTTGGAAGTTGCAAGGGTGGCAGTCTAGATGATTGACTGATATGGCCTTGTAATAATACTCAACATGGCTTAGCTGTGTTGATTCTGCTACACGGCTGAAAGCATGGGAAACCACAGCCATAACTAAGTTCTGAGGACATGCAGCTCTCTCTGTATGAATGATGTACTGATGATGGCTTCCTCCTGGGTAAAATATTCCGGAGGTAAACTAGTCCCTGGTTCGGATCTCCAGGTGGGGACTACACGAGAGTTGGCGATCATCAGAAAGATGGATACTGACATTCTGCGAGTCGGAGCGTGGAATGTTAGAAGTTTGAATCGTTGTGGCAGGTTGGAGAATCTGAAAAGGGAGATAGATAGACTAAAGTTAGATGTAGTTGGTAGAAGTGAAGTACGTTGTCAGGAAGAACAGGATTTTTGGTCAAGCGACTACCAAATTATCAACATGAAATCAAACAGAGGAAGTGCAGGTGTATATGCCTACTAGTTCAGTGGATGATGAGGAAATCAAAAGAATATATGAAGAGATAGAAGATTTAATACAATATGTAAAAGGTGGCGAGAATCTAATTGTGATGGGAGACTGGAATGCAGTGGTAGGCCAAGGAGGAGAAGGTAATACAGTAGGAGAATTCGGAATGGGACAAAGGAACAAAAGAGGAACTCGGCTGGTTGAATTCTGCACTGATCATAATTTAGTCCTTGCCAATACTTGGTTCAAACATCACAAACGATGGCTGTATACGTGGACGAGACCTGGAGACACTGGAAGGTATCATATAGACTTCATTATGGTTAAGCAGAGATTCAGAAACCAGGTGTTGGATTGCAAAACTTTCCCAGGAGCAGACGTGGACTCTGACCACAACTTGTTGGTCATGAAATGCCATCTGAAGTTGAAGAAATTAAAGAAAGGAAAAAATGCAAAAAGATGAGATCTAGACAAGTTGAAAGTAAAGAGTGTAAGGGATTGTTTTAAGGAACATGTGGCACAAGGGCTAAATGAAAAGGCTGAAAGAAACACAATAGAGGAAGAGTGGACAGTCATGAAAAATGAAGTCAGTAGGGCTGCTAAAGAGATGTTACGAAGGAAGAAAAGATCAACTAAGTATCAGTGGATAACTCAGGAGATACTAGACCTGATTGATGAACGACGAAAATACAAGAATGCTAGAAATGAAGAGGGCAGAAAAGAATACAGGCGATTAAAGAATCAAGTGGACAGGAACTGCAAGGTAGCTAAGGAAGAATGGCTGAAGGAGAAGTGCAAGGATGTTGAAGGTTGTATGGTCCTGGAAAAGGTAGATGCTGCATACAGGAAAATCAAGGAAACCTTTGGAGAAAGGAAATCTAGGTGTGTGAATATTAAGAGCTCAGATGGAAAGCCACTTCTAGGGAAAGAAGACAAAGCAGAAAGATGGCAGGAACATATCCAACAGTTGTATCAAGGTAAAGATGTAGATAATTTGGTTCTGGAAGAAGAAGAGACTGTTGATGCTGATAAAATGGGAGACCCAATTTTGAGGTCAGTTTGACAGAGCTGTGAGAGACCTAAATAGGAACAAGGCACCTGGAATTGATGACATTCCTTCTGAATTACTGACTGCCTTAGGAGACAGCAGCATGGCAAGGTTATTCCATTTAGTGTGTAAGATGTATAAGACAGGAGAAGTCCCATCCGATTTTCGGCAGAATGTTGTTGTACCTATTCCCAAGAAAGCCGGTGCTGACAGGTGTGAAAACTACCGCACCATTAGTTTAGTATCTCATGCCTGCAAAATTTTAACACGTATTATTTACAGAAGAATGGAAAAACAAGTTGAAGCTGAGTTGGGAGAAGATCAGTTTGGCTTCAGAAGAAATGTAGGAACACGTGAAGCAATCCTGACTTTACGTCTGATCTTAGAGGATCGAATCAAGAAGGACAAGCACACGTACATGGCATTCGTAGATCTAGAAAAGGCATTTGATAATGTTGATTGGACCAAGCTATTTACGATTCTGAAGGTGATTGGTATCAGATACCGAGAACGAAGAATTATCAACAATCTGTATAAAAATCAGTCTGCAGTGATAAGATTCGAGGGCTTTGAAAAAGAAGCAGCAATCCAGAAAGGAGTGAGGCAAGGCTGCATTTTTCTCCCCTCCTCTTCAATGTTTACATAGAACAGGCAGTAAAGGAAATCAAAAAGGAATTTGGAAAGGGAATCACAATCCAAGGAGAGGAAGTCAAAACCTTGAGATTTGCCGATGTTATTTTATGTGAGACCGCAGAAGATCTCGAGAAGCTGCTGAATGGTATGGACGAAGTCTTGGGTAAGGAGTGCAAGATGAAAATAAATAAGTCCAAAACAAAAGTAATGGAGTGCAGTAGAAAGAAGGCAGGTGATGCAGGAAATATTAGATTAGGAAATGAAGTCTTGAAGGAAGTAGATGAATATTGTTACTTGGGTAGTAAAATAACTAACTATGGCAGAAGTAAGGAGGACATATAATGCAGACTAGCACATGCAAGGAAGAGCTTTCTTAAGAAAAGAAATTTGCTCACTTCAAACATTGATATAGGAATTAGAAAGATGTTTTCGAAGACTTTCGTGTGGAGCGTGGCATTGTATGGAAGTGAAACATGGACGATAACTAGCTCAGAAAGAAAGAGAATGGAAGCTTTTGAAATGTGGTGTTACAGAAGAATGCTGAAGGTGAGATGGATAGATCGAATCACGAATGAAGAGATACTGAATCGAATTGGTGAGAGGAGATCGATTTGGCTAAATTTGACAAGAAGAAGAGATAGAATGATAGGACATATCTTAAGACACCCAGGACTTGTTCAGTTGGTTTTTGAAGGAAGTGTAGGTGGTAAGAACGGTAGGGGTAGACCAAGGTTTAAATATGACGGGCAGATGTAGGATGCAGTAGTTACATAGAAATGAAAAGGTTAGCACAGGATAGGTTGGCATGGAGAGCTGTATCAAACCAGTCTATGGACTGATGACTCAAACATCAACAACACAGTATCGAAATATGAATAGAAATATCTACTGAATTTTATTTAGAGAAATTTCCGTCAGTTGAAGTTCGCCTCAATGGACAAAGCATAACAACACATGAAATGCATAATTTACAGTGATAATTTTGTTGATTACGTTATGTTTATAACGTCATTAAAACAAGATTAATAGCATATAGCAATGATTTCAAAGCAATGAAAATGAACTTTGTAAAACTAACAAAGATAATTAGCAGTTCTGGAATGTCTCAGTTAAAGTGCTTCTAAAACTTTCCTATGAATCATCCCTTGAGCCACCATAATCCTATTCCTTCAATGTCCTTCAATATAGAGTAAAATGTAGATTACTGACAAGTCACATTACAGTTTAAATACATTTGTGGAAAACTACAACATGATCCACAGGAACCTTTGCCTCTCTTATAGGCAGAGCATTGTTAGCATTCTTTTCTAATCGTGTACAAAATTATTTCCATCCTGATTAAGAATATGCAAGTTGTGATCACAATACTAAATAATAAACCAGGCAAGTTGGCCGTGCAATTAGGGGCGCGCTGCTGTGAGATTGCATCAGGGAAATAGTAGGTTTGAATCCCACTGTCAGCAGCTCTGAAGATGGTTTTCCGTGGTTTCCCATTTTTACGACAGGCAAATCTGGGGGTGTACCTTAATTAAGGCCACAGCCGCTTCCTTCCCACTCCTAGCCCTATTTTGTCCCATCTGCGCCATAAGACCTATCTGTGTCGGTATGAAGTGAACCAAACCAAAACCCCATGGCACAACAGCCCCAAAGGGCCATGGCCTACCAAGTGACCGCTGCTCAACCCAAAGGCCTGCAGATTACTAGGTGTCGTGTGGTCAGCACGTCGGATCCTCTCGACCGTTATTCTTGGCTTTCTAGACTGGGGCCGCTATCTCACCGTCAGATAGCTTCTCAGTTGTAATCACGTAGGCTGAGTGGACCTCGAACCAGCCCTCAGATGGAGGTAAAAATTCCTGACCTGCCGGGAATCGAGCCCGGGGCCTCCGGGTAAGAGGCAGTCATGCTACCCCTACACCGCGGGGCCGGGATGGTGTGAAGCAAAGCCAATTAAAAAATAATATGAATGATCTATATGTTTTACAGTAGAGTCCCGATAATCTGGAAACTCGATTTATCCAAAGTAAAATTTAAAAATGACTACAAAGCTGTAATGAAAAAAAGAAGAAAAATATTAATTTCAGGAGAAAATTATTTGTATTTTTATTATTCATGTGAAATTAATATAAAATATTGTAGTACAGCACCAGTGGCGGCGATAAGGACCCCGCGGGGCGAGGGACCCATGACTGTTTCTTAATTCAGTAGCTGAAGAGTGATTTTACATAGAGTATAAAGCTACATCACAAAACATGTATTATTTTTATTACAGAGGGTTATTCCAAACGTAGGTCGTCGTATTGCAGAGCTTCTCTCATCAATAGGAGTACGGTAGTTGTTTCTGAAAGAATGTGTGTTTCTCAGTCTGTTCCAATTATAAGCATCCCTTGCTGCCACTCACAACAATCAACAAGGCTTTTGAAGTAATTAGTTCTGAGAACCCATTAGTCAGTAAAGCTGCGATAACAAAGACATCCTCCGTATTTGTGTTTAGGTCGCAGTCCATAGACTGGTTTGATGCAGCCTCCGTGCCACCCTACCCTGTGCTAACCTTTTCATTTCTACGTAACTATTGCATCCTACATCTGCTCTAATCTGCCTGTCATATTCATACCTTGGTCTATCCCTACCGTTCTTACCACCTACACTTCCTTCAAAACCCAACTGAACAATTCCTGGGTGTCTTAAGATATGTCCTATCATTCTATCTCTTCTTCTCGTCAAATTTAGCCAAATTGATCTCCTCTTGCCAATTTGATTCAGTATCTCTTCATTCGTGATTCGATCTATCCATCTCACCTTCAGCATTCATCTGTAACACCATATTTCAAAAGCTTCTATTCTCTTTCTTTCTGAGCTAGTTATCGTCCATGTTTCACTTCCATACAATGCCACGCTCCACACGAAAGTCTTCAAAAACATCTTTCGAATTCCTATATCAATGTTTGAAGTGACAAACTCTAAATACTGAAGTTGGAGCCTGTTTATGACTCGACAGTCAGTGTTGCTAAGTAGGCTTACGATAGACGGTTGAGTTGTAAATAGTAGTAAATTATCTGGTCCTAGGAACAAGATTATTTCTTAATATTGTGATGTTAATATGCATTTCTTTTGTGTGTGTGTGTGTGTGTGCGTGCATGTGTGTGTGTGCGCGCGCATAACTTACTATTATTATTATTATTTTTATATTATTATTATTCCATTGCTGTTCGTAGTGGTAATATACAACCTTGTACTAGGAAATAAACTTGTAACTTTCCTCAATCAGGAATCGAGGTGCCCCTTTTTAATTATTGCTTGGGTGGGGGGGGAGATCCCAAGCTTCTTAGTGCCGCTACTGTACTGCACTCCGTGTTGCAATGATAGTTTGAGGCTCAAATTTTAGAAGGTAGTAATAATGTTGTGTAGTGTAACAAAGGTAATTGGGTTCATATTGTTTGAATAGTCAATTAATCAAACTGTATTCTCCACAAATATCGGTTACTAATTATTTCTCTTTACAAAGTCTGTCATTTCATGCCAAATTTGTAGTTTCAGCGCATTGCTGATTTTGGAAGAAATTTCTGATATAATACAAAAAGGAGCCCATCTGAACAGGTCCCCAATTAGTTTGGATTAGTGGGACTCTGTTGTATAAAATCAAGTGTCTGATAGGTGTCTTGGTGTTTGTGCCAGCAAATCTTGAGGACCGCTGAATGGATTTTAGTTGTACAACAAAGGGAACCGAGCAGTGGTGATTTTAGCGAAAGACGTCAAAGAAGAAGCTATCACCCCATTGCTTTCTTGGTTTACACTGCCTGTGTCAATCCCAGGTATATATGGATGATTTATTTATTTATCTATCTATCTATTTATTTGGGAAACCAAAACAGCAAGAAGCCGAATTACAGAGCATATTGAGCATAAGAAGCACCAGAAAATGTGCACACGTATTTTTATAAGATGCTGACCCCGCGGTGTAGGGGTAGCGGTGCCTGGCTCCTTTCTGGAGGCCCCGGGTTCAATTCCCGGCCAGTTCAGAGATTTTTACCTGGATCTGAGGACTGGGTCGAGTTCCACTCAGCCTATATGATTACAATTGAGCAGCTATCTGACGATGAGATGGCGGCCTCGGTGTAGGAAGCCAAGAATACAGTAACGGCTGAGAGGATTCATCGTACTGACCACATGACACCTCATAATATGCAGGCCTTTGGGCTGAGCAGCGGTCGCTTGGTGGGCCATGGCCCTTCGGGGCTGTTGCACCACCAAAAACTGTTCTTATGTTATAGTGTGCAGGGGAAAAGTCAACCACAAATTGAAAGAAATAATTTTCAACCCAAAAGATAACCTTTACAGTATGTAATCTGCTGGAATGGTCTAGGGGTGGTTGTTTTATGAAAGCACAGGATTGGTTTTATTATTACACAGGAAGAAAGAAATAAACCAACAGACAGGCAGCCAGAGGGCCCTTGAGAAAATGTTCCACTGAACTGTGTTTATACATGAGGAGGAAAAATTACCGTTTTCTACTAGGAAATCTTACAAGACCTATCACCGTAAATTCAAAAGTGTTCCTCTTCAAAGCAGGTGTGGGTCACAAGTGCAAATAATTAATGGGAACTTAAAACTTACTTGATGGCAATTGTGGATATGGAATGATTTGGGTGTAATAGTTACTCTTGGGAAGACAGGACTGTGAAATCGCACCCCAGAGTGATAAACAGGTGTTAGCATATCCATTGATGAGAAACACTCACACCAGACAGAGATGTGTTATCTGTCGGCATGATTGGCTCAGAGGTCAAAGGCAATGTCATGGTTTTAGCTTAATCATTCATTCTTAACATGGGCAGCTGGTGATTGACTGTTATCACATTCCACACCAGGGAGTGATTGCTTATCTAATTGCATTTTCTTTACTGGAGCACAGGGAAGTCCAGAGTGTTCAAGATATCCATTGTCTCTGTATGTCCTGTATCAACGAGTATATTTCAGTGAGTGGGTTGGCTTCACAGCTTGCTTCAGGAAATGGTTATGGTTGGTTCAAACCCCCCGCCATCAGTATTAAGGTGGTTTTCTGTGGTGCCGGGCTCAGGAGGTTGAGGCAATGGCCTTCTGACCCCAAAATGGCAGGTTCAATCCTGGCTCAGTCCGGTGGTATTTGGAGGTACTAAAATATATCAACCTCGTGTTGGTAGATTTACTGGCACGTAAAAGAACTCCTGTAGGATTAAATTCCAGCACCTACAGATACTGTAAAAGTAGTTACTGGGACCTAAAACAAATATTATTATTATTATTATTATTATTATTATTATTATTATTATTATTATTATTATTATTATTATTATTATTATTATTATTATTTGTGGTTATCTATTACCTCACCAGGCAAATTTTGGGATGGTACCTTATTTAAGAAATGGCCGTTACTTTTCCAAAACTAAATTTTTTAGCAAATTAACTATTTTTTTCTGGTAGCAATAATTATAGATTGAGCTTTATTAGGAGTTATTTTCTTTTTTTTCCAATTTGCTTCACGTTGCTTTAAGATTGAAGCCACTGTCTCCTGAAAGCATTAGGAGAATTAATTAAGAACCTGATTTTAATACCTGGGTCGTTATTTGAAGTTCCATGTTAATTCGGTGAATAGCTTTTGGCTGTATATGTAGCTTGTATGAAGGTTATATTTGTGTAGATCATTTGCATAAAGGTGATACATACTCACTTTTAATGTTTTGTTTATGTCAATACAGATTAAAAATAGTAGTGGTCTCAAAAGCAAACCCGGGAGGACACCTTGTACTTTATTCTGCCATTTGAATTCATATCTTCCTCGGACACTCGTGGCTGGCAGTCATAAAAATGTTATATTGAAAATGTGCCATGTAATAATACTGCTTAGGCCACCATAGCTCAATGGGTGGAGCAACCGAACCAGAATCTGCGAGTTGTTTGTTCTAATCCCTCTGGTGTCCGGTTGGCCATTTTTTTAACATCTCTCCAGTATGTACTGGACGATACCTAATACGTTGAAAGTTATTTTGAATACTGCTTGGAGTTTATTGATGTAGAAGCAAAATGTTTTAATTACATTTTCATCAGATCAAGTTGATCATATACATCATGATATGGAGCTGTACAAGATAAGATAGTCTTGTAGGTAAATCCCTAAGGGGCTTGGATATCGTGATTGGCTTTGTACCAACATGTCCATAATTTGAATCCCAGTCATTGCATGTGAAATTTAAAAAATTAAATAGATGTGTCCCTACTTCTGATTCCATGCAAACTGGAGATCATGAGGTCATGGTTTCGAGAACCTCTTTTCTTCTCTTCCTCAGCGGCCAAACATTCCACTAAATAATTAAATACGCATTAGTCAACAGTTGCATAACATTTCAAGCTTGTTAATCAAGGGAGACTGCTATAAAACTTGACATTTTGTGAGACCCTTTGATTGCTGCTTTAGAAGAAATTAGACTGGACTAATAATGATTGAAATATAGATTCTAATAGGAAGTGGGAAGATGATGCAAGACGTTGAAAACTTTCAGCATAAAACAGTGTATTTATTAGGTCATTCTTGCAGTCTTCTGAGAAGCTCAGAGACCTTGACCGAGTGAGTTGGCTGTGAGGTTAGAGTTATGTAGTTGTGAACTTTCATCCAGGAGATGGTGGGTTCAAACGGCACCGATGGCTACCCAGAAGTAGTTTTGCTTTGGTTTCCCATGTTCACATCAGGCTAATACTGGGCCTGTACCGTAATAAATGCTATGAATTTATTATTTTAACCATTATGGTTTGATTTGGGTCCATATTGACTTAAAATCTAATACACCACTGAAAATCACTGTTAAAAATCTAAGTCCGCAATATCAATACTGTAAAAAGTTGTGTAACCTGTACTAAAAAATGCCGGACATGTTTCGAGACCCTCTTTCCTTCTCTTCCTCAGCGGCCAAATATTCCACTAAATCATTTTTGGACTTGATATCTAACCACCTCACAATATACTCTGAGCTAGGATTGAAATACAAGAAAGGTCATGTATATAAATTATTTTAAATTACCTTACTCTAAATAATTTATAATTAAATACAAGATTGATAGTTAAATAAAATATTTAAAATTATGTACAGGTAAAAAAAATCATAAAATAGGTTGAATAATTAAACTTATTTTATGAAAAATGTTTTGATTTTTATGTAATCAAAAAGATCATATAATAAGTTATAATTAAAATAATTAATCGTATGGCCTCTGCTACCATTTGATGCCATTTGGCTGTCTGCTCGTCAGTTTCAACGTTCTGTTTTACACTAGATGGTATTCAATATAAACCAAAACTCTCTTGGGCTCCTGTGGCTGAGATATATGAATTTTGTCGGGTAAACACCAAAGGTGTCACCAGGGGATCTTTTACATGCTGACATTGTACGAAATGGAGTGTCGAATGGTCTTTCTTCCACCATTCAAAAATCAGACAAGGATTACACTCCAATCAGTGGGTAAGAAAATCCGAAAATCTAACCAGCAGCGACAGGGTAAATGTCATAAAACTGTCAACAAATGTAGTTTCAATTTGTGCATTACCTGGCAGTTCCCAAGACAATAGTCACTGTCAGTGTTGCCCCAGTGAGATTGAAACACTTGATCACATCTTGGGTTCTTGTCCATTTAATGAACGCTACGGAATTCATGATATCGTTGTATAAGATCTTAGATTGCTGATGCTCTAAGAGGAAAGCACAGTCTACGAGGAGGTACATGGATTGTCTCAGGCTTCCGGCTGGATCAAGCTGCCGGATTGACATAATAGCCATACCACCAGGCTCAAGTAGTGAGTACATAATAGACTCCAAGATTAGAACCAAGGCATCATCTATCTACTCAACCACATGATGTACAGAAGGAGAAATGTTACATGTATGAACCTACAATTCCATATTCCACTGAGAAATATCATCTGGACTCCATAGAGGTATTTTAGGATTGATGACAGGAGCAAGAGGCACCATTACTGACATATTTCACACCTTTTCCAAGAAATTTGATTTGGTAACAAATTTATTATGGACATCGGGTTAGCGGCCCTGAAAGGCTTGTTAACAATAGTTAGAAAACATTTATACTCTTGTAGTCTCTCTTAGCTATATCTTTCTGTCCAATGAGGAGTTCATGAGTTTCAAAACATTGATAGATACGATTTGTACGGAGTAATGGTATGGTATACTAATCCTGTATAGACATATATTTTATGCTACCTTTATAGTTGTCATAAACACTTTTGATGTAAGTTTTGCCTTTTTGGCAGCCTCCAAATGGGGAAACCAGAAATGAATGCATTTCATAATAATAGTCTACAGCATTAAACATTTGGAAATACAAAAAAGAATTTAAGAACAGTACATTCGTTGTTAGGACATTAACGGGAATATACAGGCAACTACTGTGAATATAGATGTGATTTTAAAATAGACGAAGATCCCCATAAAGTGGCAACTACCAAAAGGTGGATTCTGGAATTTTGTAAGCAAAATCTGTTCAAGATTTGATTTTTTATTTTTATTTTTTTTAAGTATAGTGCCACGTGCCCCTACCGTTAAACCTAATACTTCCAGCTCTTCTAAATGGTACTTTTCCCTGTAAAATTTGATTGTAGGTGTGTAGTGGGAAATGTAGGATTCTTGCAAACGTGCCAACACACACCTCCCCAATTTAAGCAGGAGACTTCCTATTTTTGGTCCCTCCTCCCTCTCTCCTGATCACACATTTATCTCCTAATATTGAGAACAGACACATTTAGTATTCCTATATTTTTTGAAAACCGTAGGTTTTTCCTCGTTCTTTAAGTAGCTGGAGAGAATTGCTGTTCAGAGGACACTGGCAAGACTGATGGAATCAGCTGGTGATGGTGTTCTTAAATATGACAATCTCTGATGTAATGCTTTTTATTTTATCATTTCTACATAGCAGTGCCGACTGCGAGACTATTTTTTTAAGGATAATTACAAGGACAAAAACTCAATTCAGATCAAAGCTTACCAAAAAAGAATTCTGGAAAAAAAAAAAATTAAACCTTAAAACCTGTTCAATAAGACCAGTGCTTTGATCATAAATCTAGTTCAGAGACCAAAGGCAGTTGCATTGAAGAGTCATGTATTCTAAAGCTCAGATATATTTCAGTATTTATAAATAAATAAATTAATTAATTAGAGTAATTACATAATGGAGTGGTATAATGTGTTAAATACTCTTCAAAGCTACATCACCAACGATGTGTCATAACATGTCGGGATATGATGCAAGAAAAGAATCTCCTGATTCTTTACTTCTGTGAGAAGAAAGATGGAGAAAACATAGGAAAGGGGAAGAGACAAAAGGTGGATGGATACAGGTAATAAAATATTAGTAACACAGGACAAACAAATATGGAGAAAAGGACCCAGAAGAGCCGTTATAAGTAATGAGATTCATTTTCATGCCTTGATTTGTTGCTTGTTCATTCCTTTCCGTTATAAGGAAAGCTATTGATCATATGTCTTTTGCAACATTTGTGAGGAAATAACGTTATCATACAAGAAGAGAGATAACCGTGGAAAAAGTGAATGTTGTTAAAAGCAAGTCGCATGCAAACATGACCCTATCAAGGTAATCTTCAGCTGATAAGATATGTTATTAGTCATGGTATTTCCTATTTGGTGCTGCATTTGATAAACTTGTCCTTTTTGGGTCATTTCTGTCTTCTGTCTTTCCTTGCCTTAGGAGCTCACAGATATTGGTTTCAATTGTCCAAGCTATTTATCTAGTACTGCAGTTTGTTGATGTTTCAGAGCACTTGTTTCTAAACTACGGTTGGCAACTCCAGAATAATGCCTCGAGGGTTGGAGTGGAAATTTTAGAAATATATTATTATTATTATTATTATTATTATTATTATTATTATTATTATTATTATTGTTGTTGTTGTTACCGTGGTTTGGTGGATTAGCAGAGGTGAAAGAAGGTGCGGGGGTGAACAGGTCTCAAACTACGGAATTAAAGTTAAGATAAAATTTAACAAGGTTATATTTTCTTTTCAAGATTAAGAAATAACAAATAGAACAGGTACTCAGTAGCCAAAACACAATTCGAAAATGTACAATTACAGTGATTACAGGATTTGGGCTCCGAGAGCCAGACACACAATTCTTGAGCTATAAGCCCAACCTTACGATATACAGAATTCAACAAAGGGGCAGAAGACCCCAATCATGCCTAGGAGCACTTGCTCCCCTTTACATGGTAAAGCCTCCTCGAGGCATACAACAACTCAATTTTCAAGAAAGAGCAACTCGCTCTCAAAATTTAAGCCTATCAAAGGCCACACCAAACTCCACATTGAAGTTGTCCTCCAAGGACATGAAAACAGGGGTAAAAATACCCAACCTACTGAGACCTATTAAGTAAAGAAACAGGTAAATTACATGGCCTCTAAAATACCAACTTGAGAGGAGGCGTTCTTGCACTCCCAATACACTTTATATAAAACCTACTGGGCACTAGGCCATTACTGAAAGGGCTAATCCCATGCTAAAGAGGTGACTTTTAGAAGGAAACAATTTACATTACGTTAAGGAAGAAACGGTTGTGAAAATAAGTTCACCTCAATGCAAAATGAGTGGGAGCTCGAGAGGGTTAAGCACTCTCTATCCCAATATGTAGTTTAAAAGATAGAATTGATACAAAGTGTCTTTACATTTTAAGGAAAAAGTTACATGGTGGAAAGGCTTCGGACCTGCCCCGAGAGTTAAACTGCTGAGCTGACAAGAAAAGAAGTTATTAAACGGCCATTACCTGGTGGCTGAACTGCTGCCCGAAGAAAGAGGCGCTTCCCGCCCCCTGCTACGTACTTTACGCACTGATAGATGTTACTGAAGTGGCCCGGAGACCCGAAAATCAGCAGTTTATATACCCTCGTGGAAAGTTCGAGGCGTTTCAGGAATGAGAACACCCTCCCACAAAAATTTTATTGGTTAACGACGAAAACCCCTACACTAGATGAGGAAGAAACACCTTATTGGTGGAAAATTAATTACAGAAAATTATGATTGGCCAGTTTCAAAACTGGCAGAAAGAAAGGGTTAATATTGCCAACTTAAACAATAACTGAAAGAAATTTAACAAAGAACAAACTTATGAATTCAAAATTTCTCCAAAAACATAGTTCTTTCACTTCGCACTAGGGTGCACAATTGTAGTTCTTCAGTAGTGCCATCTGGAAGAGAATGTCCACACTTCTTACTACAGGCAAAACAAAAATACATCGAAAACGACCCAGTTCAGAAACTTCAAAATTTCCAAGTAGTGACTTCTGAGAAACTTGAAAATTAACACAGTAGATAAAGTTCAGACTTCCTCCAGTAGAGGAGTTTCAACTGGCGCAAAGTTTTAATTAGCGGCGTGGGGGTGTACCACCCGGTACAATTATTATTATTATTATTATTATTATTATTATTATTATTATTATTGTTATTATTATTATTATTATTATTATTATTATTTTGAATTATTGATATTCTGGACTTAGAAATTTTGTTTTTGCAGTATCCATATTGAAACAAATCGCTTCTGATTGTTGTTGATAGTGGGTTCGAACCCCACTATGGGCAGCCCTGAAGATGGTTTTCTGTGGTTTCCCATTTTCACACCAGGCAAATCCTGGGGCTGTTCCTTAATTAAGGCCACGGCCTCTTCCTTCCCACTCCTACCCCCTTCCTGTACCATTGTCGCCATAAGACTTATGTGTATCGGTGCGGCGTAAAGCAACTTGTAAAAAAAAGGTATTGATAATTTGTACGCAGAATTTTTTTCACGGAACTGGAGTGTTTGTCATAAAGACAGGATAGAAGCGGTAGGAGGAGGGAGTATTCATACTGGTGAAATAGGCATTTATGAGCTAAGAAAGCTGAGCTGAGTGGCTCAGATGGGTGAGGCACTGACCTTCTGACCTCAACTTGCAGGATCGATCCTGGCTCAGTCCAGTGGTATTTGAAGGTGCTCAAATACGTCAGCCTGTCGGTAGTTTTACTGGCATATAAAAGAACTCCTACAGACTAAATTCTGGCATCCCGGCATCTCCAAAAACCATAAAAGTAGGTAGTGGGACGTAAAAACTAATAATATTGTAATTTTGTATGAAAGCTAAGAGAAAGTTAAGGATGAGAAACACGAAATTATAGGAAGTTGAATTCAGCAAAGAAGTCATCTAAAAATAACATAATGGCAAACATAATTAGCAGTCGTATGAGTTATGGGAATAAATGGGAGGGGGTGTATAGGTTCTTTAAGGCATAAACAGGTTCCAGAAAGTGCTGCCCGAGGATCATTATTGAGCAATGGGAGTTTATATGCGAGGACTTAGGGAAGGCAGGAGTATTCGGTCAGCAGTATGTAAAGATAGTTGGATACAAGGATAATGTCCAGGTAGAGGAAATTAGAAACACAGGCAAAGTACTGAAATTTAACTATGATGAAATAATAATAATAATAATAATATTAAAGGCTTTACGTCCCACTAACTACTTTTTCAGTTTTCGGAGATGGTGAGGTGCCAGAATTTTATCCCACATGAGTTCATTTACATGCCAGTAAATCTACTGATACGAGGCTGACATATCTGAGCACCTTCAAATACCACCGGACTGAGCCAGGATTGAACCTGCCAAGTTGGCGTCAGAAGGCCAGCGCCTCAACAGTCTGAGTCACTCAGCCGAATGCTTTGAAGAAAGTTGTTTACAGTTAAAAGCTAGGAATGCAGCCGGGATTAACAAGATGTGTGGGGATATACAAAGGGCACTAGGAAAGTTTTGCAATATGCAAAAACGGTTGGCTGGACACCCCTTTTATGGTAAGGGATGAAAAGAGGGGTGGAAACCAGGCTAGAAGACAGCAAGGCGCAACCTTCACACCAGTTGTTACCAGGCAGTGGGGTTGAAAGCAAGTTAAGATGTCAGTGTGGTCTAAAGGTGAATATCGCGCAATTATCCGCTACAATTTTGTTTGTGGATTAACTGTTGACCAGTGCCTGGAAGAAATGACTCCTGTGCTGGGGAAAGACTGTCCACATCGGACAACAATTTATCACTGGTACAAAGAGTTCCAGAGGGGAAATTTTGAGGTTGAAGACGATCCTCGTTCTGGGCGACCGTCTGAATCAGTGACTGAGGAAAACATTGAAGCTGTGAGGAAAATGTTGCAGCGAGAGAGGCAGTTGACATATCGGCAGGTAGAAGTGATCCTCCACATCCCTGCACCAGCTATTCATTCCTTCGTACTGTGGTCTGTTAACGTAACAGAAGAGTGGATCTCATAGAACAAATTTTGTTGATACAAATGTTGAAATGAAATGTTCTCGGTCCGAGACGGAACCTACAAGAAAAAATTCTCTAGTTAGAGTTGGGAATAAAGAAATGGGGCAAGAAGGTATTTAAGTAGAAGACTCACCTTGGGTAACAAGTTGTTGGTTGTAAAGTTGAAAAGGAACTGGCCGTCTATTCATACATGCAGCAAACCTTTAGAGAGAGCAGGAAGGGGCGGGCTGGACTAGGTTGGAGGAGGGGAGAACGTGAATAATGTTGTGAGCTGCACTGCAGACAGTGGTAGGATGGGAAACGGGATGAAAGGTCAGGCTGTAAGTTTTACCGAGAAGAAAAGTCCTCTCAGTTTTAATTACTGTGTTACTGGTGTGAAATACCTCGTGGAGATCATTGTAAGTACTTACGTGTAAATATATGGAAAGTTCTTCTTTGAGGTAATCGCATTAGCAAGATTGTAAATAAAGGTTACAGATCTCTTCGTATGGATGTGAGGGTATTTAAATGGGATCTTACCAGAGACATGTATGCCCTTTTCTTTACATAATTACTTCAACCCCTAAATGGTATGGTTCCATTGTATGGGACCCACACCAGGACTACTTGATACGAGAACTGAAAAAGATTCAAAGGAAATCAGCTTGATTTGTCATGGGTGATTTCCAACAAAGAAGTAGTACTACCAATATAAATGGTCCGTTATTGGACGTCATAAATTTTCCAGCTAACTTATTCCTGGTTGCCAGCGTTTCGCCCCCGTGTGCTAAGTCGGACTCATCAGTTGGTAAATAGCACACCCACCAAGACGCATGGCTAGTGCATACTGTGGAGGCCACTGCGTAGGCTACTTGGCATAAATTATAAATTTATTTAAACCTGAAATATTTGTCCTGAATGAGTAATTTACTCATTTGGGACAAATAAATTTACTTATTCGGGACAAATATTTCAGGTTCCCTATGGGAATCAACATCTATATCATCAAAGAAGTAGTGTTACAAAAATGTTGCCAACTTTGGGCTCGGAAGACTTGGGAGTAAGGAGACAAGCTGCTCGACTAAGTGGTATATTTTCAACTTGGCACGTTCGATCCTGGCTCAGTCCGGTGGTATTTGAAGGAGCTCGAATACGACAGCCCCATGTCGGTAGATTTACTGGCACGTTAAAGAACTCCTGCGGGACTAAATTCCGGCACCTTGGCGTCTCCGAAGACCTTAAAAAGTAGTTAGTGGGACGTAAAGCAAATAACATTATTATTATTATTATTATTATTATTATTATTAATAACATTATTAGTATTAAGTGGTATATTTTGAGTTGTCAATCCTTAAATAAAAGTTCTTGGATACACAAACTTGCTATGAATTTAACACTGTTGAATCACTTGGGTAGTTATTTAAATTCAGTCTTATTGTCTATTAATATGATGGCTCTTCCTTGGACACATATTCTTGATGATGGACTTTAATGTTTATGTTCAAAAACTTTTTTATAAGATGTTCTAACTGCTCTACTTCTGTAAACTCTCATTGAGAGAAGGTACGTAAAATGGATATCTCTCTATATATGCTGCCAGGTTGGATTTGTAAATAATTGATTAAATTGACCTGTTTGATACTGCATTCTGTTTAAAAAAGCTATTTTATAACTTTCTTTATTTTGAAAATAACTTTAGAATCATTGTTGATTTTAACTGTCATGTTGTCGATCCCGTGTCACCTCTGTAAATTCAGATTTATGCGAGTAAAATGGGCACATAAACTTTTTTTTGTCACGTTGTTTATAGATGTTTTGCTGTTTAAGTAGTGAGCCACTTGTTCTTGGAGAGAGTTGAACAGGGGACTACTCAATGTGTTCATATAAATGATGAATTCAGGAACTTCAATATTAAGAACGGAGTTGAATTGTGTCTGTAATGATAAGAAAACTATATGTTTTACTATTGGGAATGAATGTTGTTCAATTAATAGTGAATGGCGTTGGAATCTATCACTTACCCCTTTTTCTCTCTCGCGGCTTGCTTGTCTAGTTGGCACTACCAGATTGACTGGCTGTACTTGAGCCTGCTCGCCTCGTATTGTATCTGTGTACTTCCTGCAGGGAAGGGGAGGGGCAGGCGGACGGTGTATTGGCTGGTCTTGGAAGAGTATTCATTTTGGGTGGGACCCTTTTATGACAAGACTTATTGACTTTTATAAAAGTACTCTCCTTTATTTTCATTGTGGAATTGTGGAATTAAATCATTTAGAGGGATTTTCATGTCTGTTGTGTCATTCAAATTAAGGTTTTAATTGAAGTATTGGTCAATAAAAATGTAGATATTTTCATATTCATTCATTAGTTTTCCTTTTCTTAAGTTTTTTAGTATTCTTAAATCCTGTTCTACTGGTGTGTGTGTCCTGTTTGTTTCATGTGTACACTCATGGCTGAATATTTATTATGTTTATTAGCGTTGAAATGTTCCAAATATCTAGTTGAAAAACTGCTTCCAGTTAGCACTAATTTTTTCGCATCATATATCGGACAGACTGGCTCACTACTTAAACAGCAAAACATCTATAAACAAGTGACAAAAAAAATGTCCATGTACCATTTTACTCGCATAAATCTGAATTTACAGAGGTGACACGGGATTGACAACATGACAGTTAAAATCAATGATTCAAAAGTTATTTTTTAAAAGGTTACGAAATAGCCCTTTTAAACAGAGAATGCAGTATCAAATAGGTCAATTTAATCAACTATTTACAAATTCAAGCCGACAGCATATATAGGGATATTCTTTTTACGTGTGTTCTCTCAATAAGAGTTTACAGAAGTAGAGCAGTTAGAACACCTTATAAAAAAGTTTTTGAACATAAACATTAAAGTGTATCATCGAGAATACGTGTCCAAGAAAGAACCGTCATATTAATAGACAATAAGACTGAATTTAAATAACTACCCAAGTGATTCAACAGTGTTACATTCATAGTCAGTTTGTATATCCCAGAACTTTTATTTAAGGATTGACATTGTCTCAATGCATTCTTCTTCACACAAGTAGTTATTCTAGTCGAATGGGTACTTTTATGTATTGTTAAACAAGAAATTTTAAAGTAACGTGAACTAAATAGTTAAAAATATTATAATCAGAATTCTGGTTGTAATTTGAAGATTTTGAGTCAAGAAACTGGCTGATGATGCCCTAAATAAGGGCAAAACATGTCCCAATAACTGTATTGATGTTAATTTAAAGATTCTATTTGTAAAGAAAAATAAATTGTATTGAAAAGGTGGACACCTTCAGATATTGTTTTGAGCAAATATTTTATGACAGCTCAATACGGACCAAGAAAATGAGATTTATAACCTGTAGTAAAGCCACTAGCCAAAAAAAAATTCCATATGTTCATTAGTACTCCATGTAGTACTCTGTCTGAGAGTTGGCTTCCTTGATACAATATTAAACATCTGTAAATGGTTGATGTCGAATATCTCAAAAATTATTTGCATATTTTGAATCTACATGTTTCACTTGTCTTAGAAAACGTGTTGGATACCAAGATATCCCCTGAAAGTTAGTTTTTGTTGATCAATGTAATCGGTGTGTATATTATTTTGTACTCTGTTAGAGGAAACTTACTTTAAGGTACTCCGATTTGATTTGAACAATTTACGTAAGTGATCTGCCTTACTTTTTGACTAGTTGTGGTTAATGCTCTGCATTATATTTTTATAAATATATTGGTATATTTCTAATTCAGCTGCTCAGTGTTTTTATGTTCACAATCTGTGGAGAATTCTATTGTTAGATGAAGAACTGTGTTGCAACTGCCACCTTGATAATATGCCAGAACCCTGTAGGAATCTGTGATCAGAAATATAGTTCAGCATATTGAAGGTCTGATTTGTTTAGTTTTTGGTACAAGTTAAGCTGCGCACAGTTTAAAAAGAACATGATGAAAATATAATAAATAATTTACAAAACAAAATAAGTTTGAGAAATTGGAAGATAAAAACACAACATAGAAATGGAGAGAGATATATACAATACAGAAAGAAAGAAAGAAAAAAAACTTCCCCACAAAAAAAATGAAGCAAAATATAACAAAGAAAAACGTGATCTAAACTAGGATGTCTAGTTAAAAATCATTATATTTTCTGTCTTCAGCCATACATGAGAGATGTGGACTCTCAAGGCTAGTGACAAAGCTCATATTGATGCCATTGAGGTGTGGTGTTCGCGCAGAATACTACATATGCCCTGAACAGAAAGCAGAGAAATTCAATCCTCATTGTGAAGCTCAACATCTCCAGATGCATTTTCCTCATGCCAACCAGAGGATCCTTCATTCTTTTGGCCGTGTTTTTAGAAGAGATTGTGAGAACGTGGAAAAAATGATGCATGTATAAGTCGAGCAGATGGTTAGATCAAATAAGAGAGATCACCGGTCTGCCTTTTCAGCAGCTTCTTAGACAAGCAGAAAAGTGTCGAGGGTGGCAAAAAATACAAAACATACACCGTGAATGGGTCACGATGCTCGAGAATGAGCGAAACGACGGATGATGACTACATCCCACATCTATTCTAATCTGTATGTCATATTCATGCCTTTTTGGTCTACCCCTACCGTTCTTACTGCCTACACTTCCCTCAAAAATCAAATTAACAAGTCCTGTGTGTCTTAAGATGTGTCCTATCATTCTGTCTCTTCTGGTCAAATTTTGCCAAATTGTTCTTCTCTCACCTATTTAACTCGGTATCTCTTCATTCATAATTTGATCACCCCATTTCACCTTCAGCATTCTTCTGTAACACCACATTTCAAAAGCTTCTATTCTCTTTCTTTCTGAGCTAGTTATTTTTCATGTTTCACTTCCATACAATGCCATACTCCAGACAAAAGTCTTCAAAAAAATATTTCCTGGTTTATGCTAGTCTGTTTTATGTCCTTACATGTCTGTCATCATTAGTTTAGTACGAAGAAAGCATATTAATTTTCTTCTTTTAAGACTTCATTTCTTTATATACGGTAATATTTCCTGCATCACCTGACTTCGTTTGACTGCACTCCATTACTCTTATTTCCAAATTGCTCTTTAATTGCCTTTAACACCTGTTCTATATAAACACTTAAAAGGAGAGGGGACAAACTGCAGCCTTGCCTCACTCCTTCCTGGATTGCTGCTTCCTTTTCATAGCCCTTGATTCTAATCACTGCAGACTGATTTTTCATTGTAGATAACCATTCTTTCTCAGTATTTGATCATGATTTTGATTTTTTCCTTTAACCCTAGAACTGGCAATTTAAATCTTAATGGTGGCAGCCATATTTGGCAGCTTTTAATTCATGGGTGGGTGGGTAAAGAGAGTTAAGTCAACAAATGTTAGTTTTGAGAAAACACGAGTTTTATGTTTGAACACTTTTGCAAGATCATGGCACAAACCAATAACACCACCATTACGTACTTACGTGAGCCTGGTCCTAGTCCAAACATATTACGGCTATTAAATGGCACTACATGACTTAATTCGGATTATATTATTATTTAAAGTAAGAGAAAATGGTTTTCACTGACTTATATCACATTACACATTATTTATTTTACACATAAATCGCTTTACACCAGTGGCATGAATGTGATCTAAGTTAAAACATTATCTGAATATATTGATATAACTCAGAACTTGTCACTAAATAATAATACACTTAAATAATAATAATAATAATAATAATAATAATAATAATAATAATGGGCTATTTAGTTAGACAGTTCTTCAGAGCAAGTTGTTGGACATCACTGTCATCTGATGATATAGTTGATTCCCATAGGAAATCTGATATATTTGTCCCGAATGAGTAAATTTATAATACCAATACAAATTGTCCGTTATTGGACATTATAAATTTTCCAGCTAACTCATTCCTGGTTGCCAGCGTTTTGCCCCGTGTGCTAGGTTGGGCTCATCAGTTGGTACCTAGCACACCTACTAAGACGCATGGCTAGTGCATACCGTGGAGGCCACTGCGTAGGCTACTTGAAGCCACCGGCAGGGCCAATGCACTATGACAGACTATGTCTCACTACCAAAAATTGATGCCTGCTTGGCCATCAGATGATATAGATGTTGATTCCCATAGGAAATCTGAAATATTTGTCCCGAATGAGTAAATTTATAATAACAATACAAATGGTCCGTTATTGGACATTATAAATTTTCCAGCCAACTCATTCCTGGTTGCCAGCGTTTCGCCCCGTGTGCTAGGTTGGCCAAGCAGGCATCAATTTTTGGTATGTATGCCTGATCAGCTTGTAGATGATGGTATTCAATCGGTGCCTGGATTTCTTGCTTGTTTTCCGCCACTCTGAGTTGTAAAGAAAGTCTGTCGCATGTCTGACATGTATCAGCCTGGGGGTTCTTGATAGTTAATTTTAATTCATGAAATAATGATTCGTAAATCCGACGGCTAACTGGATTTTGTGAACACTGCTTCTTATACTCATCATATAACTAACGCATGATCAGATGGGATGGCAAATATGAGAATCTCTCCTTGTATAATGGCTCTCATAGCTGGGAATGGAAAGTAAGTGTTGGCGTGCTTCTCCTATTTCTTCGTTTGTTTTCTTTTGAGGTGGCTCACATTTTCCTCTTTGATCTAGCTTGGGAATGCCAGCGATGAAACAACGCTTCTAACAACTGTCTCAATAAATCGGTTTGTTTCACATAATGTCTTACGAAAACAAGTTTTACAAATAGGCTTCCTTTGACCATTGACATCCAAATGATACTGCACCGTTATTTGCCTGAAATGCGGTTTATCAAGGCTTTCCTGTCTTACCCTAGTTGATTTCTTATTTTCTATTTCAATCAAACTAGCTATGTGGCAACACGCTCCTGGCGTACAGTTATGCTTTGTGTAACTGCGGATGGAAGAAAACCTGCCCCTCCATTTGTCATGTTTAAACGGGGAAAAATTCAGACTTCTAATTCAATTTAAAACTGCCTTCAATTTTTTTTAAAAGTATTTTACACAGGAATTTAAATTCAAAATTTCTCCGTGTCACGATAGAATGCATCTTCCAGAACGTAGAGGGGTAGCTTTCCGCACTTTCACTCACTTCAGTGTGTTGGCTGTTTCATAGCTGCTAAGTTTGACTGAAATCGGAATTCTTTTGTATTCACCGTTTTAAGGAACGCCACAATATCACGGTAACGGGCAGTGTGCTACGAAGTAGAATCCGCGAACACTGGCGATTCTCTTTGGCGATGCCGACTGTTGGTGAAAATTAAAATTACAAATTACAAATTACAATTTGGTTTTAAACTCTCAAATATTCATGATTAACCACGTTTTAATCTTCAAAAACTGGTTTTTTTTTAACATACTTTGGTGCAATATCGTTATTTCAGACGTTACAGTATAATATTTTATGAAATCATTGTCCAACATTTTGCTCTATAGTTTATAAGATTGAAAAATTCCATACCCATTAATTTTTAAGATTGATATAGGCTGATGATGCCTGTAAAAAAGGGTGAAACATGTACCATTGACTTTTATGTATTATGTATAAATTTTAACCACATGAAATAGTGGATTATATTGTATTGAACAGGTGGACCTATAAATATTATTATAATATTTGAGATATAGTTGGTGAAAAGGCGTGGTTCATAATTATAATCAATTCGTACGCAATGAACAATATTGTCTATGCCAATGAAACTGCATATTTTTTATGCCTAGCCCAAACGGACTTTTTAAAAGGAGATGGGGTCACTGTACTGTGTTGCAATGCAGACGGAAGCTAAAGACTTCCTTCCCTTGTCATAGGAGTGTTCGATAAGCCACAAATACAAGACATCTAAAATGCATACGGTACAGTAATCCAATAAATAAAGTATTTGCACAGGGGAGCCAGGATAGACTTCTTGTCTTTGAATATTTTGTTTCTTTCTTTTGCTTTTGTTGCGTGAGGTTATGTTTGTCAGTGAGTTATCCAAGTACGTTGTTTGAATACTGTAAATGCACCTTGTTGGATACATTTTGGAAATAGTTCTTTTCCATTGCATTTGAAAGGTTTAAGCTGTGAATCACTGTTAATTGCATGCAGTGACTGATCTTAGAATAATTTTTGACGCGGCAAGGGTTGGCATTTCTGAAGTACGAGTTGGTGGTTAATTCGAAAGCACATCATTCAAAGTCCGCTTTTTGTGTTCCAACGACTTCAAATTAATGAGGTTTCACCATATTGCAAAACTAACATCCTAGTTCGCCGGTGTGTCTGTTTCAACTGTTTATATTGCACGAAAAAGAATTATCCACCACAGGTCGTGTTAATATCCGCGTAAAGAAAATATCGCGTGTGAAAAATGTTTTAGATGTAGTGTGTAACGAATTTATAAGTAATTTAGGAGAGGATACTAGTGATGCACGAGACAACGAATCTTGCGATCTACAGGGAATCAAGCCTACTGCAAGTTCAGATTAATAAAATACCTAGGCCTACTTGGTAATTTTCGTGGCAAATATATTTTATAGCAGTGATAATATATTTCTGCCCGGAGTCCCCAGGTTCGATTCCCGGCCAGGTCAGGGATTTTTCTCTCGACCTGAGGGCTGGTTCGAGGTCCACTCAGCCTATGTGATTAGAATTGAGGAGGTATCTGACAGTGAGATGGAGGCCTCGGTCTCGAAAGCCCAGAATAACGGCTGAGAGGATGTGTCGTGCTGACCACACGGCCCGGTCGCTGGGCAGGCCAGAGCCCTTTCAAGGGCGTTACGTGCCATGGTTTTTTTTTGTTGTTTTTTTGTTTTTTTTAGGAGAATTATATATTTCTCAAATATGTTCAGGCAAAGCAGCTATATCAGTAAATTGACACGTTCATATTTGCATAAAGACCACATGGACCTCCCGGACTGATAAGAAATGTTCGTTTATACCTATGTTACTCTTTCGGTGGAAGGAAGTTTGGTTCATTTAATTTATTTTTCTTAATTATTTTTTTAAAATGAGCTTACCTAAAATTAGGGTGCAGGGATTATTTGCGTAAATACAGTATTTTGACTGGAAAAATGTACAGGCTGTTCAGAAATAGGAATTCCCAAATTCAAAATAATAATAATAAAACTTTTTATCATATGTAAACAAAACTGAAGTATGTCATAAACAAACTGATATATACAAATTTTTAATAATATACCTATAATGCATTGGCAAACTTTTCATCACTCTGCGAGGTATATTCTTGAAAATATTAGGGAAAATGTATTGGCATGCCTTACCAGGAGGCGTGACCTTAGACCACTTGTTGCGATAGGTTGTTGTATTGCAGGCTTGTCATCACTTTCACTTTCCGATATTATTTGATGGGAAGAAATAGCTGATACAAATTCCAAATCCAACTCAGAATCTGTTGGTTCATTCTCTAGATCATCAAAATCTGATTCGTCACTTTCATCTTCCAACAAATTTCACCGTACCTCATAACTGATCTTCTGTAATGAAGATGCCACATTTAGACACACACTGTACTAAAAAGTTATGTAATCAATAAAATAATTTGTGTACAGAAGTAAACAACTTGCACCGTATGGAAAACTATGAAATAAAATTAAATAAAGCAGCAAAGCAGAGCCCGACGATTTATTTACAAACACTACAGCAATGGTGCTTAAAGTGATGGTCGGAAAACTGCACTAATTTATTTCTGTAAATTTGTGCCCAAAGAGGTTGTAACCATGAATGAATCGAAATTTACGCATGCTGTGGACATCGAGAACAACAAAAGGTAGACTGTCATGACATCTGTAGAAGAATTGAAGAAATTATGTGATGAAGTATGAACATGTTGAATATTCAACACTTGCCATTTCTGGGGTTTAAGTTTAATTTAAGTACAGAATGGTTTGCATTGCAAATAAAATAGTGGTTGTCCTCTGAGCGTTTGTTTGTTGTTGGTCCTTTTTTACACTTTTATTATCATAATTTCACTGTGCTGGTATTTGATGAGAGCTTTTTCTCTTTTGATTTCAGCATCCTTTCATCGTAGACCTGATCTACGCCTTTCAAACTGGTGGCAAGCTCTACCTCATCCTGGAGTATCTGAGTGGCGGAGAGTTATTTATGCATCTCGAGAGAGAGGGCATCTTCCTAGAGGATACTGCATGGTGAGTGTTTCGTGTTGTAATTAGTGACCCCTTAACAGTAGCAAGAACAGTCTCTGTGATGTAGATGTTTAACCCATTGGCATATTGATTTTCTAGCTCTTCGCATACCCACAATTGGTATTTAATTTATGTAAATCACAGTTCGTGGGAACTTTCTTCTTCTTCTTCTTCTTTGTCGTTTGGGCCTACTGAGAACCACGGGGCTCGTATCTTCTCGTCACGTGGGCCTTCTGTTTTCTCCTCTTCGAATATTCCTTAATTTTCTGGCTGTGAGCCAGCTTTCTTTCCTCCGTCCACATAGGTCTACTGGCTCCTGTGTTCTTCCTACTCGTAAGTGACGTTGGAAAAATTCCCCGCTGGATGGCTTGCCGAAACTGTGACCGGTCATGTATGGACTCATGCAGGATCCCCAGTTGTTCCAGATCTGACTTGACTGAAGAGATCCACTTGTCCTGGATGCCTTTCCTCTACCTGCCACAGTGAAGATCCTGCAGGGGTTTATGCGGATTAGGTGCCCATAGAAGACTAGGCGCCTTTTTCTTATATAAGTAACGATGTCTTTCTGATGTTTGTATAGGTCGTTGTTGTGCCGAATTCTGCAGGTGCGTCATTCTTCTCTTACGGGTCCCAGTATACTAGTGATGGGACATTCGATTCATTTTACTGAATCGATTCATTTGATTCCGTTCCCGTTACTGAATCGATACAGTGATCCGATTCACGGCTCATTGGTCACCGCTCCTACTGCATCTGTGTAGTATGTGCTGGTAAGACAGCAGCAACAGCATTCAGTGCTCGCAGCTGCCATCTGGTCTTCATAATATGAACTCCTTTCTTAAAAAAAATGCTAGTTACTCTAATACATCGAAGGTTTCCGGCGACGCAGGGTGGGAAAGGTGCAGTCCCAGCATTTCCTGGTGTGAAAATGGAGAAACTACGGAAAACCATCTTAACGGCTGCCGACGGTGGGATTCGAACCCACCATCCCCCGAACGCAAGCGCATAGCTACGCGATACTAACCGCACGACAACTCGCTCAGCCATTTTTGAAAATATGTATTTTTCTATCAGCTGAGGATTTTTTAAATCGTCATATTTTGTATAGACTACCCGAGAGGTACAGTAGCCCGCTGATTTTCTGATTCAACACACTGTTATTGCGTCTGTCCACATATGATTGAAGTCTTGTGCAACGATGTGATATATGAACTGAGAGAATACTGAGCCGTTCTTCCCAATATAAAACAGGTACTTTTGAGTGGTCATGAGCATGACTCATAGTCATAGGGCAGGCTAGAGTAGAGTTTGTCAAATGTCAACTAAGTTATAATACTAAGATTCATTAAACTAATAAATAGTATAACCTAATAGCCTACCTACTTACTAGCTACTTCAGAATTATGTTTTGACTACCTTTTTAACACTGAAAATAAAACCATCTATTATTTAAACCTCCCTGTAAGAAGAGGACAGTAAATGCAAATGGGTATTATTTTCAAATGAGCTGAGCTCGAGAATCCATTATAGCATACGATTCTTTCAGTGTACTATACCATGGCTCACTGTATGTCTCGCTGCAGCGGAAGCTCGGCTCTCCGCGTGTCCAGTGTGCCGATAAGGAGCCGTGTGTATCTTGTGTCTCACTGAGCCGCGCTCGTTCACGATTCTTTTGATGTGCCATGCTTCACTGTCTCGCTGCAGTGGAAGCTCGGCTCCCCGTCACTCAGCACTGTCCGCTGGGAGTAAGCTGAATCGTGTGCCATGAGCTCGCCGTTCCTGTGAATCGATTCACTCGGACACTTGAATGAATCGATACACTGCTTCGAATCATGCATTCAGTAGCCAACACTACAGTATACTCCTCAGGATCTTCTTTCTTTAGTTCTAGTTTCCTGAAGGGGTATTTCCTGGTCATCACGAGACACTCAGAGCCGTAGAGAACAGATGGTTTTACTACTGCATTATAGTGCCTGGATTTGAGGTTCTTGGAGAGGTACTTTGATGTGTAGATGCTTCTGCAGGAGGCCCTCTCAAACTTGGTGCACCTGGTGTGTATGGCTAGGTTCTCACTCTAGTTTGCAGAGATCCACTCTCCTTGGTACTTGACTGCTGGCACATTTCTGATGGTGGTGTCTTCTAGTGGTATTGTGGAAGGGGCTTCATTGATATTGGTCATGAATTCAGTCTTCTTGATGTTGATCTTCAAGCCAGCCCTAGCCACTACAATACGAAGGCTCTGCAGGTGGTGGGTACCCTACTCTATACTGATAGTATGGTGAGGTCGTCAGCAAAGGCTAGGCATGAGACATTGAGGTTGTCTTTCTTGTACCCTAGCTTCAGTCCTGCTTCTGGTGTTAATGAGAACTTTAATTTATTAGCTATTACAGTTTTCTCATGCAGACTTTAATTTATGAAATGAAAAAAGTCTTAAATCTTACCTTTGGATATTTTGGCATTTCATTAGTTTTCAATTTGTCTTTTTTCGCTTCGAGCAGCCGGTGCTGCAGCATTAGTGTCATTGCTATCACTATCAATTCACTGTCACTTTTCTCAGATCTGCCACTGTTACTATCACTGACACTAAATAATTCTTCACAATCGTAAGTTTCTGACTTGCTTTCTTTATCAGTTCTGGTCAGAATATCTGATATATCACCGCTAAGCTAACAGCTGCCTTCTACGTGCCATGCTACTCATCGTGGATAGAGACAGACACGACAGGGAATATCTTTTTAAGATTGAATATAATGCGAACTGTTCAAGACAATCGAACGCAATTACTCCTGCGAGAAAGAGCAACTCTTCCTCTTTCTAACGGTATATAACATGCTAGTGCCGTCTCTTGAAAAGCGTCTGAAATACGCACTCGAAACCACTCATGCTCAGCTTCACGGCTGCGAGCCGTCAAGCTATGTCTTTTCAAGCTCGATTATAATGCGATAATCAAATGCAATCATCAATGTGACACAAAGATCAAATGTTTCTCTTTCCAACGGTATATAATATGTCAGTCCCATCTCTTGGCGAACATCTGAAATACGTGTACAAAGCTACTCTTGCTCGGCTCCACGGCTGTGAGCCGTCGAGCTAATTTATGTCCCGCGAACAATCGCACGGCTTGGAACCAATGAGTTAAGGGAAGGAATAGCCTTCTGAACTCTATATAAATGGACTTGGTTTCTCTCCTTTGTTCTCTCTCTTGGACCCCATCTTCAGTGAGGAGGGATGAAATTAAAGCGTTTGGTGCAAGATGGGCATAACTCCATTTACCAAATTTGTCAGGACAGGCAAGAAGTCACCTTAAAAATCTGTAAGGCTTGAAAAAGTTTCAGATATACATTTGTGAATTTCTTACTTTCAACCAGCATTTTTTAGGTCTGGCTGCCTTAGATCAGAGGGCCCCGAGTTCAATTCCCGGTCAGGCATGGGATTTTAGCATTCTCTACATTCTCTACATAACACTAATCAGAGAGAATGAATGGAAGGGATCAGATTCTTTGAAAAATTAAGGTATCGGCCAAAGAAAGACAAGGGCCACGAAGGGTGTGAAAATGAAAGACTCCCTAGCCCTCAGAACCTTATAGTATCGGGGTCGGAATAGAACAAGAGTTGACCAAGGGAAGTCTGATAGGATAGATGAAAGTGAGGAGCCTGGCACAAGTAACAGGAATGCCAGGACTCAGCAAAGAGTCCCGTGATCGCCAAACCACACTCCAAAGTTAAGAGCCTGTGGGACCCTTTTCAGTCACCTCTTACGGTAGGCAGGGAATATACTGTGGATGATATGATATTCTACCCCTCCCACGGGGGGGGGGGGATTTTGGTGTAAATATGATAAATATTTTGTGTGTGTGGGGGGGGGGGGGACTTTAATTTTATCTCTGTTTTTATGATCATCTATCCTTAATTTTCATAATCCAACAGCGTGACCTAGGTGTAATATTCGATACAAAACTACAATTTAAGACCCACATAGAAACATATACAACCAAGGCTATGAAATTACTAGGCATTCTCTATCGCTTTACAGAAATTTCTTACCCCATTGCTCTTCGTCACTTCTTCCTCATGATCATTCAACCTCTCTTAAACTACTGCTCTCCGATTTGGACAACAGCCTCCCCCTCAAATACTAAGCAGTTAGACAGAGCAGTGTCCTTCTTTGCTGCAATTGTAAGGAACAGAAACCCCAAGCTCAGAAATCTGTCTATGCAGCAGGTATTAATGGCAATTAATATGTCACCGCTGCACATCAGGCGACAGGTAGCTGACCTGAGTTTCCTTCACGGGATCTTAAATGGGCATTACCGCTCGGAACATCTTGTCTCGCTCTTCTGTCTCTGTGTTCCTTCCCGCTCCACCAGAACCAAAGACCTTCTCCACATTCCCCACACTCAGCACTCAATACTTCAACGAGCTTTCCTAATCCACCTCCCAACACTCTTTAACAATATTAATAGGAGACAAGAGCTTGATATAGCATCAAATAAAAGTGTAGTCGAGAGGTGTATAAATAGTATGTTAAAGATAAGTTGATGTGAAGGGATTATACCGCCATCTTGACCCACGACGACTTGGCTATGAACATGGACATTCTCATGGTTTTCGATTTGGACAGTTGTTATTAGTAGGCTGTGTACCTGATCTTGTTATATTTTATTATGAAAGTTTACGTTTGTTAAATAGTCTGTTGACAGTGCAAGTGAAATTTGCTCAGTGTAGCTGTATCTTGTGCTTCATAAATAAATAAATAAATAAATAAATAAATAAATAAATAAATAAATCCAATTTATCATAGTCTTGCTTCTTGGTTCTCCGAATAATAATAGTAGTGGTAGTAATATTTGTTTTACATCTGTCCTAAATGCTAGTTCTTGACATACCCCAGGGTTGTGAGGAAATGAAAGGGCTGCACTTCAGGACAACACATGTCCCATGTTTAATGTGACTTAATAAACAAAATAAATAAAGTGTATTTTGTATTGAGTAGGTGGACTCTCAAAGGCCTTTAATTTCTGCACAGTTATTGAGTCTCAATATGGATTAAATAATGAATTTTGTAATGTGCAAACAGGGTGTCAGAATGTTGTCCCATAGGAGTTCTTGAACATGCCAGAAGCCAATGACACTGAGTTCTTACTACCTTTAAGACATCCTTTAAAAGCCACCAACCTGTGCCAGATTTGAACCCGCGCTTGGACTCAGAAGAAATCGAACGACCAACCGAGCTACTCAGGCTGGCTTAAATGTTGACAGTATGCGCTAGATTGTAGGGGTTACTCTGTAACGAGCCACTGTAGACCATGGGTCCCTTGTGCCAATATACTTGGAATATATCCCTGAACCACCGCCAAATGTTTGTCGGTGGAGTTCGGCTTCACCCTGTGTATGGAATTTTCGTGAATTTTTAAACAGTTCCTGAATGTAAACAAATAAAGGAATTAGAGTATTCTTGTTTTCCCCAGATAATCCAGTTCATAACTATCTTTGCTCAAAAATTAGAGTTAGTGGGTTTTTGATCTCCCTGTCTCGTTTGGAGCGTGTCTGCCCTTGTAGCGTAACGGTTAGCATTATTAGCTAGTGGCCTGGGTTCGATTCCTGGTAATTTAAGAATGGCAGGAGGGCGGGTATGTGGTTACAATGGAACGTGCAGTTCACCTCATTGAAGCTTTGCCTGTAAAGTCCTCCACCACCTCAGGATAAGGACACAAGTTTACATTTCGAGATTTCATTGTTCTCCACTTCCTAATCGCTTTGCCTACACAAAACAAGTGGCTTTGAATCATGCTGTCGGTATCATTAAGTGAAAGATAAGAAGTAATGTTGTTCAGTAGAAAATGTCTGACTGTTAAACATTCAATGCATGGGCTGTAAAACACAGAGTTAATTGTTACTTTATCAGGAGAGATAACTCACGGCTGGCTGCTGTGTCTGTTGCTACACAAACAGGTTCACTTATGTCTGTCTTCAAGGCAATTAAGACCATGGTGAGTTGTTTCCACCCAGATCAGATCTTGTCTGGCCTCATTCAGATCTTTTCGTTTATCACCTGTTTTATATTCCCCCTCCATGGTGTAATGGTTAGCTCCATTAAATTTGAAATGGTAGTGCGACTTTAATTTTGTATCCTAAGTGATGCCATGGGGTCAGAAGTGATACAGCTGTGACAAATACGTTTTTGTCATTTCAAATATTTATCAGACATCTCTATTTTTTCAACATAAAGGAACAGAAAAAAGTAGAACAGAATCACAAGATGGCAATAACAAACTTATTAATGATGGAGTATCTTGCACACGAAACCCGAACAGCGAATACACCATTTTCTATACACTGTAACTGTGAATTTACACTCGTTGGAGGAGACTTTTTGCACTCCATGGACTGCGAAAAATTACAAATAGAGTCATCCTTGACCGCACGTCTCTGGAGGGCAAAGTAATGAAGCGGTGGCTCTCATACTTTGGCACTTGACATGTCTTGTTTGACTGGAGTCATCAGCTGTGCTGGCAGCAGTTAGTGGCAAACAAAGACTGGATCTCCCATGAATTTGCTGGATTGGCGCCACCAAAACAGACACCAAGTTGAGAATGGAACAACTGAAAGAAGCAATGCAAGACAGCAGCGCGGTGAACTGTGATCCGCAGAGTGTCAGGGAGGCTACACCAACTGAACGGATAGCGATGATGATGATGATTATTTATCATGAGAAGCACTGATAAATTGTCAAATTGCTCTCGTCTGGCTTGGAGTAGACTGTATAGCAAGTATCTCAATGCCAAGTGTCGCGCAGGGTCCAGGGCTCGGTTGGAGCTCCTTTAGTTGTGTGCAGGTGTGCCAGTGGAGGAAATGCCACTGAAATTCAACTGGCAGCATCTGTTCTTGAAGTTAGGGGCGGCCTCATTGAAACCTGCCAGTTTGGTATAAAATGCCTTTGAGTGTAGCAAGTCCTCCAAAATAATGTCCGGCTCCATGGCTAAATGGTTAGCATGCTGGCATTTGGTCATAGGAGTCAATTCTACTGGCACTGGGGCTGGGTGTATGTTTCATCTTCATAATCATTTCATCATTGTGATGCACAGGTCACCTGCGGGAGTCAAATCAATATACCTGCATTTGGTGAGCCAAATTTGTCCGGGACACTAAAAGCCATACTCCCTCCCCACTGTAATAACAGTCTATATCAAGCATCAAAGTGAATCGGGTCAAAGAGCTAACGAGTATTCATGAAGCAGTTTGCATCTCTTGTGTCTCCAAGTAGGTGCAAGACGTGATTGGAGGTCGGTGATCCATTGTCTGACGCAGGAGCTCCCTGGATACGAGTGATGGAAGAGGAATTACAGTGAAACCTCGTTAGTGTGTTCCTCATTAATATGTTTTCCCGCTTAGCATGTTGTAAATTTGAAGTCCCGATTCTCATTGTATTTAAATATGTATAAAAATGCCTCGCTTATCGCTTCACGAATTTTTGCTATTACTGCTTAGTACGATCACATTTTTCCTATCCCTGAAATGTTATTTGTCATCCCTTGTGAAGCGAAAGTGATTTCCCACTGATAAGAGCCATCGACACAGTTGCGTGATTACGGAAAAGTTAGCCTATTTATGCTTGAATTCCATTTTGTGTTGAATGGTACAGTGAAGTTTTTTTGCGCGATACGTTAGCCTATATATGGATTAGGAACATGATCGTGTGAAATTGACATTGACTAGCGTGATGCATATTTGTCTTGTGATAGCCTAGGTATGGATACGGAAAAAGTGAAAATTCCTTTCTAATGAAGAAAAGATTAAAATATTTCAGAAAGTGGACTGGCAACCTCATCTTTAAGCCTTCAGAAGTCGCGAATGTTGAACTCGCACTGTTACCAGTTTCCAGTGGTTACACGATACACTGTTAAGAAAAGGGGGAAAAAAATCAAATTACATGGCACTTTGAAACTTTAACACCCAATAAAACATCAGACGAACTGCACCAATGCAAACAAATAAACATCAGGTTGGGCAACGTGACGACTATAATAAAGGAATGTGGAGCGAATCTGGGAAACCTACCAGGGCCATTGGGATACAAAGGTTGCAGGAATCCAGAAAAGTCAACGGTGATTCCTTGGTTCAAGATATAATTACCAAAATAAACATTACAAAGAAATTCGGGACAAAATCCACGTAATCCCAACAATCCAGTTACAATATTTCCAAAATACAAATTAGATGTAGTTGCCAAGAGCTTCCTCTTAGGCCAAGAGGGTAACTTAAGATATCTCAACATAATGCAACTTCTACAATACAATTTTGAGGGTAAGAGGAAACACAGGTGTAACATCTACAAGCTATTGAAATTATTAAATGGATAAATGGTGACTAAGATAAGTATAAATAACAAGATTTGGCACCACCTGCAAAAACAATTACAGGAATAATTAACTCTGTAGAGCAACAAGCAACTCCCTCTCCCAAGGTGACGGTCATTAGGCTGACGAAGCTCCAGACTTACTTTATAACCTTACTTGTTGTTGTTTACCCCTGAAATTAAATTTGAGTAGCATGCCAGGTTCATCCTTACTCCACTGATAAAAGATTTACTGCAAGTTTCATTCCAGGACTTCACTCCCAAAAAATAAAAAAATATATTGGACAAACGCCAACAATAATCATCGCTGATGAGACCCACTCGTCTTTGCCGTTTACGAAAGGCAAATATACAAACAAATCAAAAACCACAAACAAAAAAAAAATCACTTGATGAGACCAACTCGTGTTTGCCGTTTACAAAAGGGCAAATATACAGACAACTAAAAACCACCAACAAAAAATTATTTTCACTGTATACCTTTCACAAAATACCTCCACGTAACAGTCCCACTGCTACAGAAGAAAATCCTTTGCTAATAAAGAAAAGTACGACGACTTTCTCTACGTACGGATGTACCCTTCTTTACGAAGAGCATCCCTAACCTCATTTACACTCTTCTTCATTGATTTCTTGAGTCATTCCCGATTGCCGCACAGGTTAATGTGACGCCTCACGTTTCTCCTACTGAAATAACTGCATACTCGGCCGACGATTTCCGTGACCAAGAATTAGTTCTGTGCACAAGCACACATCCACTCCAGAATGTAGATTCAGTTTGCACCACCACATCCACTGAACAATCTCATAGAAGAATTATAGTATAATTATTATACAGAGTTTGAGTTACAAATAAACACTTGGTAGTGTCTTTTACAGAATGGCCACTGGAAACTCGTTAGCGTCTGTGATTATAGAGTGCTCACTCCGTAATGGATACTGAAGAACAATAGAATAACTCATAGGAAACTACACGAAGTAGCTCCCGTGCTCCGGTCTGAATGAGAAACAGAATCAGAATGTCTTGCCGTACACGCGTACGTACTTATATAGGCTTGCTGCATGTGGTTATAGCGTCCTGAAAAGTTTACTTCTAGCAACGCCCTCACAGGCACTTCTTCATGCGTCACTCAGTCAACCCAACCTTGCTTAAAACAAAGCCCTTGTATTGGCTATTGAGCATCTGAGGTGATATAGTACGTCCACTCATGTACATCCGCATTGATCAATTCCAATCTTCAGCCTATACTACCTGGCTGTACTCCGGGTTTCCAAGCCACTTTGTTGCAACACTTTAAACTGACTTAAACGTTTTCCCGTCTTTCCCATCTTTTCCGTGTTGCACAATTCTTGAGCAACCTACACTGCCATGCCATGTGCAGACTGTTACACAAATTAAAGTTACACAGATACAGAATTCCCTACTACAAATTCTTCTTATAATATTATGTCTTTTACATTATAAATGAACAAAATTATGTGATTTTCATGACTTCAATATTACAAATAATTTTCCAAAAATTTCCTAACTTAAAAAGCGGGGATCATACACTTATATAGTTACACAGGATACAAATACAATATTAAATGAAAGTAAACGTGCTTTGTAAGGCATCTGAGAAATTGAGTGGCAAGTAGGGCAAACTCCTATTTGAAAGTACAAGGGAACATTAAATGTAAAAATTAAGATGGAACTGAAACCAACAGTGCTTACCCCAAGGTAGCCCATCCCGGGAGCGAGGATTCGCTGATGTGCGTCTGATCGCTGCACTAACGAGAGAACGAAAGACCACGAAATCTCGCTTCACTCTGTTAAAAAGGCAAGGCTGGCCCTGGTGTGATTACCGAGTGACTAATCAGAGCACAGGAGCTTCCCTATCGCCACCCAGATCCACCAATCAAAACTCTTTATCAAGTCACGATGTTTTCACAATATTCCAGAACTTTGACAGACACCAGTCGCGAAATTTCCATCTTCCAGAATTAGTAAAGGCATGCTTCTAGAATCGACAGGGCCAACACACCCTGTTCCAAAAGTCCATGTCACAAAATTTCTGGAACATTACAAGATATCACTTAACCATAATAATTTATGATCTAGTAGTTACTTAGGTAGGGGCTGCCTGGCCGAGGCGGTAAAGGTGTGCTTGGTTCGTCTGGAAGGAAGTGGGTTCGAATCCCTGTCAGGAATTCGTAAAATTTAAGAAACGAGATTTCCACTTCTGGAGGTGCATATGGCCCTGAGGTTCACTCAGCCTACACCAAAAATGAGTACCAGGTTAATTCCTGGGGGCAAAGGCGGCCGGGCGTAGAGCTAACCACTGTACTCCATCACGTGCCGAGGTTATGGATAGTGGAAGCCTGTACCTTCCACCCCTCCAAGGGCCTTTAAGGCCTGTACGGAGATGGCTTTGCTTTCTTGTGTTACTTAGGTGGATAAAGGGAATACAAATAAAATATTCTACAATAATATTTTACACCATACAGTGAACATTCTTTAAAAGAGATTCTCCACAAGTCTCAGCACCTTCGAATTTTCGACTCAATCGATTCAACTTGGTCAGTATTTTTCAAAATGGCAGCCAAAGTCATACATTCGCAGTCTCACATGGCCGAGTATAACCTCCATTTCATTGTTTAAGAACATGACCTGAAAATAATGTTTTATAACCGACTGCTTTGAAATAAAAGGCTTCGACTAAAATTTGTTTTGCAATAATACTTGGTTATTTTTATTGACACCCCGTGCATATGTTTTCACACAGTTCAGTGAACTTGTTATTTTATAAGCCCCAGCAGAAAAGGTTTTCATATTTGTTCTCTCATGTTTTTTCGCACTTTTTAATACTTCCCTTTCATCTTGAGAAATGGTAGCTGTAGTTTACACTATACCCACGGATACACGACGTAAAATGCCTTCATGTCGGAAAAATCTTGTCTAGTGTTTCTACATCCCTGTTGGGTAGTTTTTATTCGTATATTCAGTAGTACATTTTCTCACTTAACACATTCATTTTTGTTGTTCCCTGCAGAAACGCCTTAACGAAGTTTTTATCACATGGGAACCAGTTCTCCGGATTTGTCTTTTCACCCCCTTTGTCAGCTGTGGCACTGGCACAGTTTTCTACGAGTTCATCTAATGTAAGAATTTCTGAAACAAGTTTTAATCATATGCACACTTCAATACACCAAAGACAACATGAAACTGACAAGTAGGAATGGGAGTATTTGAGAGAAGGGGTCACGGAACAGTGGCGACTGTATATGTTTTTGTATGATGATGCAGGTGACAGGACCAACCCTTTGCGAATGATGACCCTAGCTAGAACAGGTAATGGAGATTTGACTTTTCTTCGAAGTATTCTTGAAAGTGAATTGAAAATAGTCCATAGTCTTTATCACCTGATGGCCAGGCAGGCATTAATTTTTGAAAATGAGACAATGTCTCTCATAGTGCACTGGCACTGCCTGTGGCTCCAAGTAGCCTACGCAGTGGCCTCTACGGTATGCACTAGCCATGCGTCTTGGTAGGTGTGCTATTTACCAACTGATGAGCCCAACATAGCCCACTGGGGTGAAATGCTGGCAACCAGGAATGAGTTAGTTGGAAAATTTATAATGTCCAATGACGGATCAACTTTATTCGTATTATGAAATGTAATAGGCAGGATTTGATTGAAATCACAAAAGCTTTATGTATGAGATGTGTGGTTACCTGAGAAAAAATATGTATTAAGCTGGTACATATTATTGGGGTTTCTTCTTCGTAGGACAGTCTCCCTACGAAGGTTGGCAGTCCAATTGATTATGATTACTAGCAAAACAGCAGCTTGAAAAATTTCAATAGAAGTTTGTCCATACTAAGTCTTAAGTCATTAAAAGAGAAGTTGATCAGGAATATAACTTACATTATGATTATTTTGAAGTCTATAACAAAGCTGTAGTGTGCATACATCATTTTGAGAATAAGTCTGGGGTTAGGGAAGTCTTTTCTCTAATTCCAAACAGTGAACCTATTCGTGTTCCTCAAATAATATTAATTTAGATAGAATATAATTGATACTGTGATATTCTGTCAGTGTCTATGTGCCTCAGAATGTCGAGTGATTTAGATGCAAGTGTATTTTACAATAATCTCTGCTTGCCTGCAGAAATGTTTGGCTTGATCTTGGAGTATAACAAAACTTATTATAAGTGTGACAAATGGAGCAATCGTATACTGTTAGACAGAAGAAATAGTGACTTGGAGGGATTAGCTGGGTTACGCAGGGTTTTACACTACCAACACATTCTGATTCATGCTGTGGTTATCTGTTATCAAGCAGACTACACTGAACTGAAACTCATTCATGTGGTTAAATATAAATTTTTAGAATCAATAGAGTTTTTGCACTCATGTTATTTAATGGGTAAAAACCTGTTATATGTTTAGTATCTGAACATTTCATTGCTAAGGTTACCATCATTGTGTGAAATGCTGCTATGCCATAGGTCAATATTATGTTAGCCTTAAAAGGGCCGTTCATTGGGTTAACATAATCATTTTCAAATGTACTTGGGCTGATTAGCTCAGACGATTAAGGTGCTAGCCTTCTGACCCCAAGTTGGCAAATTCGATCCTTGCTCAGTCCGGTAGTATTTGAAGTTGCTCAAATACGTCTGCCTCGTATCAGTAGATTTACTGGCACGTAAAAAAAACTCCTGCGGGACTAAATTCTGGCACTTTGGCGCCTCCGAAAACCATTAAAAAAAGTAGTTAGTGGGACGTAAGGGGCCAATATTATTTCAGGTGCACTTCCTTTTCATTGGGTGCTGAACATGAGAAATTGTCCACCACTTCAAAACTAAGGCAACAGATTGTTTCATAGTTCTCATGAGAGCCAAATTAATTGAGAAATTTTGCACGTTAATTTATTTTGAAATGCTCAAAAAGATGGTATAAATATAATTTTAACAGTTTTATCATGTATTTTCATTATCCAGCAAAGGGAAATCTAAGAAAACATTATTTGACTAATTGAAATTTCTAAATAATCAGCTTGTTGTTCTCTTTTCTAGTAGAATATATGTGATTCTAGTTGATTATATGTGGTGCATACTTGTTGGCGAAGCGTTTTCATACGTGAAAAAGTGATTTTCCCTGTGATGTTACATTTATCATGTTAAATTACAGCTGTTTATATAATATATACGTGGTATTTTCGTTCTAGCCAATACCAGCAATTGGGCTACTTCGGCCAACATATTTTTTATATTACGGTCTGACGATTGGAGTTGGTCTTGGTTTGGATGTGTTCCATTTAGAGTGTTGCAAGAACATTTCCAGAAGTCGATATTTCTAGACGATTTGTCCAATAGTATATATATATCGAGCAGACCTTGGGAGTTGAAGAGTCTGTCATTGTTGGACTCGGTGGTGAGTTAGTCGGTCAGTGAGACAGTGCAGTAAGAGAATGTAGAGTGTGCGTTAGAGCGAGTTGGTATCTGTATTTGTGAGAATCGACTTGAGTGAGAGGGTAGTCAGTCTTGCCTTGTGATGGCAAAGTGAATAATCAGTGTATGGACTAGTTGATATCTATACTTGACAGAATCAAAAGTAAATTTCTTCAGTGTGTTTCCCTTAATAGTGCAGTATTGTGTATAATTGTGTACAACTGTGTGTTGTTAAGGCATAGACTTAGCGGCAATAAAGTAGTTTTATGCAAGGAAGTGAAAGTATCTCATGTGATATTTGTTTACACCAAAATAAAATCATATTGAGAATGTAACTACTGGCTAACAAAACTGTATTGTTAGCAAAGTGGATGCTATTAATGACATTGCCAGTGATTCTGGGTTAACATCATCGACAGATTCTCTGAACAGAGCTTCTGGGTAGATATTAAAAAGGAGAGGGGACAGGACACAGCCCTTCGTATGCCTCTCCGTATAGCTATGTCCTCAGTTGTGTTTCCTTCTATTTTGACCTCTGCTGTTTGGTTCCAGCAGAGCCAAGTGTTGATACATAGATCACCAGCATCAACACTAATAGTTTTAAAAATACCGGAAGAGTTGGCTGTGCGGTTAGGGGTGCACAGCTGTGAGATTGCATTTGGGAGGTGGTGGGTTCGTACCCCACTGTCTGCAGCCCAGAAGATGGTTTTCCATGTTTTCCCATTTTCACACCGGGCGGATGCTGGGGCTGTACCATAATTAAGTCGGTAACTGCTTCCTTCCCACTAATATCCCTTTCCTATCCCATCATCGCCATAAGACCTTTTTGTGTTGATGCAACGTAAAGCAACTTGTAAATATAAATCATTTAAAAAATTAAATCTCAGCAAGTTTTGCATGAAATACGCAGTCACAATCACTGTAATTGAATTCTCAAACTTGACCCTCTGCAGAGACTTCTCTTGTTATATGAGTAAGGTCCAGAAGAAGCTGGTATTACCTGGCAGCTGTACATTTTTTATCTCATTATGCTAAACCTTGGTTCTTCCACTACAAAGCAGGCTGCATATTGATAGCATGATTTATTAATCCTTCTCTGATGAAGGCCAATTGTTTGCCTGTTTAAGAGATGAGATAAGAAACTTGAGAATTTTAGTTCTAGAAAGCTGGACCATTTACTGTAAATTTTCATGAAAATGTGTAGAATTTCCAACAGATCTGCTCCTTGGTCGAGTGATCTGTGTAATGTCCTTCAGTTCAGAAGGCCCTGGGTTTGAATCTTATCCAGGCCGTGAATTGTGAATTCATCTCGTTAATTCCTTTAGATTGAGGCTGTATGTTTCTGTTTGTCATAATACGAATCTTCAAGCCGTTTATGGGAAGATAGGAACACCAATAGGAACACTTGATAATACTGAGTGAGTGGCCGTGCAGTTTGGGTCATATAACTGATGGCTTGCACTTGAAAAATGGTGGGTTTTTGAACCCCACTGTGGACAGCCCTGAAGATGTTTTTCCGTTGTATCCAATTTTCATGCAAGGCGAACGCTGGGGCTGTAACTTAATTAAGGCCAGGGTCGCTTCCTTTGCAGACCAAGCCCTTTCTTCTCTTGTCGTCATAAAACCTGTCTGTATCATTGTGACATAAAGAAAATATATAAAAAAGAAAAGGAACACGTGATAGGTTTAACACAGTGATGGATGAGTGTGGGAAGAGAAAGAAAGAAACATAAAATGACATATCTTCATACACCATAGTCTTCAAGTAGATAAGCTCTCCCCTCATCAAGCCCAGTCTTTCTACAGCCCCTAATGAGTTCTTTCCTATCTTTCTATATTGCTATGCGGTTTAGGTCACGTGGCTGTCATCTTATATTCAGGAGCTAGTGGGTTGAACCTTTCTTTTGGTAGCCCTATACATGGTTTTCCATGGTTTCCCATTTTCACATGCTAGGGCTGTACCTTAACTAAGGCCACATTCAGTTCCTTTGCACGCCTTGCCCTTTCTTATTCCATCCACCATCGCCATAGGACCTATTTGTGTCGGTGCCATGTAAAGCAAATTGTTAAAAAAAAAAAGTAATTAAAACACTCAACCCACCACACTACAAAACAACCACAGAAGCCCATAATAGTGAATACGTTCCTCCTCTTACAAGAGGAGAGGCATCTGCCTGTGAAACTTGTATTGATCAATATAGAGGTGATCCTGTGCAGTTGAGAATAGCCCGGGACAATGACGAATTGCATACAGAGTCAAATGCATACACCTCTGTTGGAATTTAGGATACTTTTCAGAATTCTATGCGAGAATTACTGCATCTTGGGTCTCACGCTGGCATGGTAAAGATCTCTTGTGGCACACTTAGGCCGCGTGCACACCGAGCGCGCTTCGCATAGTGTGTCGCGTGTTGCTCAACACTAAGCGTCACGCTAACCATAACGAGTGCTTTGTTCCTAAGCCAGGTGTTCACACAGCCCGCGCTCTGCTGCGCTGAACGCCTACCTTACAGCCAAGCGAAGCGCCAGACAACGCACAGTGTTGGTTAATTGCTTAGCGTTACCTAGCTTGTTCTGAAGTTATGGAAGAAGAAATTATTCATGCAGTGTTTCAAAGAGAAGAAATATGGAACCCAAGACACAAAAACTATAAAAATGTAACTGTTTTGCAAAATAAGTGGACTTACGTATCTACAACAGTTTTATCGCATTCCTACAGTAAACATATACAGTAATATTACTTCTACTGTCACACTTTACTGGGCTTAACATTGTGACAGGATGAAATTGCGTATGTATTTTAGGTCATAAGTGTCCGAGGAGAAGTTCGGCTTGCCAGGTGCAGGTCTTTTGAGTTGACGGCCGTAGGTGACCTGCATCGTGATGAGGATGAAATGATTATAAATACACACATACACCCAGCCCCCGTGCCAATGGAATTTACTAATTATGATTACAATTCCGACTCTGCCGGGAATCGAACCCGGGACTCCTGTGACCAAAGGTCAGTACGGTAACCATTTAGCCATGTAGCCGGACACTTTGTGACAAAGTGCACAGAATCTATAATTTTGCAAATGGAGGGTGGTAACATGAAGAATATCACTCTGCAGGCCAGGAGTGGGTTTGGAAGTAAATATGATATTTGTCACACATTTACTTCACTTTTGTATCAATGATAAATTGTGTATGCTAATTGTAACAGTATTGTAAAATACTATTTATAATTATTATATAAAGAGCGTGATTTAGCCGGAAATTTAATTTCCACATATTTGCTGCACGGTGCTCCTGGGCAATTGGGAAAATCAAATTTCTCCCAATACTTCTCTGCTACTTGTCGCCACATTTCAGTTGTAGGGTTTGGAAGGTCAAAGGTATTTTTTGTCATTCTTAAGTAATCATAAAATTTATCGCGATAAAGTCTTGCATCTCTGTACAAACGATGGAATTCTACGAAAATAATTCGTTCTTCATTAAATTCATGAATCCACTTTCGATTCTTCTTTCTAATTTTTAATTTTAGGTAACTGTTATCCATCAGTAAACTGTTTCTAGTGTACTTGAATAACGGCATTAGTTTGTGACCACCCTAAAACGCCTCGCGCCAATCTAAGCTGAGAGCACGGCGTAGAGTTTTCAGTGTGAACAGCAAGCACGCCTTGCGCTATGCATAGCATTTCATGCTACACGCGACACACTATGCGAAGCGCGCTCAGTGTGCACGCGGCCTTAGTGTGGATCTGTCCACTACAAAGTCATTGGGTGCTCCAAATTAAAATGTAAATAAAATTGTTTACTTAAATGATAAATCTTCATTATTGTCAGCATAATTGCCTCATTTGCATCGGAGTTCAAATGTTTAGCTTGACTACCACGTAATGTGCGCGAGGAGTGTTCGGATTAGTGTGGAATCGCATGCAGGCTCGATTCTGCATGATGTCACAAACGCATATAGCACCTCACAGGAAGCGAGTAGTAACCTCCGATGTTGTGCGATTATAAACGAGCAGTAGAACATTGAAGGTTCAAAATACACTTGTCTTCTTCGTTGACAGAATGTTGACATAACTTCTCAATTAGATCATGTGTCGTAATTCAAGATTTGAAATATAATCTTCAAATTTTTACAACAGAACTCAATTTTTAACACTCGTTTATTGTATATATTCATATCTCTGACTAATCAATTTTATGGTTCTTACGGCTGCCACCATCCAGCTGCTTGCTCATCGGTTTCGATGTTCCGTTTTACTCTAGGCCTGCTGTTGCAGAGTAAACAGACTCTCTCTTGAGTGTCTGCGCCTGAGTTTTAATGCATTTCGTCGGGTAAACGCTGAATGTGTTACCAGAGATCTTTTATGTGTCGACTTCATACAACATGGAACATCGAATGGACTTTTTTCTGCCCCAAAAATCCGATTACCTCTGCCGGGCTTGAACCCGCTATCTTGGGATCCGGAGGCCAACACTCTACCATTGATCTGGACTGTTAAGCAAGTTTGCAGAGGTGAAAAAAAAAACATTTCCAGAGTTTAACCTGATATTTCAGAGCTTTCTGCCTTGGTGCTTAAATAAGGACATTTTATCTCGTAGATGAATGTGAAATGTTTTATTTTCCCAGATTTGGTATTGAAAAATACAGCGGTATTATTATTATTATTATTATTATTATTATTATTATTATTATTATTATTATTATTATTATTATTATTATTATTACCAAGTAAGGAGAGCTTTCAAACTTATTTAGAACAGTGTTTCTTTGTTTCTTCCGTGCATCTCTTCATTTGTTCGGTTTCATTTTGTATTCTGCTGTCCAACCGGTATAATTTCTTTTAGGTTTCTCTCAAATTTACAATGGCTTAAACTTCTTTATATCTTGAATTGTTTCTTTGGTAATAAAGTTTTTTGTAGGTCCTTGTTTATTTATACTAACCAATTGTTGTAGTTTATCAAGGGAAAGTGCTAGGTTTAGAAGTTTGTATAATAATAATAATAATAATAATAATAATAATAATATGCTTCCATGTCTCAGTATGGTTTCAGTTTCAAACCATCCAGTCTTGTATCTTGCAATATTTATGATCCTTTTATCATTTCAGTTTTTCCTTTCAAAAATAACCTTTCTGTTCCAAGTTTTCCTCTTGCAATATCTGCATCATCTCACGCCTAATTTGGAGCAGATAACTTATGTTACTCTTATCTTACTCTCTTTGAGTTGTAAAAATTGTGTGTTGTTTGTAATGCTTAAGAAAGAAATTGGTTTTTGTACCCCCATTTGAAATGTTGCTTGCAAATACTACAAGGTGTGTGTCCTAGAAACTGCATCATCATCATCAATGTTCCACTCCAGTCGCCCGGGTGTAGTTAACAAGCCTCCTCCACTCCTTTCTGTCCTTCCACTTTTCCTGCTCCATTTCTTCTGCCACATCCAATCCAGCTTCTCTAATGTCCTTCCAGATCTGATCCATTCACCTTCTTCTCGGTCTTCCAAGTGGTCTCTTTCGCTTAACTTCTCTTTCCAATTCCCTTCTTGCTACCCTTTCCTGTCACGTTCTTTTTATATGTCCACACCATCTCAGTCTTGCTTTCTGTACTAATGGTTCTATATTTAATTCTTCTCTGATATTAAAATTTTGAATTCTATCTCTTCTTGTCTTTTTACCCAATGTTCTTAAAAATTTCATTTGTACTGCTTGGATCTTACTATCTTGTCTCTTATTAGTTACCAGCGTTTCTAGTCTGTATGTTACAATTGGTATGAAATACTGTTTATATAATGTTAATTTTGTTCCCTTGGGTACTTTGTCATCCCATAAAAGCTCTCTGACGTGATGATAAAATCTTGTATCTTTACTTAGTCTGTTATTAATTGCAGCGTTGATTTCATTACTTCCATTAATAATGCTACCCAGATATGTAAACTGGTATGCATTCTCTAACCGTTCTCAGTCTATGTTCACTTGGCTTCTCTTTTTCTCTTTTCCACTGTGCATGACTACAGTTTTCTTTTTACTAATTACCAGGTTTTCATTCCAAATATCCAGTCTCCTTTGCACTTCCTTTTCTCCCTTTCCCCAAATCTGCACTTCATCTGCAAATACCAAAGCATTCACTTCATGACAACTGATACTCTATTTTACACGTTTAAATGATTTCATCCATCAATATAATAAACAATAATGGTGACAGTGCACTTCCTTGCTTGAGACCTTTTTTTGTTTTAAATGTTTCAGAGTCACCACTCCCCACTTGTACACTGCTTTTATTCTCATGATACAACATTTTTATCTTAATGATTTTGGTACATACCTTAGAAACTGCATACCAGGACTAAATACAGTTTACTAATGGAATTGTTCTCTTTGTTTCAGTTTCTACCTATCAGAAATTATCTTAGCTCTTGAGCATTTACATATACAAGGAATTATCTATAGGTAAGTTTCTTAACAGTTAACTAGTTTTAATCTTGGTTGTGTTGTTTCAAGTTATACATATTTATGTTGTACATTCATGGAGAAGTACAAAATGGAAATAAATGTATCCCCCAGCATGAAGTACAGAGTTTATGAGTGTAGAGCTTAGAAATCATATGTTGTAAAAAAATTGTAGAGGAGAGAGAGAGATGGCAGTGCTGGAGATCTGCCAACCCACCCTTAGAAATAATTTGCTCTGTAACAATAAATATCAGAAATTGTGCCTACATTTTCCATACATCCCTTAGTGAAGAGCCACTGTCATAAGGTAAGATTTATCAAATATGGCGTCACTCCCAGAATTAGAGACTAACAGATTTCATTACAAGTTACTGAACAGTAAAAACCTCTTTGTTGTTACCTTAGTGGTCTAACCTGTAACAACACTCCCTTCCTTCCATGCACCTCCGACATGTTATCATAAGATATGATTTTCATAATGATCCGTATTGAAAGACTATTACAATTCAAGTAGGAAAAATATAGGGTTCCAGCTATTCTATACACTTTTAATTATAATGTAAATGATTAAAACATTACAGTATTAATTTCAAACTCCATTGAGACCATGTTCAGCCAATAACCATAAAATTGACTAGTCAGAGATATGAATATGTATACAATAAAAGTGTTAAACATAGATCTCTGTTGTAAAAACTTCACAGTGTTGAATTACGACACATCGTCTAATTGAGAAGTTATGTCAACGTTTCATTCTAGAAACATGAAATAAAGTGTATTGAATGGATGGAACCTTTTCTTTTCTGAACTTGAATTGCCTGACATGTTAGACTAATTTTTATTGTGCCGGGCTGAGTGGCTCAGACGGTTAAGACGCTGCCCTTCTAACCCCAACTTGGCAGGTTCGATCCTGGCTCAGTCCGGTGGTATTTGAAGGTGCTCAAATACGACAGCCTCGTGTCGGTAGATTTACTGGCACGTGAAAGAACTCCTGCAGGACTAAATTCCGGCACCTCGGCGTCTCCGAAGACCGTAAAAGTAGTTAGTGGGGCGTAAAGCAAATAACATTATTATTAATTTTTATTGTTACTAGCAAGGACGCATGCATACCAATTTTCAGTTTTTCTTATTCATGTTATTAGTACAGTGTGTTGCCATGGTGATTTTTTTTCTCCTGTAAAACAACCAGTCGTAGTTCTTCAGTGCACCCGATAACGAACGAGTCCCAAGCAGGTCCTATTAGATTTGTTTATCCTTATACGGCCGAGCTGAGTGGCTCAGACGGTGGAGGTGCTGGCCTTCTGAACCCAAATTGGCAGGTTCGTCGTGACAGTCCGGTGGTATTTGAAGGTGCTCAAATACATCAGCCTCGTGTCGGTACATAAAAGAATAACTGTCAAAGTAGTTAGTGGGACGTGAAGCCAATAACGTTGTTGTTGTTGTTATTATTATTATCATCATCATCATCATCATCATCATTATACACGTGTAAAACAAATACAGTTTGTTGTTGATCTACATTTAATTTATGGGTCAGCCAAATAAAGAAGGTTGTGTAACTAATGTGTTGTCTTTTGGTGTTTCTAGGGATTTGAAACCAGAAAATATACTTCTAGATGCACAAGGTCACGTCAAATTAACAGACTTCGGTTTGTGCAAGGAACATATCCAGGAGGGTATCGTGACCCACACGTTCTGCGGCACTATAGAATACATGTGAGTAATGGAGACGACAGATATTATAAATTGTAAGTGCCATTCTTCTTGTGTAAAAAAGTAATAATAATCTGCAGTAATTGAAAAGACATTAAATGCATATTATTAGATTTGTTGTGCATCTGTATGGGGAAGTGTTTACAAAAATACTTTCAATGAAATTAAAATGGTCCTGAACCTAATATTCTACCTTTTCATGCCATAAGTTCCATCCCTAGTTTACAGGCTACCCCTTATGGGTGACAGATGCAGACGAAGAATACACCCACGACTAAAAGGGGCGACCAAGAGATTATGGAGTTGGAACCATGAGAGTACTTGTGATTAGTACCCTTAAGTGAGGAACAACATGGGTTGACGTTACTTGCGATTAGTACCATTGTGTGAGGAACAACATAGGTCTGGGTGTTGCCTGTGATTGGTATCGTGTGCATTCCATCGAGACGGGGGAGCGGATGCGCAGCATCTCGGACTGGCGTCTGTTGGGGAGGAGCTACCGTGCACTGCGCTGAATTGTGTTGGTTCCCTGTATTCATAACGGGTCTGCATTACTTAAGAGTAGTACCACTATATGAGGAGCACCATGCGAGTATACATTGCCCATGATAAGTACCACAGTGTGTGGAGCACCATGGGTCTGCGTTGGGTGGTACCATTATGTGTGACATACCATGGGTCTGCATAACATGTGATTAGTACAGTTATGAGAGGCCGGTGACCTGAAATTTGGACAACAAGCATCATCTCCGAATATGAGGCATTGTGAATTGGATCCACTGATTGTTTTGCATTCATTGTCATTTTCTCATCATTCATTTTAGATTTTAGTCAGTGGATACATTTTGAAGTTTTAATTATACGCTCCGTGCATTTAGCAGTGTGCTGCTGTGCGTGGATACCATGAGAACTACTTGCAGGCAAGTTCATCAACAATTGCGCGTAAGGAGCTGGAGTACGTCCGATGTTGGCGTGACGTGTGTTTATTCAAGAGCTCTCTTCATATTATTATTTTTTTAATGTCGTAACATTCCAGCAGAACTATGTGCTTACTGTTGGCTGCATTAAATCACAGTTCAAAAAAATTAGGGGAACATGTTTTGTAACGTCTGGCATGTGAACGTAAATTTTGTAGATGGGGTTCCAGTGGTCGTTGTAACCGTTACTACAGCGGCTACACACAAACACAGATAAAGGGAAATCAAATTACAAGGTAACTAAACACTATACACACCGTAATCATATAATGAACTGTGGCGAAAACAGCAGGAGTAAATATCAGTGAGGGCAACTTGACGAAAACAAACAAGGAACGTGGGACGTAACTGGGAACCTGCCAGGGGCATGGATATGTCTAGGTTGCGGTTCGAAAAAATTAACAGCGATGTTTGATTTTCAAAATATTATTTACAAAATGGACTTTACAAATAAATTACAAACAGTTTCAGTCAGTGTGGAAAATGCCGATACACCTTTCGTAAGATACAGATACATGTTCTAAGGGACACGTAAGTTATGTATTCTTTGACGAGAGCTTCCTGCAAGTACAAAAGTTAACCAAGTGCATCTCAGTACAAATCAAATTTGACAAATACAATATTGAAGGGAGGCTCGGCAGGTCAAGACTAAGACCGCACAGAGACATTCAGACCTCTCACGAAATGCTGCCTAGTCCCTTTTAAAGGGGACCCTGGCCTTGGAGTAGCCAATCAGAACACAGGAGCTTGCCCGGATTGACCAATCATAACACTTACTTCAGTCACGATGTTTAAATACTTTCTCGAATACATACGATCGCGAATCTTCCAATTCCAGAATAGTCGGAACATACCTTCTAGAATACATAACTAACAAAGGCTAACACACCCTGTTCTAAAATTCATGTGACAACTTTCTGGACAGTTCCAGTAAATACAGAAATGAAACCTACTAGTTACACATACAATATGTTACCAAAATATTTACACTGTACAGGTTAGGTAATTACATGGCATAGGAATAAAACATTCTATCACCACACTTCAGATCATACTTAACAAGGTTTATAAATAAAATCTTCTATAAACACATTCCACTTCCAATATATTTTACACCAGTGTCAGTCGTACAGCAAACCTTGAGACCTAGTATGTCAAATCGAAGTTATACTCCATCTGTAGGCGTAGCCATGCATTAAACTGTCAGACGACCCCTCAAAACAAAGTGAATAGCGGTGCGTCCGTGTGTTGTTGTGAGGTACACAGACTCCTGCAGTCATTTAAGCACATCCTATGAGACATCTTAACGAGGTTCAAGTTGCAAGGGCAGTCACTTTGATTCATCACGTTGCTGTGGATCTCGGTGTCTCTCCATCAGTTATTCAACGCTTGTGGAATCGCCACAGCGAGACAGGCCAGTTCACAAGGAGTGTTGGATAAGGTCGTGGACGCATGGTAGCCCCACAGGATGACCGATATCTAACCATTTATGCGTTGCGGTGTTGTTCAGCAACTGCCAGAGAACTGCAACAAGACCTCAGGAGGGTCACTGGAATCACGGTGTCTGGCCATACGGTAAGGAACAGGTTAAGAGAAGTGTCCTTACGACCCAGACGTCCTGTTCGAGTGCCCCGTTTAATGCAGCAACATCGTGCAGCTCGCCTTCTGTTTGCCCGTAGCCACGTCAACTGGCATCTTCGCCAGTGGAGACCTGTGTTGTTCACAGACTCGTCCAGATTTCCCCCGACTCAGCGTGATGTACGTCAACGGGTATGGAGACACTGTGGGGAGCAGTACATGCCAAATGTTGTCCGAATCGGTTGCCTTCCTGGACATGGATCTGTGATGCTGTGGTGGCATCAGTATTGATGGCCGTACGGATCTTGTCGGCGTCCGTGGTTATCTTACCACTGCGGGGTACATCGAGCAGATACTGCTATAGCATGTGTTGGTTGCTGCATATGGTGTTGGCCCTGAATTTGTACTCGTGTACAATAATGCCAGGGCTCATGTAGCGCGTATCACATCAGCAGCAAACAGTAATGTTTCAAGAAGTGCATATATGATTTTGAATGTCAGGAAATTTGTGATGACGATAAGAACACTGCCCTGGTGAACAGCAGCTTTGACAGGAAAAGGTTTTGATATGTGTAGAGTGCATCTCGCATGAGTGTTTGCATTCTTGTACGTGCACTGGATCAATTTAACACAAGATTCCAAAGTGCTATG